>NC_037350.1:16903080-17210886 GCF_002263795.3 Bos taurus | reverse complement strand
CCCCTTCTGGCCTCTCGCTCCTTCCTTTCTGGATTCTGCTCTCTCCCCCTTACCAGCTCCTTGGGCAGATTGGAGGGGGTAGGGTGCACAGTAGGCACGTCTTAGCAGTAGGCACCGTGGGGAGGACCACAAGGAATATTCTACCACCCAGGACTACCTGGCCAGCCTAAAAGATTTTTTTCCAGCCCCTCCCACATCCCAACCAGAAAAAGCAAATACAACACCTCTTTTTCTAGATGTCAGGTCACTTGATTGACTCGGACTTTAGGACAAGTCACTAGACTGCTCTGGAACTGGGAGGTCCTTCCAGAAAGAGGAACTCCCTCTGCTTGCCCTTTCCTGCCTCCCAGGACTGCTGCCACCAGTCAGAGACCCTTGGCTCTGGGAGCCTGCAGGCCTGAGGCGGGGGGCAAGCACAGGTCTTCAGGGGCAAGGGCTTGTGGTATGGTCTCCATGGAGATCCCAGGACCAACTTGGCCTGGAAGGGCCCCTCTAAGAGCATCCCATGGGTTGCCCGGTCTCCACTCAAGCCCACGTGAAGCTTCTCAGAGAGGAAGGTCGCGGGGACATAGGTCAATGTGAAAAGTCAGATGGGCTAGAAAGGAGAAAGAGAAGACACCCGCCCCCACTCTGTGCCCGGGGTGCCTTCCAACACCCCCAGGACTGAGCAGAGAGCCTGGCTTCACTGCCTCCCCTGCGTTCTCACGTTCCAAGGCCTGGTGGCTTGTGGTGCTAAACAGAACCAAAAGTCTTCTCAGGGGTCAAAAGGAAATGGAGCCAAAGGAAAAGGTGGCCCTTTTCCAAAGTTGACAGACATCTCCACCCTCCCAGCACGCACATACACAAGAGCACACAGCACGTGGTCACGAGCTCTGTGTCACTGATAAAATCTAGTTTACATTTTTTTATTAGTAATACCCTTGACTTTAATCAATTCACCCAGAAACTGTTGGACTCAAAGTTCATCCGGAGGCTGCCACCAGCCAGGAAGGACAGTGCAGAGGGGCTGTTGTGGCTGCCTGTTCCTGGCCCTGCAGTTTTCTCACTGCCTACAGCAGCTTCCAACCTCCACCCCACCCAGCTTCTACACAAGGGCAGGCTTCCTGAGGGGCCAGCAGTGGCTTCTGTAGGGACAGCAGGGCCAGCGTGAAGGGAAAGAGAAAGCTTAGCTCTCTGGCTCCCAGCCTCTCTCCCATCAGAGCCCCAGGATGGAGGTGCAAACGATGCACTTCAGCTCATCAAGTCGGAGATGACCTCAGAGGCTCACACCCCACCTCTCGGTTTCCAATGAGGTCACTAGGGGGCTTCTCTGGTGGCTGAGTGGTAAAGAATCCACCTGCAGTGCGGGAGACACAGAGACATGAGTTCAATCCCCGGGTTAGGAAGATCCCCTGGAGGAGGGCATGGCAATTCACTCCAGTATTCTTGCCTGGAGAACTCTATGGACAGAGCAGCCTGCTGGGGCACAGTCCATGGGGGTCACAAAAAGTCGGACTGTAGAGACTGAACACACACACACGAGGTCCCTGGAGTCCAGAGCAGCCCAGAGACATGCCCCAGGTGCCACGGCCAGTGGTGGACCCAGTCCTGAGAGCCAGGTGACTTGCCTATAAGCCGTGAATCCCTGGATTTCTCAGTCATCTCCCTCCCCACCTCCCACTCCCACTATCCTACTCAGCATGGGCTGCTGTGACAAACCACCACAGACTGAACAGCTTCAAAACCAGACATTTCATTCTCATGGCTCTGAAGGCTGGGCAGGCCAAGATCCAGGTGCCAACCAACAGCTATAATTTTTGGTGAGGGTTCGCTTCCTGGTATGCAGACGGCCCTGTTCTCACAGTAGCCCCACAAGGCAGAGAGAAAGCTCGGATGTCTCCTCTTCTTATGAGGCCGCTAATCCCATCACTGGGGATTCACGTTCAGGATTCATCTAAGTCTAATCAACTCCTAAAGACTCCCTTCTCATACAGTCACGTTGGGGGTTAAGGTTCCAACCTATAAATTTGGGGTGGAGGAACATGCAAACGTTCAGTCTCTGACAACCACTTTGTAGTTTTTGCCTACCTCCCATCAGACCATTCCACACGGTAGAGCTCCCCAGGGGCTCCTGCCAGTTGGTCCCTAAAGTTGCCCTCTTCTGACCTAGATGCCCATCCCTGGCCTAGGACCCAAGTGATCATGCCCTCTGATAATGTCCACAGCAACAAAGATAAGATCGGGGGTTTATGGGAGGACCTGGGGAGGGCCTCTGGATTCAAATCAAGCCTTTGAATAGAGCTACTCCTGTATCCAATCACTCTCCACCCACCTCACCTGGTGATTCCCCAGACATCAGTTTTTACAAGAGGAGAAACTGAGGCTCAGACAGATGAATGGACTGGCCCCAAACGACCCGCCTGATCAGTGGCAACTCTAAGCCCGAAGGCCTCCCACTCAGTGACGGACTCCATGAGGCGTTGTCCAGTCCCTACTTCAGGAATAAAGGGTGGATTTTTTCAGCTGCTGAGAGTGCTGCAGACAGAAATACCTGAGCTGCCAACCTCTGTGGAGATTACCCACCTCCGATGGTTGATTATCATGAGGATATAAAGATCAGGCCCTCCTGTCCCAGCTGGAGTCACCCTGAAGGATCACCCCAGCATTGGAACTCTTTGTGAGAGGCAGGGGCAGCTCACTGAGCCCCACCGCAGCCTGACCCCTCTCTCTGTCCAACCTCCCTTCCTTCCCTTTAGCAGAACGACCAAGTACTCCTAGAACACCCACTGCATACTAACCTCTGCCTCTGAGTCCACTGCTCAGGAACCCAATCTGTGAGGGTGTGGGTTTCCATTGCTCTGAGAGATCTTGCATTTTATCTAAGAAAATACACTTACCCAAAGGGAGACAAAAAAAGACTGCTCCATGGGGGACATGGAGGGTGGAGAGGGCACAGCTTCTGACCTGGCAGAAGTCGGGGGGGAAAGCAGATCCACCAACTGACAGTTAAGATATTACATGAAGGCTTTGCAAGAGCAAGATGGCATAGATGCTTGGGAAGCCCCTCCTGCTTTGGGGTAAGTCTGCAGAGGAGCAGATTATGGAGTGAGGTGTCACACCAGGATGAGCATGAGGTTAGAGGACAACAAGCCCCTTGGGCCAGGCACATTCTGTCTCAATCTGGGGACCTTAACAGATGTAGGGTGTTGAAATGGGGGTACCAAGAGCTCAGTTATATCTTGTAACTGGTCACACAACATCTGGGACACTGGGTCCAGCTTAGAGCATCTCATTTTAAGGAGGATACTGACAGCCCCAGCTGCACACCAGAACGCTGAGGTCTGGAACTTAGGGGAGAAAAATGGAACTTAAGGATGATCAGACCAAACAGACTTGGGTGCCAGGATTGTCTTTCAACCATTTAAATGCCATAGTGTAGAAAAGGGCACCCCATTAGTGGGAAATGCCCCCTCAAAGTCCCTGGTGGATTAGGGTCACAGCACATCCACTGTCCTCTGACATCCATTCTCTCCTTCCCTTTGTGTTTAACAGCACTCCTGACTCTTAGTTGTGCACATGGCTGCTCAGAATTAAGACATTTCCCAGAAGCCCATTCAGCTATAGCCATAGAACTTATTTCTGGCAATATAAGAGATGTAAGCTAAAGCATGTACAACTTCCAGAAGGCGATTTTCAAGGATGTCAGGAAGTTGGACTATCTTTTTTTAAAAAATATTTACTTATTTTTGGCCATACTGCACAGCTCATGGGATCTTAGTCCCCCCACCAGGGATTGAACCTAGGCTCTCAGCAGTAAGCTTGGAGTCTTAACCACTGGACCATCAAGGAATTCCCAAATCATTCTTTGTTTCTTTCTCCTTTCTGTTCCCTAGATCATACAGGCAGAAAGGCTGGAGCTCAAGCCATCATCCAGGACTGAGAGGTGGCAGAGCAACCAGCTGGAAGGAGCTTGGTTTCAGAGTCCTTGGCTATCTTATCATCTAATAGTCATTGCTGCTTGGGGTTTTCTGCCGTGTGTAGCTGACCTGACTTCTAACTAACACAGTGGTGACCATGTGTTGGTCTTTCTCTATAGTACTTTCCCTTTCTCTTTCCCTTCTTTGGGGAAACTCCTTTTTGCCTCTCCTGCAGTTTCTCCATACAGTTCCACTGGGGCCTGCCAATCTTAGTGACTCAATCCCCGCCTCAAGGCTGGGAACCACTGGCAGCCTCTCAAGGAGAGAACGATGAGAGAATTAAGGCAAAGTACAGAGAGAAACAGAGACAAGAGCAGGAGGGGAAGAGCCTGGTGGTGGCTGAGTCTCTGGCTCCAGGTGTCCCGAGGCCCCACTGAATCTTCTCCACCCAGGGTTGGTTCTAAGAGGTAGCAAATGGGGAATTCCCTAGTGGTCCAGTGGTTAGGACTCCAGGCTCCCACTGCTGAGGACCTCCATCCCTGGTCGGGGAGCTAAAATCCCACAAGCTGTGCAGCCAAAAAAAAAATCTAAAAAGATAAAGATAAAAGGTAGGAAATGTCCTTCTTCAAACTGGATGACTGTCACTTACATTTCAGAGAGTCCTGTCTAATGTGGAATAGCATGTACCTAAGGAGTCAGAAGTCAGAGAAGGCAACAGCACCCCACTCCAGTACTCTTGCCTGGAAAATCTCATGGACGGAGGAGCCTGGTAGGCTGCAGTCCATGGGGTCACGAAGAGTTGGACACGACTGAGCAACTTCACTTTCACTTTTCACTTTCATGCATTGGAGAAGGAAATGGCAACCCACTCCAGTGTTCTTGCCTGGAGAATCCCAGGGACGGGGGAGCCTGGTGGGCTGCCATCTATGGGGTCGCACAGAGTCAGAAACGACTGAAGCGACTTAGCAGCAGCAGCAGCAAGGAGTCAGAGGTAGAAGTCAGACAAACACTGGAGCAGCAGGAAGGAAAGGGTGAGAGAGAATGCAGAAAGATCAAATGGAGGAAGTCCTGACAAAGCAGGTGAGGGGTAGGCCAGGCTTTGAAGGAGGTGGGGATTCTGACTAGAAGGTGAGGGAGGGTATCCCCAAAGAGAAACATGATGGGGTGGACAAGGGAAGGAAATGAGCAGGGGTGGGTTTTTTAAAAAATATTAATTATTTATTTGGCTGCACTGGATCTTAGTTGTGACATGAGGGATCTTTGGCCGGCTTCTGTCTGATTGTGGCCTAGGGCTTAGTTGCCCCCACAGCAAATGGGATCCTAGCTCCCCAACCAGGGATGGAACCTGAGTCCCCTGCATTGGAAGGCAGATTTCCAACCTGGGACCACGGATGTCCCAGGATCTCTTCTTTAGTGTCAGCATGTGGGATCTAGTTCCCCAACCAGGGATTAAACGCCATGCCCCCTGCAGTGGACGTAAGGAGTCTAAGCCACTGGACCACCAGGGAAGCCCTGAGCAGAGGTAAGTTTTGCGAGTCTGTGTGGGAGGAGAGGGAGGAAGAGTGGGCAGAGGAGGGGAGGCATATCACAGAAGGCCCCTCATGTCGAGCCTCAGAGCTGGGATTCTATTTCCTTGCTATGCTAAGTCACTTCAGTCGTGTCCAACTCTGTGCGACCCCATAGACGGCAGCCCACCAGGCTCCCCCGTCCCTGGGATTCTCCAGGCAAGAATACTAGAGTGGGCTGCCATTTTCTTCTCCAATGCATGAAAGTGAAAAGTGAAAGTGAAGTCGCTCAGTTGTGTCCGACTCTTAGCAACCCCATGGATTGCAGCCTAACAGGCTCCTCCGTCCATGGGATTTTCCAGGCAAGAGTACTGGAGTGGGGTGCCATTGCCTTCTATTTCCTTGGTCAGCAGTTTTCAGACTTTCATCTTCCTTAAAAATGCAAATTTAGGTAGCAGCTGTGGGCGATGAGATACCATCAAGTAGGAAACTGATCGGGGTGTTTAGGAAAATCAGACAGAAATAGCAGAGTAGACAGGAGATGGGGAAACGGATGGGCAAATTGAGGTATTAGAGGATAGTGGAAATTTAAATGTTAAGGAAGAGGAGGAAATCATGAGACAACTTTGAAATTCATGAAAATTATGAAAACTTTGGAAATTGGATGAAGGCAGTCAATGGTGACTATATGAGCCACAGGGAGACCAACAGCCCTGATGGCATTTATGAGAAAGGCTGTGATGGCCTTGGGCTTCCCAGGTGGCTCAAAGGTGAAGAATCTGCCTACCAATGCAGGAGATGCAGGAGATGCAGGTTCAACCCCTGAGTCAAGAAGATCCCTTGGAGAAGGAAATGGCAACCCACTCCAGTATTCTTGCCTAGAAAATCCCATAGACAGAGGAGCCTGGCAGGCTACAGTCCACAGGGTCACAAAGAGTCAGACATGACTTAGCGACTGAGCATGACGTGGCCTTGCTTAGAGAGGGTGCATATTTAAGCTCCTTCAGAAGAACTAAATAGAAATTTCTGTAGGCAGTTGGAGACAGAGGTTGGAGCTCAAAGGTGGGTTGCTGTGGTTAAGATTCCTCCCTTCTAATGCAGAGGACAATGGTTCAATCCCTGACATGGCCCAAAAGATTTTTAAAAAAGCATTGTTGTGGATTTTGGACTTATCAGCCTCAAGGTGAAAGCTGAGGGTGAAAGTGGCTGAGATTCTAAAAGAGCAGAGAGAGGGGTGAGGACTGAAGACTGAACTCTACCACTCTGGGTTACAAAGATAGAAGTGTTCACAGAACTAGAATCCTAGAACCAGACAAGACTCCTCACAGACGGAGAAGCTGAGGTCCAGAGAGCAGGAGTACCGACTCGTGGTTGCCCGTTGGTTAGAGGAGAGCCTGTTTTTCAGCCTGAAGCTCCTTCCTTTTGCTTTTGTAGCCGTTCCCAGTGCACACAGGGGACAGCATCTCCTTAGGTGTTATTTTATACCCATCATCAAAAATGTGCCAATAATTCCAAAGTGTTCTAAACGGTTAAAAGCCTTCCCCTTATACAAGAACTGAATTGAAGCACCAGGAGAAAGAAATTTGATGAGTTTCTCAGCCAGACAGGGACATGAAGTCCTTTTCTGATAGAGCATCCAGCCCACTGCAGAAATGCCCAGTCACAGCGAGGGCTTGCTTGGTTTGGGTGGCAACTGAGTGGAGCGGATCTCACTGGCCCCCACCACTGGCTGAAGATGGAGTGAGGTGAATGCCAGCCAAGCGCTGGGGATCCAGACTAGGATACACTCACTTGGCATGTCTCCTGGCCTCGGCCTGAAGACTGGACATAAAGGCCGCTGCAGGCCCACTCTCCCTCCTCTGGCAGTTCTATTTTGGGGTTGCCTTCCTCTGGTCTCACTTTCCGGAAAGGTTCTAGGGTGCTTAAAGCTGCTTCCCACCAATCCCACTTCTCTTGGATTTCTCCCCCTATCCATATCAGGGTGGCAGCATGCCCAAGTGATCTAGCATAGAAATAAACCAGTTTTGCTTTACAATTAATCTATTATATGGTGCAGTCAAGTTTTATGTACATTTTCTGAATGTGTGTTTTATTTTTATTTTTTTAAGAATTTTTGCAGGGAAGATGGGCGAAGGAAGAGAAAGCAAACAAGCCCAGGTCAACCATCCAGTTTATGACAACATATTTATCAGACAAGAACTTTTATCCTTGAAAAGTGTTCCCCTGAGGCATGTAATCATTTGTTCACAAAAGGTACATAGTAGCTGCTCAGCTGAGACTTGCTGGCAAAGCGAATCCAAGAAGGAATAAGGGGATAAGATGAATAACTTGGACACAGTAAAGTCCCAATGAGGAAATGAAACAACACTGGAAAATACTGAATGAGTGGGGACACACCCCGATAGTTCCCAGGGCCATTGCGTCAATCAGGGCACACCTGTAGGTAGAGAGGCCATCAGTGAGCAAGAGGTTCTTTGTCCAAGGTCTCCCCATCCACCCCCACCCATACCTGTTTGGAAGCAGCAGCCCAAACAAGCAGAGAAGTGCCCTTTTTTAAAGGTCATAGGAAACCGGGGTGAGCAGCCAGGCGAGCTGAAAGCCAGCAGTCCCTGGGTGTCACCCCCAGCCCCAACTAGGGTGCTGTCCCTTCCCTCATCTGCACAAAGCCAGTTGGGGAGGAGGGGCAGCGGCCACAGAGGAAACCAGACCCTCATGGGGAGGCCAGCAGCCTCAGCTCCTGGCCCGGGCAGGCCACGTGTTGTTATGGTTTGAGTTGACCAGCTGGAATCAGCGGGGGGATTTGTAAGGAAACCACATTAATTAGGGAAAAGCAAACAGGACTGTCCCTTGT
Organism: Bos taurus; assembly: GCF_002263795.3. Classification (NCBI taxonomy): domain Eukaryota; kingdom Metazoa; phylum Chordata; class Mammalia; order Artiodactyla; family Bovidae; genus Bos; species Bos taurus. The sequence goes on along the minus strand of NC_037350.1, from coordinate 17,202,634 downwards.
CCCTCGCTCTGCCAGCCCTTTCTCCCAGTTGCTCAAGCGGCCCCCTCCCACCGTTGTCTCTGCCCTATCAGCTCTCTCCACTTTCCTGAGCCTTTTTGCAGCTGCTGCCTCTTCACAGCGAACATCTGTGTGGCTCTTGGCTCTGACCCCCTCTTCCTGGGCGAGGTGGGAGGAAGGCTGAAAGAGCAAGCACACTCATCTACAGCTGGGACCAGGACTTCCTCAGCCCCGAAGCCATAGACAGGCTGACCCACCCAGGGCTTCCTAACGCTTGCTTTTGCTCTGACCTGAGCCGGCTGTCCCATTGGCCAGCAGCAAGTCACTGAGACCAAACAGATCATCTCTGCTGCAAGTTTTTCTTGGCAAAATGAACATTTTCCTGGGCTTGACTGTTATGAATGTTTCCCTGAACGTCTTCATTAGGACAGTTTACTTGGGACTTGAGTTCTCTCCAGGTTTAAGATCTAGGGTCCAAGAAGAACCCCAGAGGAAAGAAGGAGGATTTCCTTGGAAAATGGGGTGAAAGCAAGGGGGCTGGGTTCCTGGGAAGAGGAGGTGGACAGAAGATTGTGTCAGGATAAGGAGTTGTTCATCGGCCTCCTTTCTCTCATACATGTGCACACAGTGAGGCGTCTTGGCGGCCTGTTCCAGGGTTGCTATTGCAGCTGGAAAGAGTTCCTTCCCGTGCATGAGAGTGAATCTGCCAACAGCCCTCTGACTCTTGAAAGGACCTCCCCATTGGGTGGCAGCTACCATTTTGCAGCCCCCCAGAGAAGGGCCCTCACTCCATTATATCCCACAGTACAGTTGTACTTGAAAAAACAATAATGACAAAAGCCACAACCTACTCAACTGGGAACAACTGGGAACTCAACTCACTAATGAAAAAAAAGATGCTATTTTTGGAGTAGGGGGATAGGTCTTCAAAAATATGTCTGAATTAAATACAACCTAGTGGTTCAGTGGTTAAGACTCCTCGCTCCCAATGCAGGGGGCCTGGGTTCCATCTCTGGCCAGGGAACTAGACCCGCTATGTTGCAACTGAGAGCCAGCGTGCAGCAACAAAATCCTGTGTGCCACAACTAGGACCCAGCACCAGGCAGGGAAAAAAGCAACTTAAATGCCTAGTAATTGGGGACTGACTAAGCAAGTAATGGCACTTCCAGACAATGAAAACCAGAAAAAGAGACAAACAGAGATTCCAGAAACAGATCTATATCAGATAAAATGCAGTGGGGGAAATTATAATATATTTAATAAATGATGCTAGGTCAGGGAAATATCGCCAAGGGGAAAAAAATGAATCTTAATCCCAGTCTTAGACCACATAATAAAAGAATTCCAGATGAGTTTAAGACCCAATGTAAAAGTGGAAGACAACATAGGAAAACATCTTCATGACCTTGATGAGGAAAAAATGTGAATAAAAACCAAACAAGCCAACAACAAAGGAAAGAAACCTGATAAATTATATGATGTTAAAATTAAAAACACTGCTTATCAAAAAATATACAGTTGGTGTATATTTATATATATATATATATATATATACACACTCACACACACAGTTGGGACTTCCCTGGTGGCTCAGTGGTAAAGAAGCCACCTGCCAATGCAGGAGACACGGGTTCAATCCCTGGTCCAGGAAGATCCCATATATGGAGCAACTAAGCCCATGCACCACAACTATTAAGCCTGGGTTCTAGAGCCTGGGAGCCACAGCTATTGAGCCATGTGCCGCAGGTACTGAAGCCTGCATGCCCTTGAGGTCATGCTCCACGGCAAGAAAAGCCACTACAATGAGAAGCCTGAGCATGGCAACTGGGCTTCCTTGATAGCTCAGTTGGTAAAGAATCTGCCTGGAATGCAGGAGACCCCAGTTCAATTCCTGGGTCAGGAAGATCCCCTGGAGAAGGGATAGGCTACCCACTCCAGTATTCTTGGGCTTCCCTTGTGGCTCAGCTGGTAAAGAATCCACCTGCAATTAGAGAGTAGCCCGCACTGGCTTCAACTGGAGAGTCGACACAGAGTATCAAAGACCCAGCACAGCCATAAATAAATATAATTATTATTTTTTAAATATAGTTGACCCTTAACAACATGGGTTTGAATTGCATAGGTCCATTCACTTGCAGATTTTTTTCAATAATAAATACTATAGTACCACTCAATCCTTGGTTGGTTGGTTCCATGGATATGGAACAGTGATTATGAACAAACCTCCTATAGAAGGAAGCCTGTATACAGAGGTCCAACTACAAGTTATACTCGGATTTTAAACTGCATGGAGATTGGTGCCTAACCCGTACATTGTTCAAGGGTCAACTGCAATGTAAAAGAATGAAAAGGCAACCAAAGAGAGGGAGATGACATTTGCTATACATACATCCAACAAAGGACAAGTATCCAGAGTATATAAAGAACTTCTGCAAATCAATAAGAAAGACAACTCAATATAAAATAGGCCAAAGACTTGAACAGACACTTTACAAAAGAGGACGTCTAGATGGCTTGTAAATATATGAAAAGTGACTCATCCTCATTTAGGCATCAGAGAAATGTAAATTAAATACACAATGAGAACCGACTCTGTACTCACCAGAATGGCCAAGACGAAAAGTACAAAAAAAAAATCAAATCTTGATTAGGATGTGGAAAAACCATAATCAGTAAAACTACTATGGAAAACTGTTTGGACTTCCCTGGTGATGCAGTGGATAAGAATCCGCCTGTCAGTGCAGGAGACATGGGTTTAATCCCTGGCCAGGGAAGATTCCACATGCCACAGAAAAACTAAGCCCATGGGCCACAACTATTGAGCCCTTGAGCCTCAGCTACTGAGTCTGTGTGCCACAACTACTGAAGCCCATGTGCCTAGAGCCTGTGCTCTGCAACAAGAGGAGCCACCCCAATGAAAAGCCTGCGCACCTCAACAAAGAGTTCCCCTGCTCGCCACCAACTAGAGAAACCCCTTGCAAAGCAACAAAGAACCAACACAGCCAAAAACTTAAAAATTTAATTTAATTTAAAAAACTGAATCTTTTTGACAGAATCTACTTAAGCTGAGTATACACATATCCTATAAGCCAACAGTTCCACTCCTAGATATATTCCGAAGAGAAGTTTGCCCTTGTATTCACCAAAACTCATATAGAAGAATGTGTATCACATCACTATTTGTAACAGTCCCAACTGGAAATTATCTAAACCTTATCAACAAAAGAAAGGATAAGTAAATTGTAGCATAATCACAATGGAACATTATATGCAATAAGAATGGATGATGATGACAATGTATAATAAAAATGTGGGTGAATCTCACAAACCTGACATTGGTGAGCAGATTAAAGTAGATGCAAAAGAGTACATGCTACATGAGATTCAATTTCTATAAAGTTCAAATTCAGGGGGAAAAATATTTATGGTGTTAAAAGTCAGGATAATGATTACCTTGGTGAGGGGTAGGGAGTAGCGTCTGTAAGGGGACACTAGGAGAATGCTAGTAATGTTCTACTTGTTGGTGTGAGTAATGTGTTCCCTTTGTGGAAATTCATCAATTGTAGATAACTTGTATACTTTCTTCAATAACAACTTTTTTTAGGTAAAGCCTAGTCTCTTAGCAAAATCTGGTCTCACAAAATTCTTTTTTCACATAGAGACTAATTACAAATGGATTCACAAAAAATAAGGGACTTCCCTGGTGGTCCAGTACTTAAGACTTTGTGCTCCAATGCAGGAGGCCCGGGTTCAATCCCTGGTCAGGGAACTAGAGTCCACATACTGCAACTAAGACCCAGCACAGTGAAATAAATAAATATGGACTTCCATGGTAGCGCAGTGGATAACAATCTGCCTGCCAATGTAGGGGACCCAGATTTGATTTCTACTCTGGGAAGATTCCATGTGCCAAGGAGCAATTAAGTCCATGTGCCAAACTGCTGAGCTTGTGTGCTTAGAGCCTGTGCTTTGCAACGAGAAGCACCACAAAGAGAAGCCCTCATAACACAACAAAGATTAGACCCCACTCACTGAAACTACATAACAGCCCCCTCAAAAAGAAACAGAGACCCAGCGCAGCCAAAGATTAATCAAAAAAAGAAGACATTACAAGACAAAGGACACACACAGTATTATTTCATTTTGCTAAATGCAAATAATGCTTATGTCTGGATTATGGCTATTTATTTTCTCTTCATTGTTTCATTTTTTACAATGACCACATGCTACTTATTGTAGAAAATACAAGTTTATTTTTTTAATAAACTTTGATTAAATTAGGATATGATAACAAAGAGAGGGTTAATATTCAAATCTTTTGAATTACTGTGTCCAAAACAAACCCTGGATGGGGCTCTGTTACTGCCTTGGTCCCAGTTGATCCCCAGAAGTTGGGGACTCATAAAGAAACACGGGGTGTGGTACAAGCAGGAAGGGTTCAAGGTCATCTGTACAGAAGGAAAGTAGAAGCTACCAGGACAGCTGAGGGCTTCCGGCCCTGGCTAGAACACCTAGACATATACACCACCAAACTCTGTCAGTTCAGTTCAGTCGCTCAGTCGTGTCCAACTCTTTGCGACCCCATGAATCACAGCACGCCAGGCCTCCCTGTCCATCACCAACTCCCGGAGTTCACTCAGACTCATGTCCATTGAGTCAGTGATGCCATCCAGCCATCTCATCCTCTGTCGTGCCCTTCTCCTCCTGCCCCCAATCCCTCCCAGCATCAGAGTCTTTTCCAATGAGTCAACTCTTTGCATGAGGTGGCCAAAGTACTGGAGTTTCAGCTTTAGCATCATTCCTTCCAAAGAACACCCAGGGCTGATCTCCTTTAGAATGGACTGGTTGGATCTCCTTGCAGTCCAAGGGACTCTCAAGAGTCTTCTCCAACACCACAGCACCAAACTCTCTGCTCCACTCCTAATCCATGTGTCTGTCTCACCTCCTAGATTGACCATTCTCTCAAGTTCCTCCTTCCTGGGACCTGTCTTTTCTGAATGTGACGTTTTAAGGAAACCCAGTGCCACATTTTCCCTTCTTTCCTCTTAGTTGATACCACTCAAGTACCCCATACAGCAGCTGCTCTGCATCATCTTAGTCCACCAGTGTGAGAGTCCTAACTGGAAGACTGACTCCTTCCCTCCCCTCATCAGAGAGCGTGCTCTGCCTTTTAATAAGCCTTATTTCCCCATGTATGAATCAGACTAGGATAACTAGAAAATCCCCCTTCAAGTGTGGAAAATAATATTCTAACCACCATGTGGAAGAACTGAGGTGTAAATGGCTTTCCTTTCTTATACAGCTCTAGAGGAATATTCTGTTCATCCTGCAAATCCAAAAGATAGAAAACTGAGCTTTCTTTTTGGTACAGTAAGTTTCATTATTAGACAAGTATGTCAAACTTGTGAAAAGTACCTAGCACACAGTCATGTCAATAACTGCCTTATTAATAAATTATGGTTATTGAGCACTTATGTTTTTATTTCATCTAACCTTTACAAAAGCTGCAGAAAATAGGTCCTACTTATTCACTCAACAAATATATATTGCACTCATTATGTGTCAAGCACTGTACTAAATGCTGGAGACATGAGAGTCAACAACAAAACCAATGTCCTTGCCTTCACAGAGCTTACAGTTGGGTGGGAGACACATATTACACAAATTGATACAAAACTATAATTGAACAGGGTACTAAGATGGAGGGGGCTTCCCTGGTGGCTCCGTGGTAAAGAATCCACCTGTCAATCCCCAGTCTGTGAAGGTCCCCTGGAGAAGGAAACGGCAACCCATTCCAGTATTCTTGCCTGGGTGATCCCATGGACAGAGTAACCTGGAAGACTACAGTCCATGTTGTCAAATAGTCGGACACGACTTAACTAAGAAAACAACAACTAAGATGGAGAGATATCTGGTGCAGAGAACCAATGACAGGGAGGTTAAGGAAGACTAATGTGGAAGTGAAGTTTGAGCTGAGCCCTGAGAAATAAGTTTCAGTTCAGTTCAGTTCAGTCGCTCAGTTGTGTGCGACTCTTTGTGACCCCATGAACTGCAGCACATCAGGCCTCCCTGTCCATCACCAACTCCCAGAGTCCACCCAAACCCATGTCCATTGAGTTAGTGATGTCATCCAACCATCTCTTCCTCTGCCGTCCCCTTTTTCTCTTGCCCCCGATCCCTCCCAGCATCAGAGTCTTTTCCAATGAGTCAACTCTTCACATGAGGTGGCCAAAGTATTGGAGTTTCAGCTTCAACATCAGTCCTTCCAATGAACACCCAGGACTGATCTCTTTTAGGATGGACTGGTTAGATCTCCTTGCAGTCCAAGGGACTTTCAAGAGTCTTCTCCAACACCACAGTTCAAAACATCAACTCTTTAGCACTCAGTTTTCTTCACAGTCCAACTCTCACATCCATACATGACCACTGGAAAAACCATAGCCTTGACTAGACGGACCTTTGTTGGCAAAGTGATGTCTCTGCTTTTCAATATGCTATCTAGGTTGGTCATAACTTTCCTTCCAAGGAGTAAGCGTCTCTTAATTTCATGGCTGCAGTCACCATCTGCAGTGATTTTGGAGCCCAGAAAAATAAAGTCAGCCACTGTTTCCACTGTTTCCCCATCTATTTGCCATGAAGTGATGGGACCGGATGCCATGATTTTAGTTTTCTGAATGTTGAGCTTTAGGCCAACTTTTTCACTCTCCTCTTTCACTTTCATCAAGAGGCTCTTTAGTTCTTCTTCACTTTCTGCCCTAAGGGTGGTGTCATCTGCATATCTGAGGTTATTGATATTTCTCCCGGCAATCTTGATTCCAGCTTGTGCTTCCTCCAGCCCAGCGTTTCTCATGATGTACTCTGCATATAAGTTAAATAAGCAGGGTGACAATATACAGCCTTGACGTACTCCTTTTCCTATTTGGAACCAGTCTGTTGTTCCATGTCCAGTTCTAACTGTTGCTTCCTGACCTGTGTACAGGTTTCTCAAGAGGCAGGTCAGGTGGTCTGGTATTCCCATCTCCTTCAGAATTTTCCAGTTTATTGTGATCCACACAGTTAAAGGCTTTGGCATAGTCAATAAAGCAAAAATAGATGTTTTTCTGGAACTCTCTTGCTTTTTCGATGATCCAGTGGGTGTTGGCAATTTGATCTCTGGTTCCTCTGCCTTTTCTAAAACCAGCTTGAACATCTGGAAGTTCATGGTTCACGTACTGCTGAAGCGTGGCTTGGAGAATTTCAAGCATTACGTTACTTGCGTGTGAGATGACTGCAATTGTGCGGTAGTTTGAGCATTCTTTGGCATTGCCTTTCTTTGGGATTGGAATGAAAACTGACCTTTTCCAGTCCTGTGGCCACTGCTGAGTTTTCCAAATTTGCTGGCATATTGAGTGCAGCACTGTCACAGCATCATCTTTCAGGATTTGGGGCAAAAGGTCAGCGTCAAGTTACCAGAATGAAAGACCCCTTGGTGAGGGGAGCGCAGCTTGGGGACCCTGGGGCGGGGGTAGGGTGCGGTTGGGGCGCGAGTATTCTATCCTAGATCTGTGGGATACCTGATGTTCCAGAATCATTGTCCTAACCATTTCAACTTCTATGGTACAGACTTAGGCGCAGCCTCAAGAAGCTGAAAATCTACATCTCACTTGTAAAGAAAAAGTTTTAAAGAAATAAAGATAGTGCATGTAATTTTACAGAAGTCCGCCAGGGAACGAAAGCGACCCTGGAGACTTCGAGGACTGGCAGACAGGAGCTAAAAACCTCCCCAGCCTCTCAAAATGAAGCACAGGCTTCACACATTAACTCTGCTTTGCTCAGAGCTGGAGAGGTGAGGAAATCGAAGTAACTGACAAGAGTGACGGAGCTAGACGCTCACAAGACTCACTCTTCCTGCCCACTACTGCGGCTGCGCGCGCGCCCCATTCCGGAAGCGGAAGTGCACAAGAGGTCAGCGATAGTTTTCAAGATGGCGGCCCTCAATGTGCTGGTGTCCGGCTGTGGACGGTTTCTCAGAGGGCTGTTGACAGGCCCGACCGTGACCAGCTGGGCTAGGCCACCAGCCCGCGGGTTCAGGGAAGGTGAGTGCTGGGTCCTGGTGACCTCCTAGGGTTGAAGAGAAGAAAGGAAGGCTGCTTCTTTCTGCCCCCATGCGTCCCTCCCTCCCTTTCCTTCGCGCGATTCTGAAACGTCGGAGATGTTTGCGCTCCGGGAATGCTAGCAGTTTTCTTCGGAACCCTGATGCTATTTCCTTGATCTCTCACCCGTCGTGAGTGTCCTCATGGGTGGTGGCGGGGAGTGGGGCGAGGGGGGTGAAGATCGGAGAGAAAGCCTTGCTTATTTAGGAGCAGAATAGAAACTTATTCTACGGTTCAGAAAAGTTTTTTGTTAAGGGCCTGGCAATGCAAGAGACATAAGAGACATGGGTTCGATCCCTGCATCGGGAAGATCCCCTGGAAGAAGGTATGACAATTCACTCCAGTACTCTTGCCTGGAGAATCCTATGGACAGAGGAGCCTGGCAGGCTACAGTCCATAGGGTCACAAAGAGTCGGACACGACTGAAGCGACTTAGCGCCTACGCACACAGGCACTGGATGTTAATTCTCTATTCCATATTCTTCGAACCGCCGCCTCCTTCACTAAAGAATTATTGCGCTATCAGGGAAGGTCAGCTGGATACCCTCCTCTGGGCCTCCTTTTCCAGTTTCTCATCTGAAATGCTGTAATCTGATGGCAGCTTTCACTGCCCTAACCCTTAGTCTAAGAGGTGGAAGGCAATGTGGAAAGGCCATTGAACAGCTGAAACAGGCATATCCTGGATGGTGGTTTTGCTTTTCATTTAGTCTGGAAAGGCAGCCTGACATTGAACTGAGAGCTTACTGAAGGCGAAGTGCTATACTTCAAACTGTCAAGGGGTTCCTGAGAAGTTAGGTTCTAATGAGATGATTCAATACTCTCCAATGAATACAATTTAGGTATTAGGTATTTGGAGCTTCCTCGATGGCTCAGCGGGTGAAGAATCCTGCAATGCAGGAGACACGGGTTTGATCCCCGGGTCTGGGAAGATTCCCTGGAGAAGGAAATAGCAACCTGCTCCAGTATTCTTGCTTGAAAAATCCTATGCACAGAGGAGCCTGGTGGGTACAGTCCACGGGATCCTAAAAGAGATGGACATGACTTAGCGACTAAGCATATGTTCAGAGAGATTTGGTTACTGGAAACAGCAAACTGAATTGGAAGTTTTCCTGAAGGGGGTGTGTCTTTAATAGGCTCATAAAAGGATGGAATCTGGTGGAAAATGGAAAGTTCTTTTCAGTACATAACCTTCCTTTGTGCACTGCTGGAAGCAGGAAAGGATAAGTGATGTGCAAAGAAGTGGTTTTGTGTGTGTGTGTGTGTGTGTGTGTGTGTGTGTGTGTGTTTAAGATCTGGAGTAGCATATCCTTTAACTAAAGCTGAGATATATCCAGGGAAAAATGGTGATTATTTTACCAGGGGAAGAATAAAAGTCCAAAAAAAAAAAAGCCTAACAAGGGGAGCATTGGATTTGTCTCAGAAAAAGTCTTTTGTAAGTTTTGAGTAGAATGGCAGATAAGGAACCCAGTTTGGGAAAATTAAAGAGATAATTAATGAAGAAATGGAAATAGGTGTTTGAAGAATTTAGCTATGAAGGGAAGATGGAACATTTGCTAGAAAGAAAAACAAAATCCAGGTACTGCCTCCTTATCGTTAGATGAACTAATGCATTGATAAAGAAAGACGCCAAAGAGATCACACTGATGGTAAAAAGGACTTGGAAAGTTGTTTCATGTGTTCCTATGCTGTAAAATAGGCATATGCACATAGCTTTTTTTTTTTTGGCCACTCCACTTGGCTTGTGGGATCTTAGTTCCCCAACCAGGGATCAAACTTGGATTCTTTGCAGTGAAAGCACAGAGCCCTAAACACTGGGCCACCAGGGAATTCCATGCCTGTAACATTTTTGATGACATCTACCAAGTGTCAAACATTAACAACTACAATGCACATATCCATTTCTAAAAGTTGAAAACAGTTCTTTGCCATGTTCCCAGAGGATAGGCAAAAGGAATAGTTTTGTCTTTTTAACAAAGGAATATTTGAGATTTGAATTTTTCAGTTGGAGAGATGGCTATATGATGAGATGAATATTTCAAGTCTTCCTCACCATGAATACCTGGTAGCTTCTCTGTGTTACTGTCAGACCTAAAAGCCAAATAATTGAATTGATGTGATCTTACTTGAAGGCATTAGCTTAGCTTATACTTTTCTTGAGAACCACCTATCTCCAAAGCCTTTAAATTAAAAACAACACCAACAACTTTCTCTTGATATTCTATCCATTATGTGTAAAGCTAAAAGAATTACACATATAGCTAATTTTGACTGGTCCTGGCTGGTATATTTGAGGAATAATATTGTATACATTTGGAAAAGACCCTGATGCTGGGAGGGATTGGGGGCAGGAGGAGAAGGGGACGACAGAGGATGAGATGGCTGGATGGCATCACCAACTCGATGGACATGAGTTTGGGTAAACTCCGGGAGTTGGTGATGGGCAGGGAGGCCTGGAGTGCTGCAATTCATGGGGTCGCAAAGAGTTGGACACTACTGAGCGACTGAACTGAACTGATTGTATACATAGAATTTAAAGTCACAGAGAGGGAGCTGGCGTCTTGCTGAAGACATTCAAGCATTTCTACTTTTCTGATACGATAGTACTCTAATTTTAGTCAGAGTTCTTGGGCACTCAGCACTACTGCTCCTGCCTGTAGAAGCTCTCTGCATGAAGCAGTGATTCTCAGTCAAGGGCAGTTTGTTCTCTCAGGAACACTTGGCAATGTCCAGAGACATTTTTGGTCATCACAGCTGGTGCTCCTGATGTGTGGTGGTAGAAGCCAGGGGTGCTGCTAAGCATCTTCCTGTGCACAGGACAGCCCCCCACAACAAAGAACCGCCTGGCCTGAAATACCAGTCCTGCTGCTGTTGAGAAAGCCTGGTCTGATCTTTGACCAGAAGGACATACAGAACCAAAAAAGATGATTATGGAAGAAGCAAGACTTAAGGGAAGGCAAAAAATGGAAATAGTGGTTTACTAAGTGCTTGCTGCAAGCACTCTGCTAGGTTTTCCACATACACTTTTCAGTCTTCTCAACAACCTTTAAAGGTGGATATTTCTGGCATTTTTACAAATGAAGAAATCTGGTCCAGAGGTGTTCATTAGCTGTGCCCAGCATCACACAGCTAGTAAGTGCTGGAGTCAGAGTAGGGCCAGCAATCTTCCCTGTCCACCAGTGACACCACCTTGGGACTCCACGGCAGGGCTTCCCGGCGGCTCCCTCCTTCCCTAAAAGCTGTTATCAGTTAACTTGCTGGAGTTGATTTCATGATTGACACCGTGAGACCTAGCAGAGATAAGACCTTGTTCCTGCCTTGTCACTCTTAGAGCCCTTGTGAAGGAAAGCGTTTAAAACAAGAGTAATAAACACATATGACTTTCTAAATGAACAATAATGATCTGGCAGATCCTCAGAGCAGAGTGTGTTGAAAGAAGTAAAAGCTGAAGGGAATGTTTTTCTTCTTTTCCAGTTAGCTAAGGGAGCTTTCTGGAGGACCTAGCATTTCAGAAAAGGATGTGCCTTGCAGGATGGACAGCCCTGTAACTAAAAGCTTTGAGATAGAAGTGAGCAAGTTGGGGGCTTTAAAGAATTCAAAAGACGTGGTCCAGAGTAACCTGCTAGTGGAAAGAGATTTTTGTGTAGCAGTGTGACTCCTCGTTTGAAGGATAGTGCAGAGGGAAGTTCCCTCAGGTCCAAGGGAAAAGGAAAGGGTAGGTGGTGAGAGAATCAGAAAACTTTTGTGGCGGAGTTAGAGATGAGCAGAAGGGAGCAGTACTTGAGGGAGGAAGGGGTTTGAGAAAAGCAGTGAATGGCCACACTTGCCAAGCATGCTATGTAAGATTGTTGGTGCTGCCCTGTAGCCACCTTGCCATTCAGTTACTCCATCCCTTTGTGCTCTGCTTGGGACTCGCTTTCCATGGAGCCTTTCCAAGAAGGACGTCGGTCCTCTGGGCACTTCCTGCAGCAGTTCCCTCCAGCCCTTGTCATTCATCTCCCCTCACTTCCTTCTTTACTAAACAGGTGGGCCTTTATCCCGCCACAGTTCTCTCTGTCTGTCTGTGTGGCCATCAAGGTCTTTTTGCCTCACTGCAATCTCACCGTGATGCTGTTTGCTCTAGACTTACAATTCAGTTATCTTGGACTCCATCCTAGGCGAGTATTTACTGAAGTACTCAAAGGACCTCTTTATGAGGCATGGACTTTATTAGAGTGAAGTTCCCATGCTTGGTTTAGTTCTCTTTTCTCCTCTAGGGCAAAGCCTGTGTCTCCTCTTAGGGGGGAGCTCTCCACAGTGGGTGGAGCCCAGTCGTACACTCCACGGTTGCTCAGCAAATGCCTTGCCTCCTGTGGCACAGATTATTTGATGTGTAAGATCTTGGCCCTTAATCTTGGTTTAGAAAACTGCTTCTTTAGTTTACTTAATCCAGCCAGATCTCAGAACACAAGGGCAATTCCATCTTTTTCTAAACAAGTTTTCAGTCAGTGACTAATGGTCTCCTGTTAGTCCAGCTTTTCTTAACCACCCCCACTTCTCTTGAATGGAGAGGAGGCCAGGGACAAAATGGATCTCAGGTTTTGTTTGGTTTTGACATGTTTTTGTATGCATGCTGAAAAGCAATACTGTTTTGATTCCTATCTCTGTTTTGAGAGGCCTGAAATCTACTAGGGCTTCAGGCTCCAGTGGGCCCTCAGCCCCTGCACTGAGATACTGCCCTGATCAGTCTCAGTTCCATATGAGTTCTCAAGTCATTCCTCCTTGTTTGACAAATCGTCTCTATGAGATAAGCATCTGCCTATTGTTTTACCCGCTAACTTATAGCGAGATGATTCACTGGCTCAGAGTTGCTGTGTGGGGAGCTTATGAATAGTGGAGCTTGCCATGGACTTTGATCTCTCTTCCAGGGGCCAGTGGGATGACTTCAGGGTTTGGTTCTTTGCCAGGAGTGATGTGTGTTTTGCTCGACTTGTTTACCACATGGTTAGGACCCAAGTGCCTCCACGGAGAGGGGAAGCACATGTTGGTCCGCTTCACTTCAGGGCACTGATCTCACGCCGACTCAAGTGATTCCGGAGTAGGTCTCCTTTTGTTTCCTGTTGGGATTCATAAAAACCTGTGCTGCCCCCCTCACCTGCCGTTGCTCAGACTGGGTCACCCTCCGTCCCTCTTCCAGCTTGGTTTTTGCAGATTTGCAAAGTTTCCTGGGTGCCCAGCTGGGCTAGGGCTCGGCCCTCCTGCCCCGATGCTCTTGTAAGCTGACGCAGCGCAGTGACCATCCCCCTGCAGACATGCTGGCCTCCAGACTGAGTACCAGGTTGAGTCTCACCCACATCCCGTTTAGGCTGGCCTCTTGGGAACAAGTAGATCCGTGCATGGGGTGACGCATTTTCTCTTAGGGAGAGCTTAGTTTGTCTTTGAGTTGATTAGAAACTGTAGTGTTCTCTGGAGAAAGCCTCGGGGCCTTTCTGGCCAGTTGTCACTCCCTTGTGTGTGTGGAGTCGCAGTTGAAGGGCTCTCAGGTTGGTTGTTTGGAGTAATGGGTCTTTATGAATGGCCATGCCCAGAAAACGAATGGGGGATAGTTCCAGGCAGTCTGGGTCCAATTTGGTGTCAGTCACAGAGCTCAGTGATCACAGATGCTGCCGTGGGCCTCCGGGTGGGTTCGAATTGCCTCACTTTTTTTCCCTTAGCCTCTGTGTTTTTACTGCATATTTTTTATTGCAAAAGAAGTACATGTTTATTTTAGAAACTTTAGAAAATCACCTCCTGCCACCACTGAGGGAAAACCAGTCTTACCATTTAGGTACATAGCTGCAGGGGTCTGCGAGCTTCCTGTAATCCATGTCTAATTGTGTGTACACCGAGGGACGTGTTTCTAGGGCGAGGTCCGTAACTTTCATTAGATTCACAAAGTTAACCTTAGGTTCTTTCTAATCTGTACTGCTTCTTTCCTTGACCAGAGCTGAGTAGAACTAATTGTGGTAGCCAAGCTGCTGTTAAAATATGGTTTTAGCATTTGGGGAGAAAATTTTCAGCCTAGCTATAGCTGTGTGCACTCACATTTTCTATTACAGTAATTAGCAGTCAGAAGGGCATCACGACCAGCATTCTGCTCCCTAGCATTTATGGAGCATCTGCAGTGTGCCAGTTCCTGTGCTGAAAGCCACGGCTTCTCTGTTTCTGAAGAAACTGGGCGACCATGTGAGAATCTCCAAGAACCTTCTGTTTGATTTTATTTGCCAAATGTGGGTTATGAGCTTGGTTCTCCCTTAGGATATTGTTGAAGTTGTCTTTCTGCATCCTGGTTAAATAAGAGGACATAAGTACAGCCTGACATGCATGCAATGAAATTGTTTTGCCCTTGAGTTCTTTTCTGACTGCCTCACTCCTAAATAGGCGAAGAGCTGAGGGAGTCCCTCTCAGGATGACTCTGCAGTCCTCTTTTTGAAATTCTGCCCTGACCCCAACCCTGTACCTGCAGGCCCATCGTTCCTGTCACTCTTCCCTCTCCAGTGTGGATAACAAAATGCATCCCTGCAGGGAGGAGAGATAGCTGCCTTTGTACAGGTTTTTAACGCAAGGCTCTCAAGATGTTCTCAGAGTGAATTGATCTCATTATTACCCATTGTGGGGCCCCTGGGTGCTGCATCTTAGATTCAGACTGGTCAAGGTCAGGAACCACATTTGTCTGGTTTCTCTTCATGAGAGAACACATACAATGGGTACTTTTGAAGGTCTTTTTATGGCCTCTGTCCACCCCCAACCCCTCAGCTCTTAAGCCATGATTGCTAGCCACAATAGGGCAAGATCTTGCCAAGTACCTTGGATGGAACCAAGATAAATCTTGGCTTAGAAAGGCAGAAACAGTGGGAAGACCCTTAATCTCAGAGAGGTGATATGATATGGGTATCTGGATTTGCCCCCCACCCAGCCTGCAGGAGAAGTGAGAGTGCAAGTCACTCAGTCGTGTCTGACTCTTTGTGACCCCATGGACTATACAGTCCATAGAATTCTCCAGGTCAGAATGCTAGAGTGGGTAGGTAGCCTTTCCCTTCTCCAGGGGATCTTCCCAACCCAGGGATCGAACCCAGGTCTCCCACATTGCAGGCGGATTCTTTACCAGCTGAGCCACCAGGGAAGCCCAAGAATACTGGAGTGGGGAGCCTATCCCTTCTCCAGCAGATCTTCCCAACCCAGGAATCAAATTGGGGTCTCCTGCTTTGCAGAAGCCCCTGCGTTATGGGCTTCCCCAGTGGCTCAGCAGTAAAGAATCTGCATGCAGTGCAGGAGCCACAGGAGACATGGGTTCAGTCCCTGCGTCGGGAAGGTCCCCTGGAGGAGAAATGGCAACCCACTCCAGTATTCTTGCTTGGAGAATCCCCATGGACAGAGGAGCCTGGTGGGCAACAGTCCATGGGGCTGCAAAGAGTCGGACATGACTGAAGCGACTTAGCACTGCTGTGCACAGCCTGCAGGGCACAGAGCCTGGCCCTGGGCAGCAAATCCTGCACACTTCCGAGTGGGGGCCGTGGCAGGTGCAGACAGAGCGCTTCATCTTCCTTCGTGTGTAAGGTTTGAGCTATTATTTAAAACTCCCTGTTCCTTATTAAATGGCTGACCTAATTTTTCCCCTTTATCTCTGTAGTGGTGGAGATCCAAGAAGGGAAGACGACTATAGTAAGTATTGTCGAGCTGGCCACTTCTAATCTCTGTACCACTTGGAGCTGCCTGGCTGCTCCTCTGAGAGAGGGTAGGAGCCCCAACTGGACTGACCTCAGGATCTGCTCCCTCTGTGACCATAAATCCCACATCCCCTATTTTTAACCCGTGTGCGGGAGTGTGGTTAATCAGGAACAGTCGCTGTGTTGGACTGAAGCGTCTGTTACTTGATTAGAGTGGCCTTTTGTATGACACGGGCTCAGAAGTATTTGCTGCTGTGTTTTTTGGTGGCGATGAGTCAGTTTTCCAAAGGGGAAACTAAGGCAATGGCAAGGCTAGAGAGAGTAAGTTGACCCGGGGCCAGGAGCCTGGATCTGTCTCTTTCCTTTCTGCCTAGAATGACTAAGCTACGCCTTCAGTGAGGCAGTGCGAAGGGGACACTTTCTGGGCCCTGGGCTCATAACTGGCGCCCCAGCTCATCTGGTGGTGAGAAAGCTAGACGGCTTTTCACTCCTTCTACTCCTCCCCCAACCCCCACCCACACTGGGCCCATCTCACCTCCCTTCCTCAGGGAGTCATGGGGCCTAGATTATCCTATAATCCCTAAAAGACAACGTTGTTTTCACATGGCCTTCTGTGCCTCCCAAGAAATCCTCAACCACTCCACAGAGTTCCCAGAAGCCTCTGTGGCTTCCATGTCAACCAGGGATTTAACCCTCTGGCAGCTAGCCACGCACGGCCCTCCCCAAGGCCTTCTTATCCCCAGGACAAGCCCTTAGGGTTCCCTCTTTGGGTCTTCCCCAGAAGGCTCCCCCTCAATCTTTGTACTTGAGGTTAAGACCTCAAGGCAGTTCTTTCAAGGGACTCCCATCCCTTTAAGAATAGTTCGCTTATCCCAGACTGAAACAAGTGTTCACCCTGTAAACTCCATGCTGGTGGAGAGAAACTCATTGGATTTCTGTGTGTGCAGAGTGTTTTTCCTGCGGGGCATGAATTTGCTATTTGTGGAACGAACTCAGAGGCATGTGGTCCCATGAGAGCCCTTGGGGAGGGAGCCTAGCCATGCCTGAAGAGGCAGTGCCATGGCTGACTTTGGGTATTACTCATTGTCCAGAGTCTCACTTCTTCATCAGTAAAATAAGATCATGAATCTGCCCTCACTAGGCTGTGGAGTTAGATGATCCATGTGGACCATTACCAGCATAGAGCCAGGCCTGTAGTGGGGAGTGTGTAAATGTTAGCTCTCCCTGCCCAGGCCCACTTTGACCCCCTCCCAAGACCTTCCATACATCTGCCCATTTTCCCGAGCTCTTGGCTCCATTTCTGGCATCGCTGGGGTGGCATTGCCGGAAAGGCAGTAGTAACAGCACCCTGCGCAGCCAGCTCCTTTGCCTTTTGCCACTTCTCCCCTGGGAGAGTTGCTTCCCTCCCAAAGCCTCTCAGACCTGGCCCAGCCTCACTCTCATAATCCGTGGCCTCAATCAGCAAGGCTGTCTAACCTCCCCCTCCTGCAATTGGAGCTGACGCCCAGGTCACTGGTTTATTGCGCTTAGTCTCTCCAAGGCTGTGTCACAGGACACAGCAGCCATGGCGGAGGTCACTTCACACGTGGCCCAAGTGGGGTGTGAAAGGTGGCATCCAGAGTGCTGAGAGGAGGCAGCCAGGGGACTGTGTCCCCTGCTCTGTGTTTTTAGAGGGAGGAGGGGCATGCACACAGTTGTCTGCTCGTGTAGGCCTAGACCAGGTTTTTTAGCCCAGCACTGCTGGTGTTTTAGACGGGCTGGTTCTCTGCTGTGGGGGCCTGTCCTGTCTGTCATAGGATGCTTATTAGCAGCTTCCCTGCTAGGGGCTAGGGACCCATCCCCACCCCACCCCACCCCACCCCACCCCCGTGGCGACCATCAGAATTGTTTCCTTGTCTGGTGTCCCCTGGGAGGCCAAATCGTGCCTGGTTGAGAACCACTGGTGTAGACTTACCTCTGTTAGAGCTGGAAACTGCAGTTTCTGCTAAGAACGATATGCGGGATAAGGGGTGAGACTTCCTCTGGACTCCACATCCCTGTGCAGTTTGAAACTTTTTACCATGTGCATGGATTACTTTTTCCCAAAGCAGGGAGAAGGAAGCATAAAGTTCTGGAGCTTTTGTCTTTTTGAGGATGGAAAGCTAGCATTCAGCAGATACAACACACCTCTTGTCTTGCCACCAGCATTAAGTTCAGTTTCTGTTACCCTCACAGGTCACCAAGCCCAGCTCTGTGGCCACCTGAGACCCAGTGTCCAGCAGCTGTGTTCAGGCAGAGAGGCCCATTAGCTGCTCCCCTGAGACCCCTAGAGAGGAAGCTTCACCAGCTTTTGGGGGTTCCTCAAGGATCAGGGTCTCCACACAACTCTCCCCCCTCATCAGCTCTCTTTCTCTGCCTCCTAGATTGAAGGCCGAATCACAGGGACTCCCAAGGAAAGTCCAAATCCCCCCAACCCCTCCGGCCAATGCCCCATCTGCCGCTGGAACCTGAAGCATAAGTATAGCTATGAGGTGAGTCTGCGCATCTCAGAGCTTCTGTTCCCCGTGGGCTTAACAGGCATCTCATGGAGCCACCAAGACAGAAGCATTGTGTCCAGCGGCTCTCAATGCTGGCCATACATGAGTCCCAGGGGAGCTTTAAAAATGCTCAGACCCCACGCCTAGATGATTCTGCTGGCCTGGGATGGAGCCCAGCCATCATTATTTTTTAAAGCTCCCCAGGTGATTCTAATGTGCTGCCAGGGTGGAGAGTCCCTGACTCAGTTCCTGGTCTGGTTGCAGGCAGCTCAGACCACCAGGGCCCTAGAGCCCAGTCTTGTAGGGCTGTGTTCCCAAGGGATAGAATCAGAGTCTGGGTTTGGTTTTCCTCCTTGTGTAATGAGGGCGTGTCTTGAGAGTCCTCGCTGTGATCTGGGGACACTTCACTCTCTTCCCACACTGGAGCTACAGGAACCCCTGTTTGCTGTAGCTCTTCTAGAGCTGTCGTTTCACGGAGAGATGATGAGGGCAAACAACAGTAGGGGCATAATTCACTTTGTTTCCACAATATCCCGGTGAAGTAGGTACTGCTTTCATCCTTGTTTTACAGAGGAGGCAATTTGAGGCATGGCAAAGTTAATGCACCCGCCTCAGATCACACAGCTAGAAAGTAGCAGAGCTGGGATGCACTCTGGGGTATGAAACCCAGGCAGAGCCGCCAGTCCCAGCTGCTGTTCTGCATCATGTCTGGAGATGGGGCAGGCCTGGGGGATGGACACAGCCCTGGAGAAATACATATTTGTCCTTCAGAGTTCTGGTGACATTAAGCACCCTATTTTTAGGTTTCAGGTGATGCAGGCTTTGGGCCAGTTTGACCTGCACGTTGTCCCTGTACCCCTCTGTGGAATGGGATGACTAAGGGCAGAGATCCCGGTCAGGTGGTGAGAGCAGGAAAGGCCACATGCCCATGGGATCTGAACAGAACAACTCAACTAATCTCCTGGGCTGGGAGCCTTGGCCTCACGCCACCCCAGGGTCGGGGGTGGAGGTGTTCTTTCACCCTGTCCCCGCCCTTTTGCTGATGGCCACTTGGAGTAACAGGGAACTTGCAGGCCACAGGCAGTGCTCTCAGCTTCTTTGACATGGAAGTTTGTAGGGTCCTGGCCATACCTAGAATCCCAGCTGTGGATGGGGAGGGGAACCCACACCTGCGTGACCACTGCGGGGTACTCTTCCTACCAGCCGTTTCCAGGAAATGGACTTGGCTCTGTTTATGAAGCAGAAGAAATCCAATCCCCTCCAAGGTAAAGGCCGGAGAAGTTGTTTTCCTTTTCACCCCTTTCTGCTCAGGACAGCGCCACTCTAAGCTGCAGAGAGCTGTCAGCCTCCTTGGCAGCCTGCAGTGGGGGCAGTGCTGGGGCTGTGAGCCCCGTGTATTATCCCCAGATAATCCAGTCCAAGTTCTTTTCATCAGATTCTGAGGATTACAGGGGTGGGAATTGGGGGCCTGGGTCCCCCAGGAGCTGACCAGTGATTAAAGCAAATCTACAGTTATACAGCGAGGCGCCTGCCAGGGCAGTGAATCCGTGTGAGGACCAGGACTGTGGAGACAGGCATATCAGGCCCCTGGGGGTGGTGTGGGAGACTTTTTCTTTAACCCCTGCCATCCTGTGAGAGTTGGGAGTGGACTTGGTCTTTCTGGATGCTGGCTTTGTTTATCATTATTTCCTTGACTCATCCAAAGCAGTCTGATGGTTCAAAGGAAGCCCAGGAATCCATTCACATCTGGGGACAGGGGGCGTAGAAGATGTGGGATTTAACTTTACAACTTGACCTCATCCTCCTCAGCTTATTGCTGCCTGGTGCTTCGTTCAGAGGGCATGGCAGAAGGTGGAGGGGCTCTCTGCATGTCTTCTGGGCTGTGGTGTGTAGCCTGTTATATGTAGACTTTGGGGGCGGAAATGGTACAGGTCTTCCCTCCTGTGTGTAAATATATAACATACCCCCTACGTCACCCAAAGAGGATAACACACTTTCATCACCAGGAGAGATACTGTGGGTGCATGATAGCTTGTTAACCTTCTTGAAAAGTTCCCCTTCTCTCACCAGGTCTGTCGGAAGACTGTCTCATAGAGGAGCTGAGAACTCTTGGGGTTGGTAACGGGGCCAGGAAATCTTGCTAAGTTGGGATTGAACTTGTTGCAGTGGAGGCAGCGAGCCTGAGTGCAGAGCTCTGTGTGGAGGGAATGGTCTCAGGTCGCTTCTCAGGGTGGTGTCAGCCCCTTACAATGCCAGCCACAACAGCCTACCCTGCAGGCCACTTGGCCCTGGCTCCCTGGCAGCCGGCACCCATCCACACGATCCTCCTCTCCTGTTTCCGTTTCCACTAGGATGTTCTGTTGCTCAGTCAGTTCATCCGGCCACATGGGGGCATGCTGCCCCGGAGCATCACTGGGCTGTGCCAGGAAGAGCACCGCAAGATAGAGGAGTGTGTGAAGATGGCCCACCGAGCAGGTAAAGGGCCCTCGAGCAGAGGGGGCAGGGGGCTGTGGGCACCATTACACCTTCCACACCTCCAAGCCCCTCCTAAAAGGGCAGTGTGTGTCCAGAGACTGCATTATACTCACCCCCCAGTGCCAGCCTCCTACCCCCTTGGGCTTTCTGTTCAGTCCCCAGAGCTGCAGAGGGAGTGCAGAGACCATCCTCTTAAATGCTTTTCCCTCCATTCAGGTCTGCTCCCAAATCACAGGCCCAAGCTTCCTGAAGGATTTGTTCCAAAGACCAGACCCCGACTCAACAGGTACACAGACCTGGGCTAGGGAGGCCAGCTCCTGGAGCTCATCCTGCAGCTCAGGAAAGCTGGAGCGCTCCGTCCCTTCCAGCCTGAACGCCACCCCACCACCCCATCAGTCCCACCGCTGTGCACGCCTCTGTTACTCTCCCTCTGCCAGCCTCAGCGTCCTTCCTTGTCCCTCCCCAGCAGGGCACTTAGCCCATGGGTAACAAGGGTAAGAAGATCTGCTGGTTGGGCATTAGAATGTGCTAATCCTCTGTTTATGACATCATACTGGGTTGCTATGGGAATGTCAGAGCAGTTCTACAAACTTTCAGTAATAGCACTGGGGTTATTAAAGGGCAAAATGAGACTTTAGAAATAGAAATGGGAGGGCTTTCTGGGGTAGGGCCACCGTATAGAGCTATCAGATCATATACTGTAAAACTTGAAGGCAGCATCCATGTAGACTAGATTGTGAATGTTCTCCCTAGAGTTGTACAGTTAACAACCTGCTCAGCTGCGTATGGCATCCCATGAGATCCTGAGGTTTTATGCAACAGGACAGAAAGGCCTTTAGATCCTAGAATCAATCAATCTGCCTTTCAGCCTGAGCAGGGTGGCCCCTTCTGGTGTAGGAACAGGTTCCTGTCTAACACTCAAACAGCTGTCTCTGACATTACTACACTACATACTCATAGATCTACAGTACTCTCTTACTGAGAGTAGATCCAGGTCTGTAAAATTGATGTTGGTGTTCCTTGTTCTCTCCCATCAATGGCCCCTCCTTCAGCCTGTCCTAATGTCACTAGAACTGCACTCTTTGGGTAGAGCAAAGCAAGATCCCCCACCCCCAGCAAACCTCCTAGGCTGATCCCCAACAGAACCCAGGAATGGAGGATGGAAGGCCAGGCAGATACCAGCTCTAGATTGCTGGGCCGGGGGTGCAGGGCCAGAGCTGGGTCTTCACTGACTCCTTGCCAGCACCCTGGCCCCTTGCCCATCTCCACCTGCACCTCCTGCGCTGCCAGCTGGGCCATCTGCCAGCAGTCCTGGGGGAACAGGACATATTAACTTCCTCTTGTCTTTCTATGCTCTGGACCGTTTGGGAGTTGAGCACACCCCCACTCCAGCGTGTTAAGAAACAGCAGCAGGCCTGAGGACACAATCCATCCTGCCCTCAGCCTCTGAAGCAAAGCCAGGCTCCCTCCTGTATATGCGGTGTCCATCAGTGTGATGCAGGATTGATGGCGTGTGGGGGCTCGTGGGGTTGCAAAAGGCCCTCCTGGGGAGGAGAGGGAGTCCTGGCTACAACTAGGGACTTGACGATCGTCAAGCCGTGCCATCTCCTTCCCTGCCCCTTCCAGAGAGGTAGGAGGAAGGAGCTCGATTAGCAGGGAGCCTTGGTTCTCAGAGCTGGAGTGGTCCCAGAGAGCTGACCAGAGGCCCCAGCCCCTCCACAGCAGCTGCCTGCTCCTTGTGGCACAGGCATCAGGCCCAGGGCCAGCCGAAGCCCAGCTTCCCAGGGTCTCTCCAGGGTGGGCGGGACAGGGTGGGCGGAGGAGTGCAATAGGGCAGCAACTCTGGAGAGCCTGGTGTGCCTCAGGATCTTCAATCCCAAGGAGCCTGCTTCCACATCCCACCTCTTCACTCACCCCCTCTGAAGCCAGGGAGACACCAGCACAGGGCCCTGCTAGGTCCCAGCACCACCAGCCACACAGAGGTGGCTCTGGGGCCAGTTCACTGCACAGAGACCTCCCTGCTGGGGGCTGACAGCCACCCAGTGGTCGTCGGAAGCCCTTGCCTGCCCACCTCGCACGTGGCGTGCTGCCCTACAGCTTTCCTTTCCTCAGAACTCAGGAGATAGAGGTCCAGGGGAGCTCAGTTGAAATGTATACATTAGCAGTCACTTTTTCACTCTTTTTTTTTTTTTTTTTAACTTTTTCACTCTTATCTAAAAATTTTCAGCCATCGTTATTCATTTTTTTAATGAAAACTTCTCAGAGGAGGGTCTCTAGAGGCACTGGGTTGAGCCCTAACCTAGTGTGGAAGCAGGGGAGGATCCTGGTCCTTGCGGAGGCTGAGCTTTCAGGACAAAGGGTGGGCCTCTGGATAGGATCCAAATTTCATTCTGAACAGAGTAAACCCCAGTCTTAGCCGGCATGAGCCACTCTTCCTGGAACTGTCAGGGCCCTGCCATCCCCAAAGGAGGCCAAAGGACTATGGGCGGCAGCCATCTTTCCCCATCCCCGCTCGTATTACATGAACCTTCCTGGGCTACGTCTGCACCCATGGGCCCTCACCCTTGGCTCCCATCATGGCCTGCTTGAGGGTCAGGGGTCAGGGGTCCTCCGCCAGTTGTGGCTGCCCAGGCTTGTTCCCTGAGGGTTGGGGTGGCAGAGTGAGCCAAGTGGGGGAGAGGGAGGGATTCCTCCAAGTCCTTACATCAGCCTCTCCTCTCCCGACTGGGCCAGAGAGGGCCAATCTGCTCTCTGAGGAGCCTCTTTCTCTGCCTCCTCCCCCAGCAGATATACACGCACACACACTGGCAACTCAAAGACAAGCGAGCACGTGGCCACACACACATGCGGCCGCCAGAGCCCAGCCCATCTGTGTACAGCACACTGGGCAGTTGCTCCCAGGAAAAGCCCCTTCTCCTCAAGAAAGGAAAGCTGGTGAAAGTGTTTGGTTGACCAAGTGCAGCTTCAGCCCAAGGGGCCCGTGCCCGTGGTCTCTGCCGCATCCTGGGCTGCCAGCCCTCATGGCTGCCTCCCATCCTCCCCCCACAGGTACCTGACCCGCTGGTCTCCCCGCTCCGTCAAGCCCATCTACAACAAAGGCCACCGCTGGAACAAGGTTCGCATGGCTGTGGGGTCCCCCCTCCTGAAGGACAACGTCTCCTACACGGGCAGGCCTTTGGTGCTGTATCACTGACTGAGAGCAGGACCTCCTGAGAGCCTGAGCTCGTCCTGCACTCCCACCCCATCCCACCAGGGCGGCCCGGCTCCTCCAGTGCAGATGGCACGGGGGGTGGCAGGTCTCCTCCAGTGCCAGGGACCTGCACCACCACGGTGCTGGGAGCTGGGGGCAGATGGGGCAGGCGACCCTGCGCAGCTGCAGTGGTCTCACGACTGGCCTGGGCTCAGGGCTGGGGCACTGGCCCTTTGTCCAGAGGAATATTATAAACCAGGCTTGTGCTCCCCCGCTGGGTGTGTGCTCACTGCTTGGGGAGCGCGGGGGGCTCAGCCCGTTTCTGGCCAGTCACTGCGCATTGAGTCACTGGGCTCTGGTGGTGGGCCACGTGGGCGCACCGAGCGGAGCTCACGGCCACACAGGTTCCCTTCTTCCTTGTTGACAGCCGTTGGCTTTTCGTTAGGCTGCCCGGCCTACGTGCAGCTCTCTTCTGAGTCCAAAAAGCTGCCCTCCTCAGAGGCCTCCTGGCTGTCACCTCCCCCATGCCGTTTCCTCCCACCATTCTCTCTTGTTAGCACATTCCAGCCCTCTGCCACTTGCTCTATTTAGAGCTGGGCCTCTCCTCAGCCTGGACACCAGATGGAGGTGGAGGTGGGAGGGAAGCAGCACAGAACAGACCGACCAGATTCACCGCCTTTATGAAAATACTGCTCAGACTCTGCACACCCCATGGGCGGCCCGCCTACAGCATGAAGGGCAGGTCTAGGTTCTTCTCGCCGGTGCCCACGTAGATGTAGCCATAGTTTTTGGTGCGAGGAGCGTGGTAGAAGGTGAGGCCGGGCCAGAGCAGGCTGCGCAGCACCACCAGGGCGTTGCCCCTCTCCATCTGGACACTCCAAGACCCTGGGGGGTGGGGAAGAGGCAGCAGAGGACAAGGCCTGGGCATCGTGGGGGCAGAGCCCCACCGGGGGTGCGGAAACCCCAGCTCCAGTCAGCTAGGCCTGAGTGTGAAGGTTCCACTGGGAAAGGGGAAGACAATTTAATTATCTCGGCGCTTTACTCCTCCTGATTGCCTTTGAGCCATTTCACTGCTCATTAAAGCCACTTCCAGAGGGAGGGCGAAGGAAATGAAAAGAGGTGGAACTCAAAGCAGTCCGTTTTGTTCCTGTCAGCAAGTCCAGTGACAGGTTGCATGGGGGAGGAAGCTGGGTCACCCATGCACAGGCAGAGTGGGGTTGGGGCTAGGCCGGGGAGACGCCAGGCTCCTCTCTTTCCCGCACTCGGGCTCGCTGGTGGCCTGCTGTCCTGGTGTGCTTCACCTCTCTTGCAAAATTTTGCTCCAGGCCCAGCAGCTTAACTCTGAGATGGATGAGACTTGCCCAGGCTCACATAAAAGTGTGGCCTTTTCAGGCCTCCAGCTCAATAGCCCTTTTCTGGCAGCTGGTAGACTGAGAGCCGTCCTTAGTGGGAGGGGACTTGGGCCGCAGCTAATAAGCCTTTGTCTGTCCTGGGTTCTGCCCTGGTTTTTGCTCCCCAGACGGGAGCAGCCCAGCCTGGGGCTGAGTCGTGCAGCCACGAGGACTTGGCGGGAAGGGCCTGATACAGCTCCAGAACCAAGGGAGGGAGCCGCTGTGTGGGAGGAAGGAGCCTGGGAAAATCGCCCCTGGATGCAGATCTGGAGCTTCTATTCCCCTGCGCCGAGGCCTCTCCCAGCCCAGCCGCAGCTCTGCCCCAGCCCCTGCCAGAAAGGCAAATGCTTTGAAGGTTTTGGTGCTGGACCAGCCAGTGATGCACTGAGAACTGCGCCGAGGCCTTCATCAGCTGCCAGCCCAGCCCGGCTGCCTGGCTCCCGCTGCGCCGCTGCCCCCAGGCCGCCTCCAACCGTGGCCTACCCCGGTCACTCCACACCCAGCAGCCTTGGAGCTCAGGCCCCACCCACCAGAGGCCACCCTGATTACAGGAGACCTGACCACCAGGCACCCTTTGCCCTGATGGCAGCTCAGCCCGTCTCAGGGCTCCAGCACCTGCCCAGGTCAAAGCTAGAGCTTTTGGGGTATATGTAGTCTGGTGGCCTTAACCTGCTTGGGGGGTGCCCATGCAGGGGCCACCTCGGCACTGTGCGGTGGCCTGCACCAAGCACCACCAGCCAAGGGTGAGGTGATGAAGCAGAAGCCACAGTGTAGGCTTGACCCCACTCCCCCAGGCCCCCTCAGTGCCAGCCAGATAGCATTGATAAGAAGAGTGTCCCTGGGTTCCCAGAGCTCTGACTGGGCACTGCCTGGGAGGGTGGGGGTGGTCAGAGAAGTGGGGAGTATCTCCCTCAGCTCCTGCAGCATGCCTCTCTGGATCCCTGAGATGTTCCACCTCATAAACCTGCCTGCAGTTTCTGGAGCCTTAGCCTGTTGCTCTGCTAGTCATTCATTCCAAAAAACAGATGGCCTAGGGGTAACAGGAGAAGGGGTGTGACAGGACAAAGTGTTCCCAGTACACCGTATGCAGCTTCTGTCCAGAACACAGACCCCCGGAAGGTAAGCCCTGTCAGCTCCCTGTGCCAGTCCCCGCAGCAGCATCTGGGGAGTCCCTTTCTGCTCCAGGAGTCCACAGCCACAGCCCCCTGGAACTGAAAAAGGTCAGGCTCTGACCACCCGAAGAAGGCAGCTTACAGCCCCGCCGCCCCCTCACCCTGGGCCAAATGCTGCCCTGGAGAAAGAACTGGAGTCCCCCATCCAGACACACTCAGCAGTTCCCTGTCACCAGTGCTTTGGCATACCCTGAGCAAGGATGGTCCTGGCTTTCCCGGTACCAGCCTGCCCACCTAGGGCTTGGCCACCTCTTGCTTCTAGTGGGTGGGGGAGGGGCCAGGCCCATCAGGGGCTCCCCCTACACTGGCCAAGCAAGAGCAAGGAGAAACAGGGTTCCCCCACCAGGGTTGGGGATCTGTGCCATGCAGGCCCAGGGCGCTGGCAGAGTACAGAAGTGGTGTGTGCAGGGCTGGCCAGCCAGTGACACTACTTCCTCCCTCCCTTGCATTCCTGTCACACTTCTGTCCTTTGCTTGTCCCTGGCTCAGCTTGTCGCCCAGGAAACATACTCTCAACGTGCCAGGAGTCACGTAGCATCTACCTGGGAAGCCAGGCTCTTGCTTCACCTTCACCCACTTTTATTACTGCAGCTGCTGGCAAGGCTGGGCCCAGCTAGCCGCCACCACTGGGACTCTAGGGGAAGCAGCCCGTGCTGTCTCCTGTCTCCCCAGACCTTCCCTCCAGCCCCCTGGCAGCCAGTCTTCTCCACAAGCTCTCTTTTCTGAGGATGTGGTGGGATACAAGCTGGTAAACCAGGAATGGGGCCTCCTGCATGAGCAGGAATCTTCCTGGGCCTTGGGGTCTCACTCACCTTGCCAGTGTGGGAAGCTCAGGCTGGGAGATGCTCATCATAGTTACATTCCCCTGCCCTCCAGAAAGAAAGGCAGCCAAGTTCTGAGATTAAGTTGGAGGAGGAGACTGGACCAGGCTGGAGTTCAGGGCTGTCCAGGGGCGGTAAATGGCTTAAATCCACTCAGACCAGCACCGCACAACTTGTCTCACACACACAAAAATGGCCCCAGGCCCCTTCTCAGAGCAACCACTCCCCGACACCAGGGCCACAGCACATGGGAGGGGGTGGGGGCGGGGACACGCCAAAGAGTTCCCAGTTTTACTGATAGGCAAGGCCAAGCCCCTTGGTGCAGAAGGCCGAGCCCTGTCACCTGAACCTCCACTGGGCTGGAAGGGAGGTGCCACCTGCATACCCCTCCGAGAGGGCTGATCCCAGACCCTGCGTTGCCCACCCTCTCCAGTGCTGTCTCCCCTGTCCCCCACCTCTTCCCAGCCATCACTTACTAAAAGCTGCTTTCCAGGCAGGCAGGCCCCTTGCTGCCCTCTGCTGCCTACTCTGGGCACTGTGCTGGAGCCCTCGCTGCTTTGTAGCTGGCAGTCCCTGAGATCTCTGCTACAGCCCAGAGAGAGGCGCTCTGCCCTCCACCCGCGTGCTCTGCTTCCCAGGACACCTATGCGGCACCTGCTGTTCTACCTTGCCACTTTCCATCCTCTGTTTCGTTTGATTTTCCCAAACGCCTGTGAGGCACAGATGGTGCCTTGTTCTCGGCAGCATCCCCTGTCCCTGGGACGTACTAGCTGCTCAGTGACTATTTGCTGACAGCGTAGACGGTTAAGGAGCGTTGAACAGCAGAGTACTGCCCAGAAATCTGGCATCCTGACTTAGTGTTCCGTGTCTGACCTACCAGCAGCCCAAGCTCAGTGAACTCTTGGCTTTTGCCCTGTGTCTGCCAGAAGGATGCTTCTGCTGCCAAAGCCCTACTCCCACAGAACTCCACAGACCCCATGGCCCAGTGGGACAGCTTGGGAGGTCACAAGTGGCTCCAGGCAACATTCTTACATCCTCTCTCCAGCCGAGGGTGGTCCAGGGACCAGCTGCTGAGTGCCTGGCCAATCCATGTGGCCACAGAGAGCAGGAGTCCCAGGGACTGCCTGACCCATTCCTGCTCACAGGTGATATAGGGTTCCCCTCAACAGTTGCCTCAGACCCAGAAAGGAAGCTGATCCTATCTGGGCAGATCCCATCCTTCCCGCCAGTACTGGTGCCCCAGGGAACTCATCGTTGGGACTTTGCTTCACTTAGCAACCCAGCCATTCTGGCTACTGTCTGCCTGGTGGGGCAGCCTCCCAGCAGCTCCTGCTCTTTCAGGGGCAGATATTGCAAGGAGTCTGGGAGTAGAGTCAGAGTGTCTGCTCTCCCCAGCCAGCCATATTTCCATCGCCATACCATGGGCCCCACCAAACCATCCTAAGTAAAACCCGGCCAGACTTCCTGCAGGCTTTCTGGTGGTGGCTGTGGGAGGAGAGGAGCTGGAGGCCCAGGACTGTGGAGTTTCCCAAAGTCAGGCCAGGAGCATCTCTCCCCTCCAGCCCTCCGACACAGGAGACTCCGGGAGTCCCTCACTCCTAAGGCTCCAGCACTAAGGACAGGCAGCGTTCGGGGAGGAACTGGGGTGTCAAATCATCAGTTGATCTCTCAGCCCTGAGGCCCACTGTACGTACAAGAAGTCTAGGTTCTGGGGGAGGGGGGGGTGGGGAGGAGGCCCCCTTGTTCCACCCCTCGCCCTCCACAGTCACCCAGCACTCTGAAGGGAGAGCCTTATCCACTGGCCCTGGGCTCCCTGCTGCCGTGGCTGAGAAGTCCGCACTGGGCAGAGCTTTCCAGCCATGCTCCGAATCGGGGAGGGACTGCTGCCCCCAGATTAGGGGTGCTAAGAGGACTTTTCTCAGTCAGCCACGCAGGCCCTGGCACTGGGTCCCACCACCACAGTGTTCCTAACTCCCTTTACCAACCAAGGATGTGCAGTCCCCTCCAGCCCCTAGTCAGGTGGGGAGCACAGAGTTGGAGGAGGTACTGGGAATCTGGAAAGTGTGATGGTTAAGAAATTCTCACCCTCTATAACCATCTCCCTGCCAGGTCTGGGACCCCCAGTCTATGTTCAGGGAGGCTTGACTCTGGTGCCCCCGTGTGGTGGAGGCCAGCGGAGCCACTCTTTGCTGGCAGCCCTTAGCCACCTGTGACCCATGGCCCGGCCCCTGGGGCACTGCAGTAGCCCCAAAACGGCCTCCAGAGCCCTGGCTTGCCCCTCTGCATCTGCTCATCGCCACTGCCTTGTTATCACAGATCTGCAGCTCCTCCTGCCTTGGTCTACTCCTAGGGCTTCCCAGGTGGCTCAGTGGTAAAGAATCTCCCTGCAATGCAGGAGTTGTGAGTTTGATCCCTGGGTCAGGAAGATCCCCTGGAGCAGGAAATGGTGACCCACTCCAGTATCCTTGCCTGGGAAATTCCATGGACAGAGGAGCCTGGCGGGCCACAGTCCATAGGGTCACAAAGAGTCGGACACAGCTGAGCAACTAAACCATCTACCCTTTGGCCCTCTGGGCCCTCCCTAGCCTGCCCAACCCCCCTCTAAGGCTTTTTGCTACTGAAAACAGTATCAGTAATACTTATTGATTTTTACTTGAGTCCTTAATGTCTTAAGCGCTATCATAAATGTTTTGTATATGTGTTGTTATTTCATTTAATTTCCATAACAACCCAATGAGGTAGAAAATATCAATTTTCCCCTTTTAAAAATTGAGGCACAAGGAAATTGAGGGAGTTGTCTGAGGTGACCAGGTAGTACACAGCAGATTCAGGGTTCCAACACAGGCTTTCTGGTTCCAGAGCCCTTGTGTTTAACGACTACTGCGGTCCCACCTCTACCCTGAGTTCCAGCCCAATTGGGTTGCTCATTGCTCCTCAGAAATGTTTCCCCCTAGTGATGGGGGTGACTACTGTCCTGCGATTCCCATCATCCACTGAAAACACCATCTGCTTGACACCACAGTTAAGGCCAGAGCCTTGGAGTCTAATGCTTTAACACATACTGTGTCCTTGGATTTAACTCTGAGCCTCCGTTTTTTTTCATCTGTAAAATGGGGATAATGATATAATAGTATCTAACTCACAGATCAGCTGTGAAGATTAAAATGAACTAAGAAAAAAAAATGAGGCATGGGAAAGACTGGGTACAGTGCCTGCCATGCAGTAAGCAGTGTCGTTGCCTTTATGAGTAGTTCCTAGTATCATTGTCTTTGCCATCATCAACAACAGATCCCTCCAGCTCTCAGAACACCAAGCATGGGGAGGGAAAAAAGCAGGGGTACTGAGACAGTGCCTAAGGTGTGGCCCCTGAATGCCCAGAGCCTGGCACCTGTCCTGGGATGCAGAGCCCAGCAAGAGCATCTTCCAAGGATGTGCTCATCTCTACTGGTGGAGCCCAGGGAGGAACCGGGGTTTCTGACCCCCACCAACTGCCGGCTGTGTGCCTGAGCCAGGTGGGCCCTGAAGCACGAGAAGGCCTCTGAAGTTGTATGTTTTATGATTTAAAAGCACACTTAGCAGGAGCAGACGTACAGAACTCATTTCCTTAGCAGGTGGTCCTCTGCAGGCCAGTTGGCACCTACTCCCCGAGCACCAGCTATGTGCCAAGCACTGGATCTAACCCCAAAACCAACCGTGAAGATGTATATACGGCTAGTGTTTTCAGGGATGTTTTGATGGGGGGAAATTCCCAACTTGCCTTCATTCAAGATTGATATAAAAATCAAGAGAGACTTCCTGTCTGTGGAAGCACCTGGAAGACAATCCTTTTGTCTGCAAACATTTGGAGCTGAGCCCTGTATTGGGCCCTGGAGGAGCCTCCTACTCAAGGCCCCATATTGAACTCCCAGTTCCCACCCAGGCCGTGGGTCCCACTCTTAAGAGGGAATGGCAGGTGGTATGGCCTGGGGGTATATCCAATGTCCTCCAAGTAACCAAAGGCTGTTACCTTTGGGGATGTCGTGCTCCAAAGAGTCCATGAAGTCTAGGGACGGGTCGAGCTCAGCCTTCTCCAGCAAGGTCTTGTTCTTCAGCTCAACAGGCTCCCTGAAGTGGAAGTAAGAACTCAGCTTCTTGGCTTCAGACAAGGACAGTCCTACAAAGGGGCAGCAGGTAGGAAGGGATGGTCATCCCCAAGCTCCACAGTCCCTTCCCTCTCTGACTGGAGACCACAAGGAGGGGCTTGCACAGGGTTCAGTCAGCTACTGATGGGGAACTGAAGGGCGGAAAGGGACCAGCATTCTCTCAGCCAGAACTCGGCTCGGCCCCTGCGATGAGAACAGACTACGGGGGAGGAGCGTGGGGAAATGTGGGTAGCCCAGCCCCGCACACACCCCCAAACCCAGGTGGCCAGACACTCAACTCAGGCATAAAAGAATCAGGGTCCAGTAACGACATTCGGCAGTTCCTCCCAAGTGATGTGGCAACAGTTATTCCTTCTCTGAGAAAACAGGTAGGTTCCCCTGGACTCCCAGACATGTGTCTGACTGTGCTCAGGAAGAGAACTTACCTTCAAAGGTCCGATTGACATTGATAGGTCCAAAAGGGGTCTTAAAGAGGGCACCTCGGGGGATGACAGCCACAGCCTTGTCGATCTGGTCAATAACGGACACCAAGCGCGTCTCTTCCTTGATCTGGACCTGAGGAGACAGGAGACAAGTTATCCCGCTGGGGTGCTGTGCCCAGTCAGTCACGCCTCGTGCAAGGGCCCTCTGCATGTCCATCTGACCTGGGTCATCACACAGAGATGCCAGGTGCATGGAAATTCACCATGAGTGAAGCCCTTGCCTGCCTTCCCTCCCTCCCGTCCTTTCTTAAATTGGTAATACGTACTGCTGGTGAGTACGATATTTAAAACTTTTTTTAAAAAATAATAAAAAGCAGTGTCTCATCTCATTCCTGGTCCCCCAGTTGCTCTCACTGGGAGCAGACACCATTAACAGTGTTTTATATACCGGTCCAGAAACAAACCATTCTGTCATCATGTTGCCTATTTTGCCTTTTTAAAATATAAAAGCTATCATGCTGACTGTAGAACATCTGGGTGATATAGAAGTATTTTATAATATACCTAAGAAAATTAAAGCCATTCATAATCCCACCTGCTGAAGGTAATCGCTGATAACACATTGGTATAATCCCTTCTATTCTTTCTTTCCTATGCCTATATTCAAAGGAAAGTTAGAATTACAGTTTATATAGTTTCTTGTCCTGCTCTTTGACTTAACATCATTTCTCAAACATCACCCCATACTGTAACATGTTTACACAGATGAAATTTGGTTAGAATCAGTATCAAGGGCAACCCCAACCCAAACAAAAGGACTTCATAGAGATGTTTGGGAGAAAATAGCACTTGACAGGGAAAAGGTCACTGGGAGACCCCAGAGTCATTCAGCCACGTATTTCCCCTGGGCTGCTGATTGGAATTGTTTACAAAGGAGGAGATGGGGACTAATAAGTGTCTAGGCTGGGTGCTTTAAATACATCACCTTGGGAATTCCCTGGCAGTCTAGTGGTTAAGAGTCTGTGCTTCCAATGCAGAGGACGTGGGTTCAATCCCTGGTTAGGGAACTAAGATCCCGCAACCCTCATGGCAAGGCCAAAAAAAAAATGGCACCTCATTTAACCTGTACAAGTCTCAATTCTACAGAAGAGAAAACAGAGGCTGTAGAGTTTGTCCAGCAGGCAGGGTGTTGCAGCTGAAGCATCACAGACCTAGACCCAGGCATCTGGCCTCACCCACGTTCAAGGGCAAAGGTTGGATTTTGAATCACAGGTTTGTCACTTTTAGAAATTGGGTTATTTTCCAACCATGCAATCCCATATTTTAATGTTGCTTATTTTGCTGTTTTAAAATATAAAACCTGTCATGCTTACTGTATAATATCTGGGTAATATGGAGATATTTTATAATATACCTAAGAAAATTAAAACCACTCATAATCCTATCTCCTAAAAGTAATCGCTAACAGTTTCAAGTGAATGTATTATCTTCATGTGTGTGTGTGTGTGTGTGTGCTAAGTCTCTTCAGTCGTGTCGACTCTTTGCAACCCTATCAACTGTAGCCCGCCAGGCTCCTCTGTCCATGGGGTTTCCAAGGCAGGAATAGTGGAGTGGGTTACCATGCCCTTCTCCAGAGGATCTTCCCAACCCAGGGATTGGACCTGCATCTCTTATGTCTCCTGCATTGGCAGGCATGTTCTTTACCACTAGTGCCACCTGGGCAGCTTGAATGTGTTATCTAGTAAAATACAAATCTATACAAAAATATAAGCACCTGTGCACATCCCCTGATCCCAGAGCAATGCACAGCCTGCTTCTTCCTAGCCCCGGCCCCATAACCCAGCTGTCCCGAGACTCGGCTGCCCATCCCCTTGCCACCTTGTCATCATTCAGGAGTGATGTGACCCTGGGCAGGTGACTTAACAGAGGTTTCCTCCTCTCCACCCCCTGGAGGCAATGCACCAGCGTCCCAGGGCCACAAGGATGGAGCGAGGGGGCCGGCACGGAGGCCCAGGGCCGAGCACACCCAGCGCCCCAGGCCCCGTGGCCCCAGTGGCTGTGGTGATGACCGTGCTTGCCGCCACCACAGTGTCCACCAGCCCAGCCCCTTGTGTTCAGGCCCTCCTCCTCTCATCTTCACTCACCACTACTTCTTCTTCAAAGACCTTCTCACCCTCGTTCACCTTCTGCAGCTCAGTGTGTTCGTACTCATGGGAGGGGTCCCCCATGAAGCGACCCTTCACCACAGACGTCTGTGTCTCCATCTCCTTTGTGGCGGGAGGCAGGAGGCTCCACTCCATGCAGTTCAGGCTGCCAACAACATCCACATGACCCCAATTCTAACTCCTCTCCTTCCAGCATCCTGCCCCTGCCCCTTCTCCCGAAGGGCTGAGGCCCAAGAAAGGCTGTTGGGAGTCACATCTTTCCCCCTTAGAAGCTGCAAGAGCCTGTGGTGTACCCCACGCCATAGGTGATGACATACAACTTAATTTCTTAAAAGCTTCAGTCTGCCAAGATTCCAAGAGCATCTTCCTACATAGCTGGATTGTGAGACCACAGATGAGTTTCTGGAAGCTGAATTGCCTTAATTTCAGATCCCTCTGCTCCAGAGGGCCCACAGCCATGCTCAGCCTGCCTGCTGAGCTGACACACAGCCATCTCCCCCACGCTTCTCCCGGCCCAGGCTCTGGGAGCTCTCCTCCTCTGAGAGCTTCAGGGGCATCGCCAGCCCCGTCACTTCTTTCTCACACCCTCCCGGGAGGGGTGTCCGCCCACTCCTCCCTCATCCACCCAGTGCCTACATCCCCATCCTGCTCTGTTTCCCCGCTTCACTCTCCACTGGCTCCTTCACAACATGAAGATGCCCCAGCTTTATAAAATTAACAGTCCTCAAATCCATGCCCCTCTGGGAAATGCCCCTTTCCTGCCCCTCCCTCCTCTTCCCCAACTCTGGACCATAATCAAGAACATTTTGCCCTGCCAGAGCCCTTCCTCCCCACCCCGCTTTCACTCTGACCACTGCACCAGGATTCCACCCCTGGCACCCTAAGAAACTGCTCTGAAGGCCAGCCATGGGACCTACAAGCCAACACGTGCATTTCCATGTCTGCTTCCTTTGACACCTCCCCTTCCTCCTCTCCAGTGCCTTAAGTGTTTCCAAGGATCTATTCTTACCCCTCTTTTGTCTCCACAGTCTCACCTACCTGACTCCCAGAACCCCAGCTACTCCCTAGTGGACACCCCGAATCTAGTCACCTCTCACCACCTCCACTGCTTCCACCCTCATCCAAGCCACCACCTACTCTTGCCCAATATCACAGCAGCTTCCTAACTGGTCTCCCCATATTCGTACCTGCTCCCGCTTTGGTCTGGTCCCCACCCAACTGGGAAAACCTAAGCCAGACCGTGACTCTGTGCAGACTCTCCCAGTGACTTCCCACTGAGCCAAGCACTCACAGGGCCCCGCACGACTGTCTCGGCCTCTCTGACCTCATGCTGTGCAGTGGTCCCCCTCACTCACTCCTCTCTAGACACACTAGCCTCTACAGAATCCCACAAGTACACTAAGCACACACCTGCCTCCGGACCTTTGCACTTGCCTGGAATGCTTTTCCCTCAGATAAACACATAGCTCACTCAGTTGCCTCAGGTCTCCTCTCAAATGTTACCTCCTGAGAGAGGCCATCCCAGATCTCCCTTTTTATAATAGTGCCCCACCCTGTATTCCGTGTCTCCCTTAGCACTTAGCACCAATGCTGAGCGTATGCAGTATATGTGTGTGTTTATTGTCTGCCTTCCCTCCCCTCTGCACACACACTAAAATGTAAACTCCATGAAGACAAGGACTTTAGCACTGCATTCCCCATGTCTAGATCAATGCCTAGCACATACTAGGTGCTGGAGAAATAAAAACTTATTGGAATACAGTGAGGTTCAAATCTCTGTCTTCAGTCCAAATTTTTCTTTTGGACTCCAGCTCTGTACTTTAACATGCTTCCTTACCACTCTGCCCCATGGCACCTGACACCAAACTCGCTGGGCCTCCCCTAGTACCTCCTGAATTCTTCCCAGTGCATGGCATCAGCCCTCACCCAGCTGCCTGAGATGGAAGGAAAGGTCAACCTTGATCTCCTCTTCACCTTTCCCCATTTATTCGCAAGTCCTGCCACTTCTACCACTGAAATCTTTCCAACCCCACCCCTCCATTCCTTCCTCCTTTCAGTCTGCAACAGACATCCAAATGCTCGCCCACTTCCAGACCCTTCTGCCCACTCAGGTCCGAGCAGGCTCTTCTTGATTGAAGGCCCTCAGTGGCTCTGCATAGCCTATGGACAACCAACACCCTAGGCTGCCACTGTCCTGGTTGCCTACCCTCTGTTCTCCCAAACACCCCAAGTGAGCTCCAGCCAGCAAGTTTGCAGTTTTTCCCTCTGACTGGCATGCCTTTCCCCAGCTCCTTCCTGGAGAACTCCAGGTCAGATCTCAGATCTCAGTAATCTTATTTAAAATTGCTCTCCGAATAGCATTGAAACATGCATACTACCATATGTGAAACAGATCGCCAGTCCAGGTTCGATGCCTGAGGGTGCTCAGGGCTGGTGCACTGGGACAACCCAGAGGGATGGAATGGGGAGGGAGGTGGGAGGGGGGGTTCAGGATGGGGGATACATGTACACCCATGGCTGATTCATGTGAATGTATGGCAAAAAACACTACAACATTGTAAAGTAATAAGCCTCCAATTAAAATAATTTACCAAAAAAATGCAAAAGGAATAAATAAGATCTTAAAGCTGAGATCTTGAAGGCAAAAAAAAAAAAAAGATGCTCTCCAGGAGAATGTCACACCCTGCCTCCCCTTCGTGTACACCTCTGTCTTAGTTTTCAGATGCTTTGCTGTAATTGCTGGGTGTGAATAAATTGGAGATAGGGAGAGTCTTAGCCATCTTTTTAACCCCAGGTCTAGCACGGAAAAATTCAGTCAATGTTGGATTGCTGCATGGATAGATAAATGAAGTCTCCAACTTTCTTCAGCCTGAACAGAACGCTTGTAAGATGGGGAGCTCCCCATCAACGGGGTAGTCAAAAGGAGGGTGGATGGTCGTAAATGGAGTGTCCAGGAAAATCTCCTCAGTTCTAAATCCCTTCCCTTCCATTCCACATTTATTCACTACTTCCTGGAGTGCCTCCTATGAGCCAACACCTCCACCACAAATGCTTCAGGACCCATTTCCAAAGAGCTCCCCGCTACCCCTCAAGGCTTCTGACCCTTCTCCAAACTAAAGCCAAACTTTAGTTTGGACCCTTCTCCAAATTTTCTCTTCGGAAACCTAGGTCCACCACAGGGCTTCTACTCTGGGTTTTCATTCTCCGGAAGCTTTCATCTTGCCCCTCCTCCGTTCTTGCCCTGCTTCCATTATTAAGCCATCATCAGCCTCTAAGTTTCTCTGGCGCCTCTCCCCAGGTGTCCTCCCGGGGCTGCTCTCTCAGATCTCACCCGCTCCCTTTCTGGAACCCGCCCCTTTAGGTCCTACCTCCCACTCGCCCCTTCCCGGCCCGGTAGCCCTCCCCTCAGTATCCCCCTGCGGCCTTGGCCAGTCGGGGCGCCCTCTCCACCTGTACAGGGTCTTGCGCGGTGCGAGCTGGTCCTCGCTCACCCCCTGAGCGATGTAGTAATCGGCGACGAGGCCGAGGATGCGGCCCCAGAAGAGGACCCTATCGAAGCGGTAGTCACGTTTAACCAGCATGAGAGAAGTGAGTAGCGAGGCCCGACGGTCCGGGCTAAGGCCCTGCCCACTGCCAGACGCCAACTCCAGGGCCAGCAAGAGGCTTTCTGCGTCCATCCCGCCGGCAGCTCTGCTCAACGCCCGCCAGGTTGCTAGGAGAAGCCGTGTCCATGGAGACCCAAAGCCCCGCCCCCCCACCCTACCGGAAGCAGGATTTCACCCACCTGACCTTCGGCAGGCTAGCCTTCTGGGGCCGCCCGCCAGCCAGCCCTTCTTGCCACGGAGCGCTTCCGAAAAGCCTGGGCGTACACTCACTCCCTCCTGCTTCCTTTCCCCAGTGGGTGATGGGAGGTGTTCAGTTGTCACGGCAACGGCATGGTTTTACCCCAGAATAAGCAGGATACAGTGGTAGGTTGGAGGTCCCAATTTAGCCCAATTCCAGGGCTATTTTGCTTCCTCTAAAACCCCTCCACACAGTCGACATTTATTGAGTCCTCATTGTATAACATACGCAATGGGGGCTTGGGAAGAAAAACAACAGTAAGACTAGCTATATTATTTCACTCCATTCGTGTCCTTTCTTGGCCTCAGAATTCCCTAAGAAAAGAATTTAAGATCTTCCTGGCTCTCAACTCCCAAGACAATCAATCCCCCTCAGAACCAGGTCTTACAGAATAGGATCCATCTATTCCACTGTCTTCAGTCTTCACAGATGGCTCTTGATTTTTCCCTTTCATAGGATTGTTTCAGCTAAGTGGCAAAGACCTAGAAGGGGGAGTGGGGATTCCCCAGAGGTCCAATGGTTAGGACTCCAGTGTGTGGGGATAGGGAGGGGCTGGCTAGGCAATGGGGGACCATATAGGGCCACACCCTGGGAAAGGAGGGTGCAAAAAAGGTTACAAAATGTGAGTTTATGGACTACACTTCCCGATCAACATTTTCATATACAACATCAACAGCTACACGTTCCCTACCACCTACAATTACCTACCTCAGGTCCCACGCCTATTGCTTTTAGGTTCAAATGGTAGCAACAGATGAAAGGCCTGACCCACTGAAGCTGGGGCTCTTCACTCCCTGGGCTAGATAGGATTTCTTCACATGCATCTCTGGAGTGCCCAGCCAAGGTTAAAAGAGATAAACAGGTGCCTCAGGAGGCTTGTTGTCAGGGAAGATGATATTTGTTGACAAACTGATCTTTTAATTTCTGGATTCCTTTGGAGCAGATTAATGAAATCAGAATGACCTGTGCCCCAATGCCAAGCCAAGAAGTGTCTAAATTACCTGGATAATTAACTTTGTTTTGACTGTCTAGACATTGTTTGTGAAGGTTTTTTAAAGTAGGACTTGAGGGATCAGACTTGCCTTAATGTCTTCCACCTCAAAAGTTTATAACTCCCTTCTTTAAAATTCCCCCTCCCTTTAAGTCGACCCCTCAGCCTGTCCCTTTCCGAGTGGGAGACATGGCCCTGTTCCTCTTCTGTAAGGTACTATCAGACACAAAAACAGTGGCGAGTCCAAGCTGGCGGAGTATGCTTCAAGTGGACACAGCACAGAAAAGAACTCAAACCTTTTGTTTGCATTGATTCTGTATTTACTTAGCACCAGTAAGTGGCAGGTTCCACATCAGGAAACACAATCTGAAGCCAGAGATGAAGTCCCACAGCTTTCCAATGCTTCCAAATTCAGCAGGGCAAACCCTGTTTAATCATCTCAGAGTAAAATCACACAGAATGCACAGCACAGTGTAAAGCACTCAGCCTCTGGAGTCAGCTGGACTGGGTCTGAATCCAGGTTTCAACACTTATGCAAGTTATTCAGTCTCCCCAAGCCTCATCTATAAGACACAGACAATATTATGAAATCTGTAAGGTTATTAGATTAGATTATGTAAAGTGCTTAAAACCTACTATAAAATATAAACTATTTCCCATGTTTTCTTAAAGTATAAAAAATAGTATATATTGTACACACACACATACACCACACACCTATCCCCACCACCAGCAGGGTGAGGATTCTGCCTTCAACTTGCTTCCAAAAAATAAGTAGATGTTCTCAGGGACAAAGACCATCAGTGCTCAGTGGTCAGGACAGCACCAAGCTGGAGAGGATAGCAGTAAGGATCAGGATGGCCAAGCCACAGATGCAGCTGAGGAGGAATGGCCACAGGCAGGAGGGCAGGGATGGCACAAGGACAATACTGCCAACAGTCACTGCCAGCAGCCACCATGCAACTGCAGTGGAGATAGCAGGGTGAATTCCAGAAGGGATATTTGGCCTCACGGAAGTAACTCTACAGGGCAGACCCGGTGTCTTAGCCTATGGTTCAATCAGGCTTTACAAAGGCTCGCTTGGTTTTCTTTTCTCAGGTCCCTCCCGCTGTGTGACCTCTGCTTTGGGTACACATACTCTAAGGGTCACAGAACCCAACATGGGGCAAGCAAAGAACATCGGGCTACGAGTTAGCTGATGAGGATTCTTGGTCCCAACTCTGCTATCAAACTGTTAAAGAACCTTGGCCAAGTCATTTAACTTCCCATATTGGCCCAGGAATAATGAAGAGAAAGAACTATTACAAAAAAAGAAATCATGGAAGGCTGAAGCCTAAGAGACCAAAGATTACTCTAGCCTTAAGCCTCTTTAAGCCAAAAATGTTTCAGGAAAATTTAATATGAATCCATTCATTTTATAATATATTTAAGTCCATGAGTCACATCCACATTATGTCCCTGTTAAAAATTCTAAAAAGCCACAGCAAAAAGCTAAAAAGGGTCACCTCCCCACCCCACCCCATGGGTGGGGTGGGGAGGGGAGGGGAGGGAGCCTGTCTGTGGGCCCATGTTTGCTTTCCAGCCCCCAAAAGAAACACCTGACCCAGCACCCTCTGGGAAAATCAGCCTGTGATTCAAAGAGATGCTTGTTCAATGATGATTACAACCCCAGCCATACCATCAGTCCACCAGGAAGTCTAAGGGGGGCAGGCAGCCAGAAGGACAGAACCTTCCTCTCACCAGGAATTAACTAGCTCCAAGCAGATGGGTGACGTGGCGCCACCAGGGGAAGATAATTTAGCCACTGTGTGCACGATGAGCATTCCCATTCACTCGTGGAAGCCTTTCAGTGTCAATGGGGCCTGGAACCAAATGTAATCCTCCCAGGTTGTAGCTGGGATGGCGGGTCGGCCACAGGACAAGGTCACAGTCAGCTTGTGGCCCCGGCTGGGCACTCTGTAGTTGAGCTTGGGTCGAAACCAATCTTCTCCACAGTCGCGGTGACCCTGTGCCATGACGATGGTGCCCATGAGTGGAGGGACCTGCAGCTCACTGAAGGCATCAGCCAGGAAAATGGCTCGGAAGAGGCGGCGCAAACAAGCTGCTGTGCTCAGGCTCGGGTCCATGCTGTTGGGGGCTAATCGGGACAAGTCAAGCTCATAGAACTCCTTGGGGCTGAGGGCATTGCCCCCAAGGAGGATCAGCACTCGAGGGACTAGTGTCCGGGCAAAGAGTCCCTCCAGGTGGCTGAGGACACTCTCCAGTTCTGCCAGAGTTTGCTGGCATTTCCTGCTGCTCACCTCAGCAGTGGCCCGAGGTTTCTTCTTCACCACGTCCTCTGCCTGTGAGGACAAAGAATGGTGACAGAGAAGGTCTGCAAGATAGACGAAAGCTAATGCCCTTTGAAGAACCATGCTGGGACAGAGCAGACTCACAGGACTGGAACTCCAGTTCAGTGAACCGCCACACTCAAGACCCTGGGTTTTATCACAGGAAAATGTGTCAAAAAGGAAAACAGATTCTTTGTACAAAATTATAATTCTTCCGCACTCAGAACAGCAAAGACAGTGTACTGAAGCATCCAGAAATTAGCAACTAAAATACTAAAATACTCATGTGGTGGCATGGCAGGTAGTAAGCTTTTGCTGTGCTGAAAATAATGACAAGACTGAGGACTGGGGGCTTCCCTAGTAGTCCAGTAGTTAGAATCCACATTCTAATGCACAGGAGGAGAGCTTGATTCCTGCTTAGGAAACTAAGATTCCCATATGCCACAGGGCAACTAGAGAGCCTGTGCTTGGCAATTATTCAGCAAAAAAAAACAAAAAAAAAAACCCACCAAGGATTATTTGGTCTAATAAATTCTGGAGTTCATCCTCCAGTTAAACATGGCATTCATGTTGAGGTTTGACAGAAAATAGCAAAATTCTGTAAAACAATTATCCTTCAATAAAAAATAAATTAAAAAAAAAAAAAACATGGCAAGCTGATGGAAGGGAGGAAGGAAATGAAAGAGTGGGTGGGAGGGAGGAAGAAAGAGGGGAGGGAAGCAGGAAGGGAGGGGAGAGAAAGAGGACTCCCAGTGGCAAAAATAACTAAAAAATAGATGGCAGTGGCTAAAGACAACAACAAATTTTTGGAAGAGAGAAAGCAGGAAGCACTCAAGAGAGCTGAATACCAAGTGCTGTCAGAGGGGACTCCCCTGAGAAGCAAAACCACACTGAAGAAGTCCATAAAAGGCCTAGGAGTTGTTCACTTAAGCACCACAGAACACAAAAATGAACACATGGGGACTGAGTGAACACCTGTGCAAGGACCCTAGGCGTGCATGCGTGCTAAGTCACTTCAGTCATGTCCAGCTCTTTGTGACCCTATGGACTGTGGCCTGCCAGGCTCCTCTGTCCATGGGATGCTCCAGGCAAGAATACTAGAGTGGGCTGCCATTCCACTCCAGGGGATCTTCCCAACTCAGGGATCAAAACTGCATCTCTCATGTCTCTTGCATTGGCAGGCAGACTCTTTACCACTAGTGCCACCTGGGAAGCCCAGGACCCTTAGATGGCCTGCCCACCCAAACACAATGTTTTGGAAGTGTTCTTTCTCTCTTTCCTTCCTTCCTTTTTCCTCTCATGAGTAGTGTATCAGGTGGAAGCACAAATAAACGTGTTCAGTTTACCATGTATAACTGAAAGATAACTCCAAAATCACCTTTATTAGAGCAAATAATCATCTTTCCCTTTATCATTACCACTTCGTTCCCACCCAGTGTCCTTTAAGTCTATCAGCTAGCTCACAGGGCCAGCCACGCACACAGAACTTTCAATGACTTATTCTTAAATATTCAGACACCAAATAAAAGCCTCAACTGTGAAAGAGACCAAAACAAATAAATAGGAAAGGAATCTGGAAGACACAGAGACAGTGCAAGGGACAGAGGAAAACTTCAAAAACACAGTAATTAACACTCACAAGTAAGAGAAGTTCATACAGACAGGAAACAGGATATAATTAAAAAGGAACATGTGGGACTTCCCTGGTGGTCCAGTGGGTAAGACTGTGAGCTCCCAATGCAGGGGTCCGGGTTCCATCCCTGTTCAGGGATGCTTGCAGGTTGCAACTAAGGCCCAGCACAGTCAAAATAAATTTAAAAAATAAAAATTTTAAGACAAAGTTCTTAAGACTGTGACTGCCAAAAAATTACTTTAAGTGTAAGAATATAAACTCAAGGAAGAAAAGTATAACAGAAACTAAGAAAAGAGGATTTGGAGAGAAAAATACACTAAAATGAGAGGATCATTTCATGAAGTTCAAATGTAACACACAATAGGAGTTTCAGAAAAAGAAAACAAGAGAAAAAGCAGGAAAGCTTTGACTACCCAGACTAGAGTGGGAAAGGACTGAAGCCATAGGGCTGAAACATCCTTTACAGCTGCTTATGCTGACATGCGTGAAGGTTCCTTTAACCACCCTTTTTACCTGCCACCATCTAATAGCCACAAAGTTCACTCACCAATTTTCTCCCAAAGCTTTAGCCTACCTGGGGAAAAGGTTTTCGGTAGAAGTGCTTAAGCTGTTCGTAGGGCAGAGGTAGTTGCTGGCGTTGGTACATGATATGTTTTAGAAGCTCACAAGTAAAGCGACAGCAGCCTTCCTGGCTCACAGGCCCAGGAAACACCACTGGCACCATGCAGTCTCTGGGACGAAAGGGCTCCAAAGGGTTGGGAGGTTCCTGGGTGGAGGTGGTCTCAAGTAGTTCTATCTGGGGGTCCTGAGTTTCCTCCGACTTCTCACACCACTCCAAATCTAGTAGGTGCACAGAGGGACAAGAGAGAAAAACGAAAAACTTAAAAGGTCTATGGACATAGCACCCTGAAGCCCGATCTCCTCTGTTCTCCAAAGCTAAACAGGGTCCGGCCTGATTAGAGCTTAGATGAGAAAAAGTTAAGAGGCCAAAATCAGTCTTCCCATCCCTTGTGGCGACATCAGCCACCACAGCTGAGGCCACACGCCTACACACGCGGATTCCCTCCGCAAACTCCCCTCTGGGAGGCTGCTCGCAGGTTCCAGATCCCAGTTGTCCAAGTAAGAGACTGCAGGATTTGGAGGGACCGGGTGGCGGGAATTTCGGAGACAGCGACTGGAGATCTGCTCAGAAAGCAGAGGCCCTGATATGGGAAAATGAGTTGAGAGAAAGCGGTGTCAAGCAGGGCCCAGAACACGTCGCGAACAAAGAGGAGAATGAACCAATGGAATCCAGGGCCGCGGGGGCGATGGAGTCAAAGGGGCCGAGTCAGAGCTGGGAGGGACGACGGGAAATGGGGACAAGGAACACGGGCTAGTGAAACGACTACGTGCTAAATGACTGGAGGGAGCCGTGGCAGGGAGGAAAACAAACTCCTCGAGCTCCGGACTCTATACCTTACCAGGGACTGTAGCCGGGGGCTGCACTTCCGGCTCCGGGGCCGCCATCACGACCTCCTTCCCGTTCTCCATTCGGTTTGAATAGGCGCCCCGCGGTGCTTCATGGGAAGCCCGCGCCTCCACTTCCTGTTCTGCTGGCCCGGAAGTGGGAGGGGCGCCGCGACTGTGCGGCAGAGGCTTCTCTGGGTGGGAAATTGAGCCCTGTTAAGGAGCGGAGCGGAGCCCTCCTAACACCCTTCGGCGAGTCCGTCGAGCCCTCCTCCCACAGAGAAACCGCGGGTTCTCAACCACTTGGCGCTGCCTTCCGAGGACACCCACTCACCCGCATCCATTCTTTCCTGCGTCCTCTACTCGCTACGCACCTAGTTCGTGTCAGGCCCTGTCCTAGGTGCTGGAGTCTCTGCGGCGAAGAAGCCAGCGACTGGAGGGGTCCTCAAGGGGTTCAGTGCCTATAGATTCAATGCAGTGTGATGAATTATACAGTAAGGTGTACAAGGGCAGTGGACGCGGAGAACAGGAGCGCCTAACCTAGAGGAGGTGGGAGTGAGGAATGGTCCAAGAGGAAATTGATCTTTAAGATGAGTAAAGGTAAAGAGGAGGGTCTGGTGGTCCTGGAGACTGTTAAAAACAAACAAGGCCC
Organism: Bos taurus; assembly: GCF_002263795.3. Lineage (NCBI taxonomy): Eukaryota > Metazoa > Chordata > Mammalia > Artiodactyla > Bovidae > Bos > Bos taurus. Next base: position 17,157,635 of record NC_037350.1, on the reverse strand, counting down.
AAATGGATTCACTTCTGCTAAATCTCACCAAGACTCATTTCCTAATCTAGTAGGAGTTTCAGCTTCTCCTGGAGTGGAATTTTAAACTAACCAGTCTGGCATTTCAGCGCTAGTGAGGTAATCTGCAAGATAAGTCCCCCAACATTCCCCCTAAATGGAATTCCCCTTTCTTTTGCTAATAACATCATTATCCTGCCTCCATTTCTATAAAAGTCTTGCATTTTGTACAGCCCCTCAGAGTGCCTTTTATTTACTGGATGAGATACTTCCTGATTCATGAATTGTTAAATAAAGCCAATTAGATCTTCAAATCTTCAGTTGAATTTTGTTTTTTTTAACAAGACCTTGAGATACAAGAGCATCCTCAATTCAAGAAATAAAAAGAGTTCGGCTTAAGAAGTATTAAAGCTGTGGTAGACAAACAGAAGCCAAATCATAGTAAGGAAGGCTTTCTAAGCCATATTAAAAAGTTTGAACTTGTTCCTGTAAGGGGATGGAGGAACGTTTGAAAGGTTTAAGTAGGAGAGTGACATGGTTATATTTACATTTTATACTGAAAAATTCAACCTCTACACTGGCTGCAGTGTGGAGATTAGATTACAGAGAGGACAAAGGAGGAGGCACAGATACCAGTCAGAGCTAGCAATTGGAATACCCAAGTACATGGTGAGAGAGGCCTGAACTAGGGTAGTCACAGTGGGGTGGAGAGAACTGGGTGAACCCTATAGATATTTAGGAGGTCCAGTGAGTAAGGTGGTTGATCCCAGGAAGAGGAGGGAGAGTGAGAGACTGTCCAGAAGATAAGCAAAAAAAAAAAAAGCAGACTTTTTACTTCAGCAACTCTATGGCCAGTTGTGCCATTCAATGAGGGAGGGAACACCAGAGGAAGGCCAGTTTTATTGGGTATGGGTAAGGAGAAAAGATGAGTTCCATTTTTGATAGGTTGAGTTTGTTGTTCCATTGGACAGTGAAGAGATAATTTAGGGACACCATGAGGAGCAGAAATATGTATGTGAAAGTCATCAGCAGGGAGGTTGTATACAATGAAAATGAGCAAGGATCCTGAAGACACTAATGTTTGGGGATGAGCAGAAACAAAAAGGGTCTATGGAGGAGACTGAGGAGTAGCCAGTTCAGTTCAGTTCAGTTGCTCAGTCGTGTCCGACTCTTTGTGACCCCATGAATCACAGCAAGCCTGTCCATCACCAACACCCGGGGTTCACTCAAACCCACTTCCATCGAGTTGGTGATGCCATCCAGCCATCTCATCCTCTGTCGTCCCCTTCTCCTCCTGCCCCCAATCCCTCCCAGCATCAGAGTCTTTTCCAATGAGTCAACTCTTTGCATGAGGTGGCCAAAGTACTGGAGCTTCAGCTTTAGCATCGTTCCTTCCAAAGAACATCCAGGGCTGATCTCCTTGTAGTCCAAGGGACTCTCAGGAGTCTTCTCCAACACCATGGTTCTAAAGCATCAATTCTTCGGTGCTCAGCTTTCTTCACAGTCCAACTCTCACATCCATACATGACCACTGGGAAAACCATAGCCCTAACTAGACAGACCTTTGCTGGCAAAGTAATATCTGCTTTTCAATATCCAGGGAAGTAGTAATAAAAATAGATAAGTGTTAGGTGATAGAGACCAAGAGAACAAGTGTGTTTCAGGAAACAGGAACCAGCGATCAAAACACTCCATAAAAAGCATAATGATTAAAATACTGTGGTATTGGCTTAGGAATAAACAAAACGGAAGAGAGTCAAGAAACAGATTAATGTATCAATATGTATATAGGTCTCAGCAATGATGAGGCTGACTCTTCGAAGCAAATAATTTCAAACAACTCCCTATGCATTTAGGAGGGGGAAAAATTAGTTCCCATTATACATTCTACATAAAGATACATTCCAAATCAATTAAACATATAAACATAGAAATAAACCTCAAAACTCTTAGAAAAAAATACTGGAGAATTATTCATAATTTAGGAGTGGGGTTGGCCTAGACATGACACAAAACCAAGAAAATATAAAGAATTGCTAAATCTGATTTTAAAATGTATGTAAAGATACTATACATAAAGAATGAATGACTAATTATGTACCAGGAAAAAAGTCTGCGTGTGTACATCCATTATTTACCCCACAGGCAACCACCTCATAAGCACCTCATAAGCAACCCTTCCAGGAAACTAAACACACATATCACCTTCCATCTCCCAGGACCCTGATCTCCTCCTGGGCAGAATTCCCTGCTCCTCCTACTCCTCTGCCAGCCTTCACTCCTGTCTGCGGTAAGCCAGGTGGTATAAGATCAGATATCAGAATGGGCTATCCCACTCCATCTCTTAAAAGAAGGGAATTGGAAAGAATGAAGTGAAACTGTGTGGGGGACAGCTGAAAGATCTGTGATGATGAGAGTAGAAGTGTTATCAGGTGACTGCAGCAGACCCTGGTTATCAAGAGAGCCCAGTGGTGGTGGTGGTGGTGGTGATAATGTTGGAGGAATAGTCTTAGCTCTCGCTTCCAATCCTCATCTTTCTTCAGCTGTCTCACTCAGCCCCTAAGTAGCAGTTTTCCTGGTGGGGTTGTGTCCCTGGCTGTCTGCAACATAACCTTCCTTTAGCTGAACAGGATACAGAAGTCACAGCTTGAAGGACCCATAATTGGTTGGGTCTGCTAAGCCCTTTTGCAGATTTTGGTCCTTCTGCTTTCACCGGTTTGGGGAGTTATGCCACGTGGACAGCATCTACCTGATCAGTAACCTGCCTTCCTCCTTGTGGTCCTGGGGAGAAAGCCATGGACTTCAGCAGGTCTGAACCTCTGCAAGGATCACCAGAGGTAAGCCACTGGTGCTAATTTTCCAAGGAAAACTGAGGTCTGCAGGGAAAGGTTTATTTCTAGGCTGCGTTTGAGGATCTCGCTGTTTGTGAAGAGAGGGGAAGTGGACATACAATGGGTGAGTGGTGAGTCACGAGACAGCCACGGGGCTGGGAACTGAACTCTGGCGTCCTGACTCCCAGCTCAGCAACACCAACTGCTTCTCCACTCTGCCTTTCTAGTGTGTTGTACACTGGTTTATGTCACTGAATGTGTTTACTCTTTGCTGACTGCAAGAGCCCTAAAGAGCAAGAGAGTTGACAGCTTGGCAAGAAAGTCAAAAGTCAGCAGTCCCCTGGGCCCTTTGCCAAGTTTCTATTCCAGGCAACTTCCCCCGCCCTCGCAGCGGTTGACGTAACCCGAGCCCCAGCCCCGCCCAAGTAGGGGCCAGGCCCCTCCTACACCCCCTGGTTGTTTTAAAACCAAACTCGGTTCTCCCGGATTGGTTCTGCTTCAAAATAAAGGGGAGGGGTAATACTCGCTGCGGGCACTCGCTGCAGGGCAGGGCTGGTTTATAGATTCAGGCCTCGTGTCGGGGCTACCGCGGTGTCTCGGGCTGCTAAAACCAGCCCCCGGAGGGTGCCAGCCCGGTAATAAAGCAGTGACCACTGTGTAAAGGTGGCATAATCATCGTAACAATAAAAGCCATAATTAGGCTAACCACCATCCGCCTCCGCCCTGGCATTGGTCCTGACTCACCCAGAAGGCACGCATGCCATTGAGGGAGAAACTGAGGCATGGGCGGAACCAGTAGGCTGGAGGGACAAGTCGCCCTGAATTCTTCAGCTCTCCAGGTCCAAAACATCTTGTCTGCGATCGCGTTAAGGGGCCAAATCCAGAAGCGCCTACAAGGCTAGATTCTATGTAAGCTCCCCCGACTCCAGTGACTGCCCCACCTCCAGGCCCCTGGAAAAGACCCGCTCAGCTCTCGGAGACTGGAACCAGACTACAGCTCCCTTAGGCCTTTGCGCGCAAAGCCGCGCTCCTTGCCTACGCCTAGAAGCCACCCGCGGCCCCTTGCGCCGCGATGCCTCCTGGGAGTTGTAGGGCTGCGGCGAACTCTTTCCAGGGAGCTCCTAGGCCTAAGGACTCTATATCCCATGGTGCTCCGCGGTTGTTTCTGACGCGACCCGGAGGCCAGGGGATGCGGGGGCGTGGCCTGCCCAGGGCCCCACCCCGCTCTCCTCTGGCTGGCCCGACTCGGCCGTGGCAGTAGGCGCGGCGGCGGCGGCGGCGGCGGCGGTGGCGGCGGGGGGGAGGGGCCGGGCGGGGGGCTGGCGGCAGCGGCGGATGGACTCGCGGGTATCGGAGCTGTTCGGCGGCTGCTGCCGGCCCGGAGGGGGCCCGGCCGTGGGCGGAACCCTCAAGGCTAGGGGCGCCGGCGGCGGCAGCAGCTGCGGTGGCCCGAAGGGGAAGAAAAAGAACGGAAGGAACAGAGGGAGCAAAGCAAACAACCCCCCGTACCTGCCCCCCGAGGTGAGCACCTGATAAGTGGCGGGGTCAGAGGTAACCACTCCTTCCGGTACCGGGACTCCAGGAAGGCGGGACAGAGAGAAATAGTACCCCCTTCCGGTGTCATAGACCCCTGAGAAGAGGAGAACCGTTTTTTCCGGTCCAAGGACCCCAGGGAGAAGGGACAGAAAGACTGGGCCTCCATTCCTGTGTTAGGACCCTGGGGAGGAAGAGTTGGGAGGGCGGCGGGAATCTCCCCACTCTGATCTAAGGAACTCCAGGTGAAGTGGGGAAAGGCGGTCCCATCCGCATCCCTTGGGAAGAGCAGAGTAGAATGCCCAAGCCCTTTTCCTGTGCAACTGAAGGAAAGGAGACTGCATCCTGGGAAGTGAGCAGTTAGAGTTTTCTAAACTTGTTCCAGGGAGGAGAGGAGTACCGGGAAAAGAGCAATATGTTCCCTCCCTCTCCACACACACAAACACAAGCAGAGAACACTCAGGCTAAGTCCTCCCGCCCTTTGCCTGTCCTACGAGGAAGTGTGCACAGCCTCCACCTTCCTGCTCCAGCTGTTCCCTAAGGCAGACAATAATTGCTACTTTGTCCCTCTATAGAAAAGGAGGACACAGGAGAAGAGCCTCATCCAGTGGTTGTCAAACTTGAGCACGTTAGAGAATCACCTGCTGCACCCCTAAAATTTCTGATTCAGTAGGTCAAAGGTGTCCCTGATAATCTGTATTTCTTACAAGTTCCCAGGTGATGCGAATGCTGCTGGTCCTGGGACCACACTTTGAGAAACTTTAGCCTAGACCATCATCCTTGTATCAGTATTCTGAAGCCACTCATTCTAATTTTTCATGTCCAGCAAAATGAAAAAAAGGAAGGTCTCTGTTGATGGGGAAAGGTCTCCTTTACACTCCCATGGGATTATCAGTGAAGACCTATAAGAGCCTGAGAGTCAAAGAGCCTTGAAGGGATGGAATGATGACAGGAAGGGGAGAAGGAAAATGAAATGGCCAGGGAGGAGGAGTGCAGAAATACAGGACTGGCAGGACAGGCAAATCTCATATCCTTTTGCACCTGAGAGGGGAAGGCTCGGGCAATAGGATACTTCTGTGTTGGGTCATCTGATATAGGGAAGGGGAGGGGGTGGTGTGATGGACTCAAGATTTCACCTCAGCTGGGGCGCGAGGGCTAGGGGGCAGAAGGGGAAAGGCCACAGTGGTCTGGTTTGTGGTGTCTGCCTCCTTCATTATCTTTTCTGAGTTTCTTCATCTCAACCGCAACTTTGGAGATTGACTCTTCCTTCACCTGGCTCCTCTCTCACTGGGTTTGTAGTGACCAGTGCTGAGCTCACCCTCTGGCACTGCTCCAAAACCTCTTGCAACCTCTTACTCTTGGTGTCATCAGCTGAAGGGCGGGCAGGAAGGAAATGGTGTCTCAGACCAGTGGCAAAGAACGGCCTCCACAGCCTGGACATGGAGAAGACACAGACGTGGGAACAGCAATTTGAGGCCCTAGAAGGAAGGAAAGAGGGTGATCTTACATCTAAGAAGAGCATGCTGCCAGTGATCCAAAAAAGAGGGACTCAGGGTTCCGTTCCTGGCTTAGATAGATGACTGACTGTGTTCTTGGAGGCCTTTCCTTCAGAGAGGTCACCCTGGAACTGAGTACAGGGCTAGTCTGCCATGACCTTTGACAGACACCTAAACAAAGTGCAGCTCAAGCTTCCTGCTCTCATAAGTTAGCTGCCTGAACCCCACTGGGAATCGGGGAAGTAAGGGTTAGGCCTGGACAGTGTGTGGTAACAGCTCCCTGTTTCTTTTCAGGCTGAAGATGGAAACATCGAATATAAAGTGAGTCTTAGGCTGGGGAGGGGCAGGTTGTCCTTGGTGTGGGATGATTTTCTATGATCCTTCTAACTTTATGCTCTATACTGCTGCAGTCCATTGGGTCGCTAAGAGTCAGACACAACTGAGGGACTTCACTTTCACTTTTCACTTTCATGCTTTGGAGAAGGAAATGGCAACCCACTCCAGTGTTCTTGCCTGGAGAATCCCAGGGACGGGGGAGCCTGGTGGGCTGCCGTCTATGGGGTCGTACAGAGTCGGACACGACTGAAAAGCAACTTAGCAGCAGCAGTCATTTAAAGATGTGGTTCAGAGTAAGGGCTCTGTACCTCATTCTGTTGGAAGAGGACGCGCTGTCTGAAGAGGTCAGGGATGAGGGTGGTTAAGAGGGAAGGGAAGGCCCTGGTCCTTGCAGCAGGACAGATGGGGAACCTGTGGGGTCAGGAGAAACATCTCTGACTTTTTCTTCTCATGATACTTCACCTGCCCTAAGCTGAAGCTGGTGAATCCATCCCAGTATCGTTTTGAGCACCTGGTGACCCAGATGAAGTGGCGGCTCCAGGAGGGCCGTGGTGAGGCCGTCTACCAGATTGGGGTAGAGGACAATGGGCTGCTGGTGGGGCTGGCTGAGGAGGAGATGCGGGCTTCCCTCAAGACCCTGCACCGGATGGCAGAGAAGTATGCTTCCCTTTGGTCCTCCTTTCCCTAAATCCCCAGGACCTGCCTTCTCTGGACAAAGGGCTGAAGTGGGGAGGGTTAGTTTTCTGGGGTCCTCTGCCCTGGACCCAGGCTTTTTGCCCCTTGACTTAAGGTTCATTTGTGTCAAGGGAGCTGTGGATGCAGGATAGATTGGAGGCAGGTAGGAAGTGGAGTAAGGTGTTCGGAGCTCTGGGGGAAGTATGAGAAGGCCATGGGTCCAGGGGGGATGGGGAGTACAGGTGAGATGTGGCAGCTGTGGCCTTGCTGTGACAGAGTCGGGGCAGACATCACTGTTCTCCGGGAGCGAGAAGTGGACTATGATAGCGACACACCCCGGAAGATCACCGAGGTGCTAGTACGAAAGGTTCCTGACAACCAACAGGTGGGTCCCCACCCCTTCCTGTTTCTCACACCCCTGCTCCCTGGGAAGGTCCTATGGTGGCAGACTCTTCCCTGGCCTGGGACTCTGAGATTTGGTCCCCAGAGACTGCCTATGCCTTTTTTTTCTGGTTGGACTGGGTCTTTGTTGGTGTGCACCGGCTTTCTCTAGTTGGTGAGCAGGGGCTACTCTCCATTGTGGTGCATGGGCTTCTCATCCTGGTGGCTTCTCCTTGCGGAGCACCGGCTCTAGGTGCACAGGCTACAGTAGTTGTGGCTCCTGGGCTTTGTTGCTCCCCTGCACGTGCAGTCATTCTGGACCAGGGATCAACCATGTCTCCTGCATTGGCAGGCAGATTCTTACCCACCACACCGCCGGGGAAGTCCCTGCCGCTGCTTTTGACCTTTCAGTGGACAGAGGTGAGGGGTTGGAACCTGACCTCTGACAATTCATCTGCAGTTCCTGGACCTCCGTGTGGCTGTCCTGGGGAATGTGGACTCAGGGAAGTCAACTCTGCTTGGAGTCCTGACCCAGGGAGAGCTGGACAATGGGCGGGGCCGGGCTCGGCTCAACCTTTTCCGCCACCTGCATGAGATTCAATCCGGCCGGACCTCCAGCATCAGCTTTGAGATCCTGGGCTTTAACAGCAAGGGAGAGGTGCATGCAATCACCGGGACCCAGTGGGACCAGACTCTGAGGATGGGATGGTAGTGGTGAAGGACAGAGTGAGGGCAGAGTGTGGAGACTTTGTGGAGTAGTGTAGATGAAGGAAGGCCCGAGGACACTGAACCCGCTGTGACCTCCTTAGAAAACAAACAGGGAATCAACTGAACTAAATCCTCAGTGGGGGCTCAGGGTTAAGAGGCAGGGTTACCCAGGGACTGGTTTAGGTCCTGGCAGATCTTGCAGGGTTGGGGAGGCTGGCCAGGGGCACTGAGAGCCCGGGGCTCTGGGCCAGGTGGTGAATTACAGTGACTCACGGACGGCAGAAGAGATCTGTGAGAGCAGCTCCAAGATGATCACCTTCATCGACCTGGCAGGCCACCACAAGTACCTGCACACCACCATCTTCGGCCTCACCTCCTACTGCCCCGACTGCGCCCTGCTCCTCGTCAGTGCAAACACTGGGATCGGTAAGAGGCGTCGGTGCAGGGGCGGGGTCACTCTTCTCCCCGGGCCCCTACACATCTGGGAGCCAGACCACCTCTCCTCTTGCTCTCTCCCCATTCCCGCATCCTGACTCTCCCGCCCGCCTTCTCTGAGCAGCTGGCACCACACGGGAACACCTGGGGCTGGCACTGGCCCTGAAAGTGCCCTTCTTCATCGTGGTCAGCAAGGTGGACCTGTGTGCCAAGACCACCGTGGAGAGGACAGTACGCCAGCTAGAGCGGGTCCTCAAGCAGCCTGGCTGCCACAAGGTTCCCATGCTGGTCACTTCCGAGGACGATGCCGTTACTGCTGCACAGCAGTTTGCCCAGTCCCCCAAGTAAGGCTTTCCCACTCCAGAATCCTCAGGGAAGGCCGCCACAGGGCCCTGGAGCACGGGGTACCCCTCGCCTTCCCTACAGACCAGACCAGTTCCGGCTCAGTTCTGTGGTTTTCCAGGTTGGGATTGTGGGAGGGAGTCTTTGCTGAAGGCTGGATCCTTCCCCCAACCAGCTTTGCTGACCCCTGGAAGCCTAGAGGCAAAGTGCTGTGCCAGACGTTTGCCATCTCCCTGGGCTCTGGGATGGGTCTCACGTGCCAAACTCATAGAGAGAGGCCCCAAGCTCCTGAAATGGTTACCAGATAGGAGAGGGCAGCCCCTGTCCACTCTGAGAGAGGCTTGCCTTTCCATGTAGGGGCTCCAGCCACTGCCTCCTATTTGGAACTTTCCTCATCTGCCCATTTTCTGCCTCCCTCTACAGCATCACCCCTATCTTCACACTGTCCAGTGTGTCTGGAGAAAGCCTGGACCTGCTCAAAGTCTTTCTGAATATTTTGCCTCCACTCACCAATAGCAAAGAGCAGGAGGAGCTCATGCAGCAGCTGACAGAGTTCCAGGTAATTGGCCATCTGGACAGGCAGTCAGCCAGGGAACTAGGAGGGACTAATCCTGAGCCCAGAGTCTGTTTTGAGGTTTTAGAGCTGCCAGCCCTTGATAGAATCTTCTTTGGCTTCAGGTGGATGAAATCTACACGGTACCAGAAGTGGGCACAGTTGTTGGAGGGACGCTTTCCAGGTGAATTGCCTTTCTTGTTATCTACCCCACTCAGCCCTTACACACCCAAGGACCTGAAAACATCATAGCTCACAGGCCACCCTGGCGGTGAACAGATGTGCTTGTTTGTAGATGAGGCTTTCACCATCAGAGATGGAGAAAGCCCATAAATTGGCTTATAAGGGAAGAAACTTGCCACTTCTTAGGATCCTTCAGGCCTCTGCAGGGGGAAGTCTGAGTCTTGACCCCACGAAGACACCTAGAGTGCATTCAGCTGACTTCATTGCCACCAGGGAAACAAGGTCCCCTGAAACTCTGCCCAAGGGCATGATTGCTCTTTCAGGAATCAGGTGGTCAGTGTTAAGCCAGGAGGTCCCTGTCTGCCAGGCTCTGCTGGTGTGAGCCTTCAGTCTGGACTGGGGCAAGGCAGTCATCTCCTTAGCTTTGAGTCACAATTTGGGGTCTTTCTCCCCCACCTGAGGGACTCAGAAGGGAATGACCTAGTAGAGAAGTACGTGTGGGGCTTAGGCTGACGCTGTGCCTCCTGCCCTCTGGGCTGCAGTGGGATTTGCCGTGAGGGGGACCAGCTGGTGGTGGGCCCCACGGATGACGGCTGCTTCCTGGAGCTCAGAGTTTGCAGCATCCAACGCAACCGCTCTGCCTGTCGTGTGCTGCGAGCTGGTCAGGCCGCTACGCTGGCCCTCGGAGACTTTGACAGATCTCTCCTTCGCAAGGTGAGGTGGAAGGGTGGGTTGGAGAGAAAACACAAAGAAAAGTGCCTGGGAGGCTGGCTGCTTGAAGGAGAAGCATCAAAGGTGCTTCAGGGGAACTCAGAGGGAACATGGTCTCTAACCCAAGAGGGCTGTCCGGGTATGGACAGACACTGTCTGGGTATGGAGAAGGCTTAGGATACTCACAAAGCACAGATTGCTAAATGTGAATCATTGTGTCACAACCCTAGTGTCTAGGACTCTGAAAATACCAAGCATTAGAAGGGTTAGAGGACACAGGTGGGTAAGGGAGGGCTCCTTAAAGAGAAGGGTTTTCAGTCGGGTTTTCAGTCTTCTGAGGTCTTTGTGTTTGAAGTCCTAGAGGAAGCTGTAAAGGGTGTGAGGGCGGCCAGGGAGGAGACACTAATGTGAGGTCTGCCCTTCCTGAGTGTGAGGGCTCTGCCTCCCCAGGGCATGGTGATGGTGAGCCCAGAGATGAATCCCACCATCTGCTCAGTGTTCGAGGCAGAGATAGTCCTGCTGTTCCATGCCACCACCTTCCGGCGAGGCTTCCAGGTGACAGTTCATGTGGGCAACGTACGCCAGACAGCAGTGGTGGAGAAGATCCATGCCAAGGTGAGGGGACCCAGCCATGCCCCCGTTTTCCCAGGGAACAGTCAGAATTCTCCTGCATCCAGAAAGGAGGGAAGCCTGTCCCCAGACTCAGAGACCTCCCTTATCCCTCCAAGGGGACAAAGCCCCACTTGGGGTGGGTAGATGCCTGCTCAACCCTCGAGGGTGGAGGGCCAAGACTAGTAGAGACAAGAGGCATGGTCCAGGGCCAGTGACCGTGTATCTGCTGCAGGACAAGCTGCGGACAGGGGAGAAGGCAGTGGTACGTTTCCGCTTCCTGAAACACCCAGAGTACCTGAAGGTGGGCGCCAAGCTGCTGTTCCGGGAGGGTGTCACCAAGGGCATCGGCCATGTCACCGATGTGCAAGCCATTGCAGCAGGAGAGGCCCAGGCCAACATGGGCTTCTGAACTCCAAGCGGGCACAGCTCTTCTGCTGTCCCTACAATACAAAAGGTGACTTCCGGCCATGCTGCCCCCCACGTTGGCGGCTGTGTGTTAGTAGGCTAGAGAGAGGGGGTGCTCTCCACTGCCTGCTCCCTGCCACCTTTTCTGGAGACATGCCAATCTAGGTATGACCAGGGAGGGGCAGTCAGTCGTGAGGGAGAAGACAGGAGAATTCAGGGCAGTGCTCAGTAGCCTAGTGTTCACCTGGTTGGCTCATCAAGCTTGGCAACCCTGCGGCCTGTCTACCGGAGGGAGCTGACCACTGCCACACCGGCCCCACTGTCAGGACTGGGCATGATCCACTGGTGTGGTTCTTGCACGTCAGGAATTGTCACAACTGCTGGGGGTGGTCCTCGAAAGCTCTCCTTTTTCTATACCTCTTCTCAAGGCCATGTAAGTTGCCCACCTCTACTTGACTGTGGACAAAAGACCTCTGCTCCGGGCCATCAGGTGGCCCAGGGTCTGAAGAAAAGGCACAGGGACAGTGAAGGCAGAGCTCCCACCCTGTGCCAAGACACAAGGCCAGCTCCTCAGCTTTCTCCCCCTTCCCTTCTTCATTCAAGGGCCACGTCCCCCGTTTCTCCTCTCAAAGGCCCCACAGGTGCTATTTGTTGTGCTGGCCCAGGTGTGGGGCCGCCAAGCTAAGACTTGGCCAACCGAGGGTCAGCTGCATGTCAGTCAGTCTTGTCCCTGCCTCCGCAGTGATCTGTTGATTTTAACGCTGGATCAACCAGTATGTTTTACTTTCCCCGACCACAGCTCCCCGTCCCACACCCTCACCTCCCCTCTGGCCCCATGTAAGTCCTCTCTTGTTTTAGTAGTTTGCAGTGAGCATCCCTTTCCCTCTGTTGCAGGGAACCTGGAGGAAAGGGAAAGATGTTGCCATATTTCCTACTCCTTAGGGCATGGATTCCCTCCTTTCCCTTTGTTAGTGTCCTGGGTTCCCATGGACTCAGGGATTTGGTTGAGGTTTCTCTGCGTGTATGTATATATATATATATATACACATACATACATATATATATTTAAATACACATATATATATTGTACAGAATAAAAATGTTTTATTGAACACACCGTGCTTATGTTTAAGCCCCAGGCTCATCTTCCAGAGCTGAATTCCTCTCGAGGATCAGAGAAAAGCAAAACCCTTATGCTGCTAAGCCCTAATGGGGGGAAAGAACCCATCCGGCCTCGTGTTCACCCTGCGTCCTTTCCTCTCCCCCACTTGCGGTCAGTGTCCCAGTGCTGTGACTTAAGTATGCTGGCTTGGTTTGCATAGTTCTTTGAGCAGAATAGAAAGTCAAACTGTCACCTTTCCAGCTAAGACAGGTACCCACCCTGTACTTGAGGGGCTGGCCACTTGCTCATGGTCACAGGGTTACATAAGGAGGCTGATGACTGCCCCATCAGAGATTTAGAGATAAGCATGCCAGCTATGTAGTGATGGGTAGAACTTAAGAGACATGGCAATCTGATCCTCACTCTTTTCCTAGCAATGCAAAGTGTAGTGAGGTTCATATTATAGTCTAAACTGACTTTTTGGAGCTGAAGGCTACCCACTGAAACCTGTCTTCTTCCTGTTTGTGTTCAGAGTACCTGACTACCACATTCTATGGGTGGAGAAATATGGCTCAAGGTTAAAGTCCAATGCAAAAAACAGGGACTACATTTGCAGTACTGATCCTTGCAAAAGAAATTTAATAATAAATGTGGCCTATGGTCCCAGGGGTATTCTGCCTTCAGAGTATTAAAGTGAGCCTCCCTACCATTCAGGCTTCGCTGCCCTTTTTGGCCACACTGCACAGCATGAAGCATCTGTTCCCTGACACCAGGGATCAAATCTGCACCCCCTGCAGGGGAAGCACAGTCCCTTGGCTGCTTTTTAAATATCGCTGGTTTAACTGGCTACTAAGAAGCCTGTGGTTGAAGAACTTCCTACTGGTGTTGGGAACTAAAAACCCTTTACTTCCTTCCGTACAGCTGCTCATAAACTGCTATGAGGGAAGGCTGCAGTCACCATGAAGGTACTACAGGTCTTGCCCAACACTGGCCCTTGCACATCTGTCTGCATCCCCAAGAAACCAAGGTGTGCCTCCGGTGTGGCCTCGTTGGTTCTTCACTAGTGCTCCCTCTCCCCTCCCCCGAGGACCGCTCCTGGCCTCTAGAAGGCCACTGGAACCAAAGTTTCTACCACAGTGCTTTTCTGTATGACTTCTTCCTGTCTACTGAAGTGTTAACAATTTGTTCAACTTGATCTGTACAGCACCCAAAGGAGATTTCTTTTCAAACTTCTCCCTAGATTAAGAAAGGAAGTTTTAGAAAATGATACTGAGACATCTCCACAAACTAGTGAGGCACTCTGCATTGATACAGCACTGAGAAGGATGAAAAAGTGTATAGTAGTCTGTACATTTTTAGTGTTAGTTCCCCTAATCCTAAAATTTTCACTCTGTATTCATCCAGTGAATATCAAGGACCTATTGTGTGCAAAGCACTGTGAAGAATTCTTTTTTTTTTCTTCCCATTTTAAATATTTATTTGGTTGCACTGGGTCTTCATTGCTGCCTGTGGGATCTTTAGCTGCAGCATGTGGGATCTAGTTCCCTGACCAGGGATTGAACCCTGGGCCCCCTGCATTGGGAGCACGGGAGTCTTAGCCACTGGACCACCAGGGAAGTCTCTGTGAAGAAGTCTTGCCTTGAAGAAATCTACAGATCTGGTAAGGAAGAGCCATGTACATGGTAAGTACTGTCTTTTATTAGATACTTAACACAAAAGTGGAAAGTATTTTTGGAGGAAGAACTAATTTGCTAGACACAGTGGTTTTCAAATATTCCCCCTTCAAACTGTAGGTCCCCAATTTATAAATAAGCTAAAATAAGCCTAAAAGTACTGGTTTGAGTACATGTACCTTATGCCCCCATCACTCAGTTGACCTTTGGTTGGCTTCTCTGTGTAATCAACATGTCCCACATCAGAAAAGCCACAGCTGACAGCCACACACATAAGCAAAGTAAGTATACAGTAATATAAACAGACAAGTGCAAAAAGCTACAATAATTCATTTAAAACCTTAAGCTAAATAAATATTCACACTTCAATAGGAAAGAGCTGAACAGGGCAGTGACCCTGAAGGCTCAAGCACTTCCCTCTTAAATGTGTATTTAGGGTCTAAGGAAATGACATTGCCCAGAGGACAGTTATTATTTTCTCGATCAAATTCATTTCTCAAGTTCATTAATACACAGATTCAGCAGGGGTGGGGATGAGGCTGGAGAACACATTCCTTTGTGTTGCTGCTGGTCCTCAAAATCGCACTGGGAGTAACAAGGTCCTGGACAAGGTGACTTGCTTGAGGACATATTCTAAGAGGCAAAGCCAGGTTTGGAACCAGATCTCTTAGGCTCCAAGGCTCAGGCATTCTAAACTGACACTGCTTCCCTGCTGCTGCTGCTGAGTCGCTTCAGTCGTGTCCGACTCTGTGAGACCCCATAGACGGCAGCCCATCAGGCTCCCCCGTCCCTGGGATTCTCCAGGCAGGAACACTGGAGCGGGTTGCCATTTCCTTCTCCAATGCATGAAAGTGAAAAGTGAAAGACTAACAATTAAAAAAACAGTTATGATCTGAAAAATGAGTTTTTACATCCTTATCAGCAATAGGATTTGAATCCATGCCTACAAAGAGATGGGAGCCTTAACTCAAGATCTGGATTATTTTTCTTATTAAAAATTTCATGCAGTTATAAGTCTCCTTGAGAAGTGAACTTATTCCCACCTCCCAGGTTACAGATAAAATATTACCACCCTGCTGCAAGCCTGAGGGCAGCACTAGTGTGTTAATGGCTTAAAAAATGATTCCAGTGTCTGCATGCCCTCAGGCCTGGGCCGTTTATTATTTGAGGCCAGAGGGCTCTTGGGATTTCTTTTGCTTTGAGGAGAACTGGCAGGAACAACCTGCGGGTTTGAGGAGTGGGGCTGCAAAAAGGAGTTCTGTAACTCCAATGCAAAGTGATAGTCTGAGTGTTCTGGCATGTCCCACACAGGTACCAGAGAGCCACACTTCTCGCAGGGCACTTGGTCCTCAGCAGCCAGAAAACTGGAGGTCATAGTTGCCTTCTGAGCCACCTCCAGAGCAGATGTGGAAGTTAAAGAAGCAAGGCTGCTGAGGCTGTTCTGGGCCAAATCCATCTCTGTGGGAGTTGTTTTGGGGGATCCTAGCTTCAACATCTTTTCACAGTCAGGGGCACAATCTGGATTCTCTGTTGGAAAACAGTTTGGTAACTCTTTAGGACTGGACTGTGGCTTCTGTGAAGGGAAGAAAACTGAAGGATTAGTGAGCTGCTTCTGCTTTAGAAGCAGACTTTTCTGCTTAAAGAAGGGCTCGGTTCCCATAGTATGACTGCTTTGGAAAGGTAATGAGGGCTTGGATGATGGGCTCATGGGGGCCTGTGTAGTGGCAGTAGGAGAAGAAAGTGAAGCTTCTTTGACTTTGTGCTTTTCTGCAGCTTTCTGGAAGAACGATTCCAGAGAAGTCGTTGCCTTCTTAGGGGTTGTCACTGCTGGGCCACTTCCCTGGGTCTTGGCTTCTGAACTGGTGATTGGCACTTTCGGCAGAGAACTTGGGTCACTGCTCAAGAAGGTGGTGATGTCTGGGCCAGGTGAAGGGGTAGAGGAACAGAATTTGGTAGCACAGAGGAAAAGCATTATAAGGGGAGGGGCCCTGTATAGAAAGTGAAAAAATAGATTAGCCGCAGGTGACACATTAAGTTTCTAAATGACTGGGACTCTGGTTCTGCCACAAAAGGAAATTATCACTATCTCAAACTTTGGGGTATATTGGGTTAATACAGATTCAGCGGACCTGGGATGGGTACAGAATCTGCCATTCTAACAAGTTCTCAGGTGATGCTGATGTGGCGGTCTAGGACCACACCCTGAGAACCACTGGCTTTGGTGAACACCCAGCAAGCAGGATGTGTAAGTTGGCTCCCCTGACAAGTGGGTTTACTGTTTTCATGATACTGCTGCACAGCTGCTGAAATTCACGGGTGAGGCAAGACACTATCTAGAGCTACAAAAAAGTTTAAAAATATTTAGACTGGAAAGACTTGAAAAAAAAATGCTCTATGCAGTTTTTAAACAGAACCTGAACTCTTGATTTTCAACTCTGGAATTTATCTAGAGAATGAAATTTCACAACTGCTTTTGATTACCTAGCCTAGTCTCAGAAATACTAGAAATTTCTAGAAATACTTCAAGAAATTTCTGTCATAAAGTTCCTCATTATATCTCATTATCCAAATAAATTTTCACATAAGTTGAATTTCAGAAGATGAAAATGTGCTTTTATATACAGATTTAGTCCCTCAATGAGGTAAAGGGTAAATGCTATTTTAAGATTATTATGACAGTATCTCACTATTCTCTTTCATGCTTTGAGACAGTCTTATAATCAGATACTATTATGCTTCCCTGCCAATATAATATTTTATATTCTTGGTGAAATGTTATAATCTGTCAGTTGATAAGGTTTAATGTGAACATAGTATCACAATTATCATTTGGTTCAGTAAAATCACTCAATATTTGAAAATAAATACAGTCTTCATTCTTTACTTAGAATAATTTACTTGTTAGTCTTTGTAAATAACAAGTATACCAAGAAGTAAGTATTCTTCAAGTAAGTCTTCTAAGTATTACAAAGACTCTTAACTTTAGAGAGTAATATATTCAGATAAGCAATAACTTAAGATGGCTAACTAAACTTTTCTTTTTATAATCTCTAATGTAGATCTATATTAAACAACCAGTTTATCTTTCTCACATATTATTAATATATTTACCTTGTGAATTTGGAATACTTTTACAATTTAAGAGGCTATGTTAAATAGGATTCCAATACTGAAAAAATCATTGCTATCTGAACAGTAAATGAACACACTCCTATATAGAGCTGATTATTTTTAATGGCCAGCTGAAGTGAAATTTATTATTATGACATTTGGTATTACACCAGTGGTGCTTGTAACTGAGTTGGGACGTGAGATAGAGATTATTGGTGAATACAGGTCATTTTCATTATCAAGAAGGATGATTTTAAAATACAATAATCAGACAGTTAAGACAGAAGTTCTCTGAAATTTGTTCTGCATTCCCAAGTAGAACTGGTCATTCCCTGACTATAATTAGTATCAGAAAGGGTAGTATTGGTTCAGTCTGCCTCTCAAACCTATCCCTGGGCACTGGAAGGCACCAAATGTAGACAAAGAGGCTGAACCATGTTTCTGGCATTTCTAATGTGTTCTCTCCCTTAATGCATGACCACCCCTCTCTATAACAGGTCCTGCTACAAAGAACCTACCCTAACTGGAAAGCTTATATACTAATTTTAAATAAAGACAGGGTATGAGTCTCAAACGAAGATGAGCTAGAAGTAAACTCACCATTCAGTCTGGGTTCCTGAAGTGTTACAGTTCCTGATGGTAGCAAATGCATCATGGCTCATCTTGTGAGCATCATAGTGGGTGAGGGCACAACAGCGTCGCAAGCTGCTCAGACGCCTGTCTCCTTGTATGCGCATGCTCACTACCAGCTGAGTGGCCACCCTGTCGTTCTGTGGGTGTAAGAGGATTGAAACAGAACTAAAGTTACCTTGAGCAGCTGGATTCTAATACTGAACTGTGTGAGAGAAAAGAAGCAGGGTGGCATAATGGTTTGGAAATAGGGTTTAATTTTTAAAATATTTGTGCTGTTATATATAATATATATATATATATATATATAATGAGTATAAGTAACTGGAGAAGACATAATTTGGGTGACAGAGTATTAGAATATCTAGGATATTTGACAGAATAAATGAAAATGGTTTCTCCTAAATGTTCTTTTGTAGTATCCATGCAGGAAGATTACACAAAGGTCTATAGTACTATATTCTGTGACTGAAGGAAGAGTTCATGTAAGTCATTGAAAGGGGGTCAGGATTGAGTAGTGGATCTCTTCTTAACCCCTCTGATGCTCTCATGCTCAAGAAGAGAAGTTTCTACTATCACCTCCTTACAGCCCATCTATAGAAGATACACAGGTAGTGAGCTTGCCTCTAGAAAGCAAGATCACTGACTCACTTTTCAGTGAAATCTAAGTATATGAATCCTGTTGATGCAAAGCAAACTAAGAAAGTAAGGCCAAGAGGCAATAAGGTGACAAGTATACAGAGGGACCCCTCAAAATCAAGATTCCAGTGAGAAGAAATATACTTAAGACAAATAAACCTTTAGGTAAAAATAACATTTTGTATTTTTGTGCATTTTGTAAATACAGCTTATTCAGGTTTGTATGTATCTCGAGAGAATATAAATTCGCAACTACAAAAAAGTCCTTGTTGACTAAAACCAGTTAACTATAACTGTATCAGGCACTATCGAGAGATAAAGGAGAGAACAAAATAAAGTCCAGGCTCTGGAGGATCTTATCTTGTAGTAGGAGCTACATATAATAAACAAGTAGGCTTGTAATAGAAATGACTACAAAGTGAAGCAGAGTAAGGCAGAGAGTGATGGAGGCTGCTGATATGATAGAGGAACTGGGGAGGAAGTGAAGGTGAAATTTACTTGGTGTGTTAAATAAACAGGGAAGAGGCCAGCAGAGTGGAGGCTGTTAGTGGAGTACGTGAGGGGGAAATGACAGGACATGAGGTCAGACTATCAGAGGATAGAGAGATGAGAACGGAGCGACACCTAGTGGGCAACATCAAATAAGCCCATAGCACAACCTCTTTATGTTACCTACTGAAGAACAAAGACCAAATTGCCAACCTTTGTTAGATCACAGAAAAAGCAAGGGAATTCCAGAAAAAAACATCTACTTCTGCTTCACTGACTACGCTAAAGCTTAGACTGTGTAGATCAAAACAAACTAGAAAATTCTTCCAGAGATGGGAGTACCAGACCACCTTACCTGCCTCCCGTGAAATCTGTATGCAGGTCAAGAAACAACAGTTAAAACCAGACATGGAACAATGGACTGGTTCCAAACTGGGAAAGGAGTACATCAAGGCTGTATATTGTCACCCTTCTTCTATGCAAAGTACATCATGCGAAATGCCAGGCTGGATGAAGCACAAGCTGGAATCAAGATTGCCGGGAGAAATATCAACAACATATGCAGATGATACCACTCTAATGGCAGAAAGTGAAGAGGAACTAAAGAGCCTCTTGATGAGGGTGAAAGAAGAGAGTGCAAAAAGTTGGCTTAAAACTCAACATTCAAAAAACTAAAATCATGGCATCCGGTCCCATCACTTCATGGGAAATAGATGAGTAAAAAGTGGAAGCAGTGATAGATTTTATTTTCTTGGGCTCCAAAATCACCGCAGATGGTGAGTGCTGCCATGAAATTCAAAGATGCTTGCTTCCTGGAAGGAAAGCTATGACCAACCTAGACAGCATATTAAAAAGCAGAGACATGACTTTGCTAACAAAAGATCTGTATAGTCAAGACTATGGTTTTTCCAGTAGTCATGTAGAGATGTGAGAGTTGGACCATAAAGAAGGCTAAGCAATGAAGAATTGATGCTTTTGAATTGTGGTGCTGAAGAAGACTCTTGAGAGTTCCTTGGACAGCAAGAGAGATCAAACCAGTCAATCCTAAAGGAAATCAATCCTGAATATTCATTGGAAGTACTGATGCTAAAGCTGAAGCTCCAATAATACTTTGGCCACCTAATGCAAAGAGTTGACTCATTGGAAAAGACCCTGATGCTGGGAAAGCTTGAAGGCAAAAGCAGAGGAGGGTGGCAGAGGATGAGATGGTTAAGATAGCATCACTGACTCAATGGAGATGAATTTGAGCAAACTCTGGGAGGTAGTGGAGGACAGAGGAGCCTGGCATGCTACTGTCCATGTGTTGCAAAGTTGGACATGACTTAGTGACTAAACCAAAACCACCAAAGCACATTTACCACCAATTCCACTAAAAAGGGGCAGACAGTTAATTACAGATGATTCCTGACAGTATACAGTTGATGTTTCAACAGGAGAGGACACATCAAGCAATACCATCAGGAAAATGAAAAGAAAATCCACAGAATGGGAGAAAATATTTATATATTATATATTTGACAAGGGATTTGTATCCAGAACACACACAGAAGTTTTAAAACTCAATATAAAGAGACAGCTCATTTCAAAAATGGCAAAGGATCTCAACAGGTATTTCTCCAAATAAAATCAGAAAATAGTCAATATGCACCTGAAAACCACTTTATACCTAGCGACTAAAGAATAAAGATATAGAGAAATCACAAGCCTCTTACATTGCTGGGAGTATAAAATAGTGCAGCAACAGCCTCATGTGCTAACAGAGTTACCATGTGACTCAGTATTCTACTCCTAGGTATATATACGAGGGAAGGGAAAACATGTCTACAGAGAAATCTGTACATGAATGTTCACAGCAACATTACTTATAATAGCCAAAAAGTGGAAACAACTCAAATATCCATTCACTGATGAATTGATAAATAAAATGTGGTATATCCATTCAGTAGAATATTATTGTCATAAAAAGGAATAAAGGACTGATAGATGCTACAATATGAATAAACCTTGGAAACATGTTAAAGATTTCAAGCCAGTCACAAACGGCCACATATAAGATTATTGCACAGATATGAAATGTCCAGAATAGTAAATCTATACAGACAGAAAGCAGACTAGAATTGCCTAGGGCTTGCAGAATAACTATTAGTATCCACTAATACAGGATTAGTACCCACTAATACAGGTACAGGATTTCTTTTTGGGTTATGGAAATGTCCTTAAATTGATTATGGAATAGTTGAACTCTGAAATATATGAAAACTACTGAACTTTATACTGTAAATGGGTGAATTTTATGGTATATAAATATATATATGTATCAATAGTTTTTTTAAAGAGAGAAGATAAACTAATCATATGTTTAATCTTTGCCTTAAGACTCTGTCTCTAGAACTGAATACTTCTTTGTCACATGGACTGTGTTAAAGCTGAATAATTTACAGTCCAATCCCTAAATGTCCTGCTTAACAGTTCTGTACTCTGATGAAGATCCACTGTGTATTCAGAGTTGGAGTGGGATTTAGATAATATACAAAAATGTAAAAGCAAATGGTAATGAGGGAGACAGGAGTAGTCAGGTCTTCACAGATCTAGTCAGCAGTTCACAGATCGAGGTTTTTGAAAATCATACTGAGTTTTACGGCAGTTTTATGGGAAAAGATAAAAGATTTCTTAACATTTTCTAGCTGGTATCTTTTTGTATCTTCTTTCTACTCCATACTGATATTTATATCCCAAAGCTCACCAAAGCAATAAAGAAAATCTTACAGCATTTCGGTCCTTGATGAGTCTCTCCTCTAGTTCCTGGGCTAATTGCAAAAGCCACCATTGCACCTAAAAAAAGTATTGAGATTTTAAACTTTCATTTAAAGACTCTAGGTTTATTATAGAACTCTCAGGTAGCGCTAGTGGTAAAGAACCCGCCTGCCAGTGCAGGAGACCTAAGAGACATGGGTTTGATCCCTGGGTTGGGAAGATACTGGAGGCATGGCAACCCTCTCCAGTATTATTGCCTGGAGAATCCCTTGGACAAAGGAGCCTGGCCGGCTATACTCCATAGGGTCGCAAAGACTCAGACATGACTTAAGCAACTCTGCATGCAAAAATGGTCGTTTTGTTCAGTTCTCCCCAAAATGGAAGTGTGCAACAAAGTCTCCCCCATAAGGATCACCAGATGATAGAAATCTTCAGAACTCTGACCTGCCCTAATCTAAGAGTTTTCACTTTCTTTTCTTGCTGGCATGCTATCAGGTAAACTTAAGGCATGTTCCAGCTCTGAGAAAAAAGACACAAACCAGAGGCACAATATCCTGGCTTCCTAAGTTTTCATCTACCAAAAAATGAGTAATTCCATTTCAAACTTAAGTTAGTTCCATTCTAGTTCTTTTTAGATGAAGAAAGGAAGAAAGGAAAAGAAATAATAAAAATCCCAAGTGAAACTCATCAATTTTCAACACAAAACCCCTTCTGTTTCCTGCATATTTTACAGCATAAAGGTTCCATCTAAGTTTTCACAGCTACCAAAACCTACCCACCAGTTCCCTTAAAAGAGACAATGTTCTGTCAGGAATGTGTCTGCCCACCTGATCCCGAGTAGACAGAGCTGTTTTTCCTGGGAAGTTCTTGCTGCAGCCAAGGGTTTTGGTTATTGGCCTGGGTTTAACTGGATCATGTTCAATCCCCCGGCACATGGCATATAGCCAAGATCTAATAAAACCAACACAAAAGTTTAAGGTGAAAGCAAATGACTATTTTTGTTAAAACAAAATACCTATAGTATACTAAACCTTTTATCCCTTTCATGAAAAAGGAAAAATCTATTCAAAATTAAGTACATCACAGAATCTTGCCCTTCCCCATGAATTCCAGTACGATAAACTACTCAGGAGAAGAATACTGATTATGCTTTCTAAGGTCAAGTCATCATTTATATTTTTGGAAAAGTACCAACCAAGCTACAGGATTTTACATCCCCAAGCTTTTTTGGTACTTACTAAGCCTAAATACAAGGATCTTAAAGGAATAACAGCATCTTTGTACACGTATGTAACCAAGCTTCAAAGTAAGACTTCCTTTCTACCAACCTAATTAGTTAGGTACATGGGGGGAAAAAAAAACTGGACTGATAGGCTATAGTGATCTAATATTTTAAAGCAAAAGGATCAGTGCAGTTACCTCAAGGAGTGAATGTTAACCTAACAGGTCTAGATTTTACCTGATGCTTTTGTCTACATTTCAATTTAACATATCCATAAAAGTTATGACTGAACAGTATCAGGAATCACTTACCCATTCCTCTCCCCAAAATGACTCTGGAGCTGGGGTTCAGAGAACTGGGTCAGCTCTCCCATGTATTCTACCCCCAGGATTTCAATGACAGAGGCCCCTAGTTTTCCTCCAAGATTACGGCTAACAACAAAAGACAATAAATTTGTAAGTAACATCATCAATATCTGGTTAGCAGTAGATATAAAATATTTTGTCTGTGTAAGCAGCTCTCCAAGATTCAGGGAAAATGATAACACACAGTGGTTCTGTAAATTATTGATTTTCTAGAATAAGACTAGATGACTGGGAATTCAATACTCTGGGAGTTAGGGCCTAGGAATAGGAGTAACCGGAGCATAAACACAAGGGCCAATTCATTAAGTGGTTATCAAATCAACTATATAAACTTTTCAATTGTACAGGGTCTACTGTCCCATTTATGGATTCAAATTCCACCTCCCAAAACAAACCCCTTCAATACCTAAAACCTTTTGTATTTAAGAATATAGTAATTCTTCAACCTAGCCTTTGAGATGTCTAATAATCTGTCCTTAACCTATCTGTTCAGTCCTTTTTCCATTACTTATTTTCCTCAATATGGTCCTAGGTCATGTCCCGTTCACTGAAAATACCTTATACTTTCTCCTTTTTTGTGTTCAAAACATTCTCCAAATTGGTATTTCTCTTATATTCTCATCTGACTCCAAATTGTGCCAAATCTGAAAACAAAATCCCATGCCCTTTTTATAAGTCCTTCTCAGATGACTTTTATGAACTTTGGTGACTCCCTGTACAATTCATTTAGCAGTTCCATACACTCTTGATTACGGAACTTTCATTATTGCTTTGAACAGTTATATCTTGTCCCTTCAATAATATTATAAGCCCTTGGTCAAGGACACACAATTGGTATGCACAGCCTAGTTATTAATTTTATTTGGGAACAATTCAGTAGCCCTAAATGGCTTGCTACGATATTAGAAAAAAGGAAAGAATTAAAATTCCTATTTATTATTTAGTAATAGGTTTTAATAAAAAACCTAGAAGGAAGTTAAACATATGGCTAAAAATCAGTTCATTTTTTAAAATTCAGGATTAATTATTTTCCACAGATAATCTGGAATTGAAGGTTCATTAAGAAAAGAAATCTCAGTGTGTTTGCAAAATTTTCTGTTATCTCCCTCCTGTCTCCATGGTACCTGTTTTCCTTGGCTCCAATTCTTAAGGAACAGAAGAAACTACAACTAGAGAGGGCCTTCACATAGATAGAGGAGTGAAATCTGAGGTGCTCCCTGAATACTTACATTTTGCTAATAGGCACTTGGTTGAAGAGTTGCGGGACTGACCCGTGTGAGACCAGGGTCTGCCGGTTGGGCTTGTTTAATCCACAGGCCAGTTTTGCCAGAACCTGGAGCATGGGAAGCATAAAAACCTCATTACTGTCAATACCCACACACGGTGAATATTAATATACACACATACCCACATTCACACACAAGGCACAGCTTAAGGGCTGTAACTAGTGGTTTCCACATTAAAAACAAAAACAGAACCAGAAACTCAAGACATCTCCAAACCTGGGTGTCCAACAACATCCACAGTGGAAAACATGACCCACTATCATTATCCTCATTGTTCTTCCCACATCTTCCATTCTGTTTTTCTTTAGTAGTTTTTTCCACCCATCTGTTCCTTAAGGTTCTCCTACTTCAAGAGGGTAAAGAACAAAGAAGCTACAGAAGAGACTTAAGAGGCATTTCTTAGTGTGTCCATATGAAAATGCTGAAACAAACTCATTTTGCCCTACCCCACTTAGAGACAGACATTTCTTGATTAATGGTCAGTCCATTTTCAGTCCCAGTTTAATACAGATTACCATCATTTAGTATCTGTGACAAAGACTGGGCTCAAAATCATCATCCAATAGCAAACATCTCATACTAAATAAGACTTCAAAATGAAAAACACCCATGAGAAGTCTTTTCAAAGAATAAGGTACTTCAGTGGTATCATTTCACAAATTATAATTGGTAGGAAAAAATATAAAATCACTTCACATTCATGGGAGAAATTCTCTGAAACTTCTACTAGGTCATATTTAGTTTAAATTACTGCATTGAGATTTTTGTTTCCTCTCCCTCCACCTCCCAAAACTCTACTGGGTAATTTGGCAACTTTCCTCTCCTTGGAAATTCCCTGGTGGTCCAGTGGTTAAGACTCAGTGCTTTCACTGCTGAGGGCCTGGGTTCAATTCCTGGTCAGGGAACTAAGATCCTGCAAGCTGCACAGTGCTGAACTTTCCACTTCTTGAGGAAGGGAGAGAAGGTAGTAACCAGGGAAAATCAGCTACCATCCTATGACTAAACCTAGATCAAAGATGATGAAGATCCCAAGGCCAAACTGTACTTTAATTAGAAAGAATAGAAAAAAGCAGAGAATACCTAGGTCACACCACAGAAGAAGTGAGATAATACTAGAATATTCAGCAAGTGAAAAGATAAGGAATAAGTTCATATATAAAATAAAAAGACTAGTCTCTTTTTTTGGCTACACTGCCTGGCTTGTAGGATCTTAGTTCCCCCAACCAGGGATTGAACCCAGGCCCTGGGCAGTGAAAGTTCCCCAGCTGAGTTCTAACCACTGGATCACCAAGGAATTCCCGCTTCCTCCTTTCTTTGGATAGTTCAATCATTAAGGAAATATTGTGGCTACAACTATGTAAATAACCATTTCCAGCAAAATTTTCAGCCTGTTTCTTAGGAAAGTACATGTGCAATGTCAATTCTCACGTTGAAGAATTACTTAGGTTTTTGTCTTCAATGTGAAGTTTAAAGAGGAACCCATTTCAAAGATGTGTAATGGTTTAAATGCCCCATGCAGGGACTTCCTTCCCTTAGAGGTCCAGTGGTTAAGACTTCTTCCAACACAGGGAATGTGGGTTTGATCCCTGGTCAGGGAGTTAAGATCCTACATACCTCAAAGTCAAAAAGAGAAAAACATAAAACAGAAACACTATTAAGACTATTAAATAGTCCACATAAAAAAAATCTTAAATGCCCCACTCATATCTATCCCGTCTATGTTTTATTGTTGTTTTTTTAAGTTTGTGTTTGTTTCTATCCCTGTGTTTAACTGCAGATATATCTATGTTTCTCTTTGAAATCTACTATTAGCCTTCACCTTATTGTGTGAAATCCCAGCAGAACACTGAAAACCGGTCTGCCTCTCGATGGCTGCTCGCATTTCTTCCACAATCACTGCTCCCATAGTGAGCTGTAGGTCTGGAGAGCTGGTGCTTTCAGTCTGAAGAGAATCAAGCCATTGCAATAAGCCTTGTTTTCGCCTTTCCTCTGAAAAAGTTGAGAGGTCACAGGTAGACATTTTTTTAAAATCAGGGTTTTATTTGTGTTATCTAATGCAGAAATGCTTAGATTTCAGGTACTTTAGATATGTTTTTAGAAGACTACTCAGTATCACAACAGAGATCAATTTCTCATACCAAGTCCAGCAGCCTTAATTTCCAGCCTAGGCTGAACCTTATAAGCTCCAATAACCAACAAATATTTTGTATTATCTTTTATGAGCAATGATTTAAAAGTACTTCTGTTTTCTCTCTCCAGTTTTGAACTTTCTTCCTCCAACTTCCCTTGCATGCCACCAAGAATTCTATTAAGTTACTCAATTAGAAATTATTCAGAATTATCTCACGCTTCAGTATAAACTTAAGTTAGCACTTCTGTATTTTTAGAGGCTGGTTCCAGTTGAATAGCTTAAATCTAATCAGCACCACTAGATTTATTCTCTTGACAAAGTATTTAAATTAGATGTAGCTTTGTACTTACGGCCTTGAAAATATCTTATTATCCAATTTAGGACTAGTCGGTTTTGGAAAAGCATTTTAAAAGCATTATGTAACAAGAAAGTTAAGAAATATACACGCTGGTTTAAAGAGGCTGAAGTGAGGGCTTCCCTGATGGCTCAATGTTAAAGAATCTGCCTGCAGTGCAGGAGACACAGGTGATGTGGGAAATATGGGTTTGGTCCCTGAGTTAGAAAGATCCTCTGGAGCAGAAAATGGCAACTCACTCCAATATTCTTGCCTGAAAAATCCCATGGACAGAGAAGCCTGGCAGGCTGCAGTCCAAAGGGTTGCAAAGAGTCGGACACGACTGAGCACACACACACAAATGAGCTATGAACAAGGCAAGAAAATACAGAGTGTCTCGAAGAGGTAGAATAAAGGCTCATATATATGAGGAGGAGGAAGAGGAGCACATAGAAGGATTTTCCAACTGCTGTTTCTCTGCTTTGCTAACCCGTCTTCCTCCTCTAACGCCCTAACTGTGGATACTGAGCAACATTCTTCTCCGTAGATACCTTTTCTCTTGGTGAACTGGTACTGGCTTACGTTTCAATTTGCTTATGCTGAGTACACGCAAATCTTAAGCTCCTTCCCCAAATTCTTAAACTTTAATCCCTTATTTCTACCTCCCTACAGAAAATTTTTCATTAAATTTTTGAATTTTTCATTAAAGTATCAAACAAAATGCTACTAAAGTCAATCTTTATATCTTCCTCCTCAAAGGTTCTCTTTCCCAAACAACTTCCTGTTTCTCTTAAAGGTTTAAAATCTAATATTGACTTCTTTTCTTTTACTCCCCTTTATTGTAGTTATCTATGGAGAAGGAAATGCCAACCCACTCCAGTATTCTTGCCTGGAGAATCCCATGAACAGAGGAGCCTGGTGGACTGCAGTCCACAGGGTCGCAAAGACTCGGACAAGACTGAGCAACTAACACAATTGCAGTTATCTAGTTACCAAGGCCACTTCACCATATTCCGCATATCCACTGCAACTCACTATTTTATTCGTATTTCTTCCATTCTTGCCTGTGCCACCTTAACTTTTGTTTTGTTTTTGGCCATACCAGGGATCAAACCCGTATCCCCTGCTGTGGAAGCACAAAGTCTTAACCACTGGATCACTAGGAAGTACCCATAAATTTAGAGTTAGCTCTTAAAATCAGGTAGTGTTAAGTTTTACAAATTAGTTTTTTCTAAAATTGAGTATTCCTCATCCTTTGTGTTTCCATATAAATTTTGGAATCAATTTGTCAATTTCTATAAAATCCTGCTGGGATTTTGGTGAAAATGCAATGAATCTGTAGATCAGCTTGGGGCTTGACCTGCATCTATCTTGAACTGTTTTTTCCACATATATTGTTAGATGTATTTCTAATAATTTCATGGTTTTAATGCTATTGCAAAAATGCCATTGCTTTTTAAATTTCAACTTCCCATTTTAATATATAGAAGTATTACAAATTCTTGCACATTGACTTTGTCCCCTGCAACCCTACTAAACTCAATTATTCTAGGTTCTTTTAGTGGGAGTGGGGGGAGGGTAGATTCCTTAGGATTTTCTATAAACATGGCCATGTCTCCTATTTCACTCTTCTTTCACATCTTTTATTTCTTTTCCTGTACTGACTGCATCATCTTGAACCTCTAATACAATGGTGACTAGAACTGTCATAAGAGTGAGCACTGGTAATTTGTGCCAAAACTTCAGGATTAAACTGATAAACTCTAGCTATGGTCCACAACTCTAGGATCCATAACTATTAATACAAAAGAGAAGTCCTTATACTAATAACTGGTGTACCTTCTTCTGTGCCATGAGCTTAGTACCTTCCAAGCTCTGGTGGCTCAGATGGTATAGAATCTGCCTGCAATGCAGGAGACCAGTTTGATCCCTGGGTCGGAAAGATGTCCTGGAGAAGGGAATGGCTACTTATTCTGGCCTGGAGAATTCCATGGACAGAGGAGCCTGGAGGGCTACAGTTCATGGAGTCGCAAAGAGTTGGACGCGACTGAGCAACTAATACTTTAACTTTCAAGCTCCCTCTGGTTGTTCACAGAATTTATCATCTTGTGGCTGTAGGACTGAGGTCCTCCTTTCTTGCTTGCTGTCAGCAGAGGGTAGCTCTCAAAGCACAGACATGGGGGCTTCTCCAAAGGCCCTCTTGCAATATGGCAGCTTCCTTCTTCAAAGCCTGCAAGGAGTCTATCCCAACTCCTATAGCTCTCAACTTTGGCAGCTGATTTTTTTTTTTAATTTTTAAATATTAATTTATTTTTATCTTCTTTTTGTTTCTTTTTGGCTGAGCTGGGCAGCACATGGGCCAGGGGATAGAACCCATAGCCCCTGCAATGTAAGCATGGAGTCTTAACCACGGACTGCCAGGGAAGTCCCTGACAGTTGATTTATAATTTTTTTATATTAATACAGCTACACAACTGTTTCTTGTTATACACATTCACATGTTCAATATTTGCTTAGAAAGAAATGAATTAAGAGGAAGCAAAGGAGAAAACAAAGGAGTTCTTTAGCTAACACAAACCAGTTACAAAGAGGCCCCAAAGGGAAAGTTTTCACTCTGGGAATTTCTGAGTATTATTTTTAAGTAATCATACTACTTAAACTTCACACACACACAACTATTTCAGAAACAGAAAACCCAAAGTTGCAAATGGGTAAATAGGACCCATTAAGAGGCAGGATGGTAAAGCTGAATGGGAACTTTAGTACCAAAACATCAGACACCTGGATTCTTTTCCTAGCTTTGAAATATATGTCATATTCATGAAAAATAATTTCTGGGAGATTATATACACTTAGATCAGCTAATTTCTGTTATCAGATTTTTTCTGGCTACACACATCATGTGAAGACTCAGGAGTATGATATGAAATATCACCGTAAATCATTTCCTAGACATTGCATTATTCTGAACACTCTAAATAATAAGATGTTATCACTGCATCTGGAAGCTTAAAATTTAAACTGGACACAATAAAGCAACTTGTTCCTTCATAATACAAATACCTTTTATTTCCTCATACAGAAGTAAGACTTCTTTAAAACACCGGCATTTTATAGAAAAACGTAGTAAAGATAGGTATAGAACAACCATTTGAGTTGAAGTAACATTTGACCACCAACAAAGGTATGCACCATCATCTTCACCAGAGAGCTCTTCAACAATGAGTTGCCTCCCACAAAACCAATGTAATATGTAATAAATAGTTCTTATTCTGAACTATGTAGGTTTTGAGAGGGTCTGCAAATCTCCTGAAAACTGCATGCAAAATTGTCTTATATGTAGGTATCTATTTTTCTGAGACAAGGGTCCATAGCTTTCAACAGGTCTAAAAGGGCATACAGTCTTAAAAAAAACTTAAACAACAAATTATTTTAAGTATTATAAAAACAAAACACAACCATACAAAATCTGAGATACAGCAAAAGGAGTCTCAAGAAGGAAGTTCATAGCAATACAGGCCTTCCTCAAAAAAAGAGGAAGTCTTGAGACTTCCCTGGCAGTCCAGTGGTTAAGGTTCTGGACTTTCACTACAGGGGGCACAGATTCAATCCCTGGGCAGGTAACTAAGATCCTGCATGTCACTTGGCATGGCCAAAAAATTTTTAAAAAGAGAAAAGCCACAAACCATAAGATGCTGCAGTATATATATTTGATAATGATTCATATCCAGAATACATAAAGAAGTCCTATAGATGAATGAGATGAGACAACCAAGAAAAATGGGCAAGTATTTAAACCGACACTTCATGAAAGAATGGTCATCACTTACAAAAAGGTGCTCAATTTCATTAACATCAGGAACATGCAAACTAAAACCATAATATGACATCACCATATACAATATCACGATTATCAAAATGGTTAAAACACAAAAGAGAAAAAAGCAAAGGTTAACAAAGATGTGGCACAACTAGAACTCTCATATACTGCTAGTAGAATTATAAATCAGTACAACCATTCTGGAAAACTTTTGGGGGTATCTACTAACACTGAGTACAGACAAACTAAAGGTGAATACAGGCAAACCCCACAACTGAGCACGTCAGTCACATGCTCAACAGAATGTATACATTTGTTCACCAAAAGATATTTACAAAAATATTCATAGCAACTCTGTTATTAGTGGTCCAAAACTGGAAAAAAAAAACCCACAAAATATCCATGGGTAAATTGTGGTATATTCATACAATGTAATACTACACAAACCCAACTATATACAACAGAATGGATGACTCTCACAAAGACAATATTGAATGAATGAAGCCAGACTCAAGTATGTACTGCATAATTTCAATTTTAGAAACTTCAAAAATAAGTTAAATAGAAATCAGGACAGTTGTTATATAGGAGAGAGGGGAGAGGGACAGAGAATGACTGGGAGCGCAAGCAAATGCGGCTTCTAGAGTTCTGATGTTTTTTGATCTGGGTTCTGTTTATACAAGTGGGTTTACTTTGTGAAAATCAGTCAAGTATACACTTAATTTACACACTTTATGTATATCAAGGTTTAGATGAGAAAGAAAAAGGGAAACCTACTGGATTCCAGATTTCAGAAGAAGCAGAAATAATCATAATTATATGATAAAAATCGTAATTTAAAAATTACTAAAAGGTATGTGGAGTCTAAAGTAGGACACAAATGAACTGTCTATAAAACAGAAACAGACTTACAAAACAGAGAACAGACCTGTGGTTGCCAAGGGCGGCAGGGAGGGATGCACTGGGAGTTTGCAATTAGCAGATACAAACTATTACAATACATAGAATGGATAAACAACACAGTCCTTTTGTAAAGCACAGAGAACTATATCAATATCCTGTGATAAACTATGATGGAAAAAATATGAAAAAGAATTATATATATATGTGTGTGTGTGTGTGTGTGTGTGTGTGTGTGTGTGTCTTAAAGAATCACTTTGCTGTATGGCAGAAATTAACACACTGTAAATCAACTATACTTCAACAGGGCTTCCCTGGTAGCTTAGTGAACAATCCGCCTGGCAATGTGGGAGACACAAGTTCAATCCCTGGTTGGTCAGAAGCAGCTAGGACCATGTGCCACAACTACTGAGCCTGTGCTCTAGAGTCTAGGAACCACAACTACTGAAGCCCACGCGCCTTAGATCCTGTGCTCTGTAACAAGAGAAGCTACCACAAGAAGAAGCCTGTGTTCCGCAACTGTAGAGTAGCCCCAACTGGCCACAACTAAAGAGCCCACACAGTAACAAACCCAGCCCAGTCAAAAATTTTAAAAAACTACATTTCAACAAAATGCATTTTAAAAAATAAATAAAAATCACTAAAAGGTACATAAGTGAAGACCTAAAAAAATGGTGAAATGTTTATAGATGGGATAATTTAACATTAAGATACTATCCTTTCTAAAAATGTGAATTCAGGGGCTTCCCAGGTAGTCCAGTGGCTAAGACTCTGAGCTCCCAATTCAGGGGACCCAGGTTTGATCCCTGGTCAGGGAACTAGATCCTACATGTTGCAACTAAGACCCAGTGCACCTAACTAAATAAATATGTTTAAAAAATAAATAAAAATGTGAATTCAATGTAACTTCCAGAATTTCTTGAGGAATTCAACTAATGCATTCTAAAACATATACCAAACAATAAAAGTCCATAAATAGCCAAGACAATTTTGAAAAACAAAAGTAGAGGGGAGTCCTTATCAAATATTATAACATACCACAAACTAATAAAAACAATGTGTTTCTGAAGCAAAAGGAGACCCTAATGGGCTATTCTACAAACAACTGATATATGAGAAGTTGAGAGAAATGGATTATTAATAAATAACTGTTGGGAAAACTGACTCACTAAAAGATTAATAATTAAGGTGGCTTCCTACTTTAAATCAAATAAAATGGTAAACCCCATATAGTTGAAATACCTAAAAATAAGCTATAAGGCAAATTGAAGAAAATGTAGAAAAATGTCTTCAGGAACATCTGGGAGAAATGAATGTCTAAAATGAGATTTAAAATGCACAAACCATAAGGTGAAAAATGGAAGGACTAAAAGAATTTGTTAAACAAAGTACAGTATAAATAAAGTTAATGGATGACAGACCTGGGAAAAGATGTTTGAAGTGTCAAAAACAGACAAGGAACCAACAATTAGGATACAGAAGGAGACTTCTCCCCTGACAAAAAGGGCAGGAAATCCAATGGAAAATTGGGTGATTATAAATAAGCAAACTCATAAAAGTAGAAACTCAACTGGCTAACAAGTATATGAAAAAAAGCTCAACTTCAATTAGTAAATTGAGAAATATAAGTTAAAACAAGCCCCAATATAAAGTACACTTTTGTAGCCATTACATTTTAAAATATCAGGTAATACCAATTTCTGGTGAGGATAGGGAGGAAATGGGAACTCTTATGTACTGTCAGGGGTCAGGCAAATTGTTACAGCAATTCTGGAAACCAATTTGGCAATATTTAGTGAAACTAAGTATATGTGTATACCCTATGATCTAGCAGTCCACTCCTGAAAATACTCAAGAGAAACCCTTGCATAGGTCCAAAAGAGGACTAATAAGGACATTCATCATATAAACAGAAGGGTCTGTAAACACAGTAGATCCATACCATACATTGTGCTGCAATTAAAAGCAATCAACTGGGCTTCCCTGGTGGCTCAGTGGTAAAGAATCTGCCTGCCAATGCAGGGTACATGGGTTTGATCCCTGGCCCAGGAAGATCCCACATGCTGCAGAGCAACTAAGCCCATGCACCACAACTACTGAGCCTGTGGTCTAGAGCCAGGAAGCCGCAACCACTGAGCCCACATGCCCCAACTACTGAGGCCTGTGCACCCTAGAGCCCACTCTCCACAACAGGAGAAGCCTCTTCACTGAGAAGCTCATGCACCACAACTAGAGAGCAGCCCCTACTCGCTGCAACTAGAGAAAAGCCTGCACAGCAATGAAGACCCAGCGCCCCCCCAAAAATAAATGATTTTTTTAAAAGCAATCAATTACAGATAAATACAGCTACATGGATAGATCTGTAAAACCACCAATGAAAGAAAATTAAAAAGAATGAGATCTATAGTACCATAACATGATCTTGTAATTAAGAAGCACAAGTTTTTCTTTTAACATTGTTTCATGGCAAATTAATGCAGTTTATACTCAACTGCATCTTTTTAAAAAAAATTTATTGGAGTATAGGTGATGTACAAAGTTATATTAGTTTCAGGTATACAGCAAAGTGAATCAGTTACACATGTATCAATGCCTATATCCACTCTCTTTTTTTGATTTTTCTTCCATATAGGCCATAACAGAGTACTAAGTAGAGTTCCCTGTGCTACACAGCACATTCTTGTCATCTATTTTATATATGCTAATGCTAAGTCACTTCAGTCGTGTCCGACTCTGTGTGACCCCATAGACAGCAGCCCACTAGGCTCCTCTGTCCCTGGATTCTCCAGGCAAGAATACTGGGGTGGGTTGCCATTTCCTTCTCCAATGCATGAAAGTGAAAAGTGAAAGGGAAGTCGCTCAGTTGTGCCTGACTCTTAGCGACCCCATGGACTGCAGCCCACCAGGCCCCTCCATCCATGGGATTTTCCAGGCAAGAGTACTGGAGTGGGGTGCCACTGCCTTCTCCAATTTTATATATAGTAGTGTATATATGTCAGTTACAATCTCCCAACTTATTCCTCCCTTCCTTATCCCCTGGTAACCACAAGTTTGTTTTCTACATCGACTCTACTTCTGTTTTGTAGATAAGTTCATTTGTACCTCTTTTTTTTTTTATTTCACACACAAAAAAATCAATTTTTAAAAAATTTCACATATCATGTATTTGTCTGTCTTACTTCACTCGGTATGACAATCTCTAGGTCCATCCATGCTGCTACAAATGGCATTATTTTCTTCTTTTTTATGGCTGAGTAATACTCCATTGCATATATGTACCACATCTTCTCTATCCATTCCTTTACTGATGGGCATTTAAGTTGCTTCCATGTCCTGGCTATTGTAAATAGTGCTGCAATGAACACTAGGGTGCATGTATCTTTTTGAATTATGGTTTTCTCTGGGTATATACTCCAGAAGTGGGATTGATGGGTTATATGGTAGTTCTATTTCTGGTTTTTTAAGGAACCTCCAAAACTGTTTTCCATAGTGGCTGTACCAATTTACATTCCCACCAACAGTGTACAAGGATTCCCTTTTCTCCACATCCTCTCCAGCATTTTTATTTGGAGATTGTTTGGATGATGGCCCTTCTGACTGGTATGAGGGATACCTCATTGTATTTCTGATTTGCATTTCTCTACTAATTATTGATGTTGAACATCTTTTCACTTATATAATGTGTGCTTTTAAAACTCTAGCACAAGTTTTAAAAGGACACATTATATAAAAGCACAAGTTTTAATAGCACACATTGAGTCAAAGAAAGACAAATACTGTATGTTATCACTTATATGTGGAATCTAAAATATAAACAAATGAATACAACAAAACTGTAACAGACTCAGATATAGAGAACAAACTAGTTGTTACCGTGAGGAAAGGGAAGAAGGGGCAAGTTAGAGGCAGGGGTTTCAGAGTTACGAACTATTGTGTATAAAATAAATGGATACAGCACAGGGAAATATAGTCATTATTTTATAATAACTTTAAATGGAATATAATCTATAAAAATATTGAATCACTATGTTGTACACCTGAAACTAATAGTAAATTGACTACACTTCAAAAAAATAAATGAAAAAATGATAATTATCAAATAAAATAACTAAATAAACAATTAAAACAAAGCAACACTACTGTACAATTTGTAAAGACATATACATGTTTAAGAAGATCTATGTAAGTGAATGCCAGAGGGTTTGTGGGGTAGGAAGGGAGTGAGGGGAATCACTATGAAGGGAAAAGGAGTAAAATAAGTCAAATAAAATGAGAGGCCTTGAGCAGCTCACTGATGACATCATCCTGTGAGTAGCTCAACTCCGTTTTTGAGGTCCCCTTTAAAAAGCTCACCCTTCTTATGAACCAAGTTATACATTAACCTACAAATAATGGAAGTGCTCAGTCACCCTTCTACTGATAACTTTAACCTGCCCTAGTTATGCTTAAGGAGAAACTTGATTTTACAGATTTCACAGCTTCTCAATATCCATATACCTGGAAAGATAAGAGAATTTGTATATCCTTCCATGTGAGTCCTTGAGATTCATTCCCGTTGTAGGTTAAGTTTCCTTTCATTGAATCCAAGGAGGAGCAGTGTGACCAAGCAAAGCAGGTTCCAAAGGCAGGAAGCAGAAGCAATACTGATGCTATGGAAGTACCTTTCTCAACAGTCCCTTCTGTTGTTGTAGGCCCTTGGGGAAACCCTTCAATGCAGGTGGTTGGCAACAAGTCTGCTGAGATAGGCTGATTTTGGAGCTTTTGTAGTCTCTCTTGCACAGCACTGGTCAGGTCTAGATAAGCCTCATCAATGCTGCCACGTTCCATTACAGCAAAACGAGACATTACCTCCATCACTTCCATACTGGCATCCCGGTACCTAAGAGCATGACAGCATAATATACTCACATACATACAGACCAAGGAAAGGATGCTCTTTTGCAGTAGCTGGTGTTCCTTCACAGACTTGAATAAATTACTCCAAGGTATTTTTACAAATACTTGAAAAACTTAGTGTGTATATATACATATATATATGTTTCTGCAAATCATATTTTTATTTTTATAATGTGGCATCTCAAGTTAACTATTAAAATAATTTTAAATTATCCAGGTCTTAATAACTTTCTGGTCTATAAACATATTCTTAAATTTTTTAAAACTGCCTTTGTTCGTTACTTGATGAAGATTTTAAGGGTAAAATAAATGATCCAGTATAAAGTTGGTGGCATGTGGCTTTTCAAAATCACACTGTGAAGTCAACTATATTTCTGGGACATGACACTGTCTTTCCCAGCCAGCATAAAATTCTATTCAATGCAATGTAACATATGTCCATTAGCTAAATTAATTCTACTTTAGAGTAATAGTATTAATCTTCAGTTAAATCTGTCTTCTTTTCTGGCAGTAATTCCAATGCGAGGTTGGCTATGACACTCACTTTTAGACTTCTGATAGGTGAATTCAGGAATATCTCAAGTCCCAAGTCAAAGCATGATCCCTACACACACCACCACACACAGTATAGTGTACTGTGAGAACGTGGGGATCTGAAAAAAAGTTGAATCCTGTCTTCTACTTCTTAGCTGTGTGAAATTAAATTATTTAACCTCTCTAAACTTGCCCCTCATCTGTGTGTGTGTGTAGGAATGAGTGGGGAGGGGTGGGGTGGATAATACTAGAATTTACTTTATAACGATGTGAAATTTAAGAGACACTGCCAATGAAAAATTTCACAGTTTTGGCCTGAGAACATGGGAACTGGTATTAAGTTTTAATTACAATAACCAATTTTTAAACATTTAAGGAACTGAAAAGGTATTAAGGGTAGATATCATTATAGGTAATAATGATTCTCAACTGTCCTAAAATATAATATTAAAATCTGTTTTCATTTCACACTGAAAAGTTGGCTGACTGAAGGGAACCTTTTCAGATGTGATTTACACAAAACAAATTAGAAAACATCAGTTCCTAGCCTCATGAAATGATTCCAACTCCTCCACTCCCCTTAAACCATCTTCTCTTCTTACTTGGTGAGGTTAGCTTTTCCATGGAGCTCACGAATTTGTGCCAGTAGAAGATCTGGACATAACTTCTTAGCATCATCTGCCCACATGTTTCTAGTGACCCCAAATGCACGAGCTTCATAACTTACTGCAACTATTCTAAGGTTAGGAAAAAAGGGGGAGCAAAAACATGACATGATCATAAGCAAAAGTAATTAAAATTCAGCATGATGAATAGGTTAAAACATAATAGAAACTTTTTGATCACAGATGCTACTATTTTTTGGCCATGGAGCAAAAATATTACATGATCATAACAATTTCGCATGATCATAAAATTTCATGACAACTAGGTTATAAACATAATGGTAGAAACTTTTTGGCCACTGATGCTACTATTATTTTTTTTAAACTTTTTGGCCACACAACAGCATATGGGATCTTAGTTCCCTGACCAGGGATGGAACCCATACCCTCTGGAGTGCAGTCTTAACCTCTGGACTGCCAGGGAAGTCCCACTGATACTACTATTCATTCTCAAACACAGCAGTTCAGAACTCTCAAAAACAGGACCTAGCATAGTGCCATGTATTCTCAGAAATTAAAACCGTAGTTTAGAGTTATAAGAATAACTATGATACATACCCACCACCCTTCCATGATGTGTACTGTACAACTGCACAAGGTTTATTCCTCAAATGAGGATTTTGCCGCTGTTCCACTTGAACGAAAAAACAGTCCATGTCCACTAGAGCAACTACCCGGTCTCTTCCATCAGTCATTTTCCTGTAAGACAATATATTATGAACAGTTAGAAAGGATATTGAATCTAAATCACCAAAGAAAGCTGTATTTCCATTCTTTCATTGTCGAATTACCATAAGCATGGGAGCATGGAAACTAACAAGAATGAAACAGGCATTTTCATATACTGCTGGCAGGAGAATAACAAATTGATACAAGTTTAGAAGGATAATAACATTAAAAGCTTTAAAAAATACCCATTCCCCCCCCCCAAAGAACTGAACACTTTACAGAAGATATTCAGATAGTCAACAGGCACATGAAAATGGGCTCAATGTCATTCAGATCAGTCGCTCAGTCGTGTCCGACTCTTTGCAACCCCACGAATTGCAGCACGCCAGGCCTCCCTGTCCATCACCAACTCCCAGAGTTCACTCAGACTCAGTCCATCGAGTCAGTGTATCACTGTGTATCCAGCCATCTCATCCTCTGTCGTCCCCTTCTCCTCTTGCCCCCAATCCCTCCCAGCATCAGAGTCTTTTCCAATGAGTCAACCCTTCGCATGAGGTGGCCAAAGTACGGGAGTTTCAGCTTTAGCATCAGTCCTTCCAAAGAAATCCCAGGGCTGATCTCCTTCAGAATGGACTGGTTGGATCTCCTTGCAGTCCAAGGGACTCTCAAGAGTCTTCTCCAACACCACAGTTCAAAAGCATCAATTCTTTGGCGCTCAGCCTTCTTCACAGTCCAACTCTCACATCCATACATGACCACAGGAAAAACCATAGCCTTGACTAGACGAACCTTTGTTGGCAAAGTAATGTCTCTGCTTTTGAATATGCCATCTAGGTTGGTCATAACCTTCCCTCCAAGGAGTAAGCGTCTTTTAATTTCATGGCTGCAGTCACCATCTGCAGTGATTTTGGAGCCCAAAAAATAAAGTCTGACACTGTTTCCACTGTCCCCATCTATTTCCCATCAAGTGATGGGACAGGATGCCATGATCTTTGTTTTCTCAATGTTGAGCTTTAAGCCAACTTTTTCACTCTCCACTTTCACTTTCATCAACAGGCTGTTTAGTTCCTCTTCACTTTCTGCCATAAGGGTGGTGTCATCTGCATATCTGAGGTTACTGATATTTCTCCCGGCAATCTTGATTCCAGTTTGTGTTTCTTCCAGTCCAGCGTTTCTCATGATGTACTCTGCACATAAGTTAAATAAACAGGGTGACGATATACAGCCTTGACGTACTCCTTTTCCTATTTGGAACCAGTCTGTTGTTCCATGTCCAGTTCTAACTGTTGCTTCCTGACCTGCATACAAATTTCTCAAGAGGCAGATCAGGTGGTCTGGTATTCCCATCTCTTTCAGAATTTTCCACAGTTGATTGTGATCCACACAGTCAAAGGCTTTGGCATAGTCAATAAAGCAGAAATTGATGTTTTTCTGGAACTCTCTTGCTTTTTCCATTGCCAGCAGATGTTGGCAATTTGATCTCTGGTTCCTCTGCCTTTTCAATGTCATTAGGCATAGGGAAATGCAAATTACATGTACATCAATGCAAACTGCATGTACAAATGCAAATTACAGTGTACATCAGTGGTGGGATAAAGCCAACAGTTAATCTAATGGACAGACAAATTTCAAATGTAAGTTCAGGGTAAAGAGAAGCACAAAATAATATATAGTATCAAAGCATTCATGTGCATTTTAAAACTCTTTATTTTGAAAAACTTTATACTTACAGAAAAGTCGCAAACATAGTAGGGTTCTCCCATACCCAGTTTCCCCTAATGCTACATTTTACACAGCACAATTATCGAAACTAAAAAATGAACATTAGTATAATATTCACACTACAAACTTTACTTGAATTTTACTAGTTACTCCCATTAATGTCTATTTTTGGCTCCAGAATCCAGCTTAAGATCCAGTCTTAGTCATCACATCTCCTTAGTCTTCTCCAATCAGTGCCATTTCATGTTTCTCATGACCTTGACAGTTTCAAAGGGAACTACTCAGTTGCTTTGAGAACATCTCTCAATTTAGGTTTGTCTGATGTTGTCCCCCCTTTTTTTAAATAAATTCTTTAAAAAAAATTGTATTTATTTTGGCTGTGCCGGGTCTTCACTGTTGCTTGTGCTCTTCTCTAGTTGTTGTGAGTGGGGGCTACTGTCTAGTTGCAATGCACAGGCTTCGCACTGCAGTGCTTCTCTTGTTGCGTAGAACAGCCTCTAGGTGTGTGGACTTTAGAAGCAGCAACTCCTGGGCTCTAGAGCACCAGCCTAATTGCTCTGAGGCATGTGGGATCTTCCTGGGTCAGGGATCAAACCTGTGTCTCCTGCATTGGCAGGTAGCTTCATTACAACGGAGCCATCAGGGAAGCCCTGATGTTTTCTCTTGATAAGATTGAGGTTATGCATTCCAGGCAAGAACATTGTGTAAGTGTTCTGCTTTTCTCAAGTCATGTATCATGTTTGGAGGCACATGATGTCACTATGTCTTAATACTAGTGATGGTAAACGTATCATTGAATATTGACAGTGTTTGCTAGGTTTCTCACTGTAAAGTTACTATTTTTTCCTTTCTTAGAAGAGATACTTTGAGACTATGCACATACCCTGTTTCTCTTCAAATTTTGAACTTCTGAGCACCCATCAGTGGATCTGGCCTGTAACAATTACTTTGTAGTGTTCTGATACTGATTTTCTATCTATTCATGTTCAACTTTTGAAGACAAAAAGAAGACAAAAAAAAAAAAAGAAAATACTACACACTATTTGTAGACAGACATACGTAAAGGTATGGATGCTAGATTGAAAGAACCTTATAAACTGTTGACAGAGGCTAATGTTT
Source organism: Bos taurus (assembly GCF_002263795.3). Lineage (NCBI taxonomy): Eukaryota > Metazoa > Chordata > Mammalia > Artiodactyla > Bovidae > Bos > Bos taurus. The sequence goes on along the minus strand of NC_037350.1, from coordinate 17,116,376 downwards.
TCATTTAACATTGTTAGAAATCTGAAAGAAGGCTTTAGTAAACGAAAGCAGTGGCTCTCAAACTTTACTACAGATTGGAATAACCTAGGAACCTTTAAACACTATTGATTTCTGGCTTCTACTACCAGACATCTAACGTAATCAGTATGGGTGTGACATGGGCATAGCAATTTTTAAAAGTCTTCTCTAATGCGCAGCAGAGATTGGAAACCACTGACCTAACGTAAACAAGATATTTGTGGAGATACCAGTAATTCATGATTTAAATATGAAAGAACACAGGTTTTACAGTTGAGTAAGCACTCAACTGTATTTTTTTTTTAAGTGTCAAAAATTAACATTCACCTTGAAAAAAGTGTCATGCTACTACAAAGCTGAAAGATTAGGGGTAAAAATGATGACTTCAAAAAATCAGAGTAGTCAAGGCATTGCTGTTGTTGCTGTTAAGTCCCTTCAGTCGTGTCCAGACTCTGTGCAACCCCATAGACGGCAGCCCACCAGGCTCCCCATCCCTGGGATTCTCCAGGCAAGAACACTGGAGTGGGTTGCCATTTCCTTCTCCAATGCATGAAAGTGAAAAGTGAAACTGAAGTTGCTCAGTTGTGTCCGACTCTTAACGACCCCATGGACTGCAGCCTACCAGGCTCCTCCGTCCATGGGATTCTCCAGGCAAGAGTACTGGAGTGGGGTGCCATTGCTTTCCCCGAGTCAAGGTATTAATTCCTTACAAATTCCACTCACTGAAAACAGGCAGAATGTAATACTTTAAACCATACCATACCAGAAATCACTTTGCCCTGAAGTGGCTTTTGTGTAGTCTTTGAATAGATTAATATTGATTAAAAAATAGCAAATGCATTGTCTCATACACACAGATTTACATTGGATTAAAAATAGTAAATGCATTGTCTCACACACACACACAGACTTACATCGGATTAAAAACAGTAAATGCAATGCCTCTCTCTCACACACACACACATATACACACACAGACTTACATTGGATTAAAAATAGTAAATGCATTGTCTCACACACACACCCCTAGGTACCATATTAGATACAAATACTAGAAGTGGAGTAGGAACAGGGAGCAGTGATTTAAGTACAGTAAACATTTCCTAAATATTCAAACACCAAAAACGGATATTTAGATTTTAACTGTTTTAGTTTTCAGTTTACGTATTTTGCTGGAGACAGCAACAGCTTTTTAAAGATAAAAAGTGAAACACACTCTATGTTAAAACTTTCCTTTGGGAATAAGGATTAGGCTACACCTCAAATAACCAAACACCTCAAATGACCAAAACTGTACAAACCTTCGGTATTTGCAATTCCTCATCTTTAACGATCTCGATTTACCAAGATCTGTACATAACACATTTAGTGCCTATCAGGTGATAACACAGCCAAGGAAAACAAGTACAAGTGAAGAGGGAAGTTTAAGAGCTACCATTTTTCCCCACAAGAAAAATTCTCTTAAAAGGCAATACGAGGGTCTTTTCTGTAAGCAACGCTTTCTACTTCATTGCAATTTCGGTCCAATGTTGTCCTCAATCACTGCTATATTATACAACCAATAGCCAAGGCAACATGAAAAGTCTAAAAACAGAGATACCGAACGGTTCTAAATTCTCTTACCAATGTGACGACACTTGGCAAAACCGCCACCCGCGGACGCCGTCGAGACTGGGCTAGGTGTCCACTGGAAGGACGTTAAAGCGGTCTTGAATATTTGTCCGCTTTCTGGGAACGGATCAGTCGGTTTCGAGGCAGATTTGTTCCCCGGGACGACGGAGAAAAGAACCGAGAGTCGCAGACGGCTCTCGCCTAGGCAGCTGCCAGCACAGACGGGCGGCTCCAGCCTTGGCTAGCGCGACCGGCACACCGCCTTCCTGACAATCGCACAGCGCGCGCGCCGCCGGGGACCGTTGACGCGCCTGCGTACCGCGGCCCCAAAGTCTCTCGCTCCGCCCACCAAGGAGCAACCGTCATAAGGGAGCCGCCACTTCCGCGGGCGCATGCGCACTGGCACGTCGGGCGCGTGCGCAGCGCCGGCTCTTTCCCGGCTGGATCTTCGGTGGCTCACGCTCCTCCTCCTGCTCTTCACCGCCCCGCCTCGGCCCGCCGCGGCCCGGTACCAGCGTGTGGTCCCGCCAACGGAGCCGTCCGTGCCTCGTGCTCCCAGGACTGCGGTGCTGCGCGCTCGTGGTGCGTGGCACTACTCATGGCGATGGATCGAGTGAACGCGCTGTGCGAGCAGCTGGTGAAAGCGGTGACGATCATGATGGACCCCAGCTCCACCCAGCGTTACCGGCTAGAAGCCCTCAAGGTACCTGAGTTCTGGCGACCCGGGCTTGCCCCGAGACCCTCCCCCAGCCTCAGCAGTCCCGGCGCAGCCCACGACGCTGGCCGTCTCCCGCCCACGCGGCCCCTGGACCTCGGTCCCAACCCCGGGGGGCCCTCCCCCTTGCAGCTCTCCGCGCCTCTTCCCACTCCCCGCCTTCTTTGCTCGCCGCGCCTACCCTTTTCCCGGGACCCTCTGGTCCCTGCCTCTAGCCGTCTCTTCTCACCGACACTCCCCACTGCCCTCTCCTCCCCCTCTCCCCGCTTCTGTTTACTCTTCTCCGCACCACGATCCCCTCCACAGCTGGCTGAACCCAGTTTATTCCCCTAACCCCCACATTCCTGCATCCCATCTCCTTCCCGTGGAGCACGTGTCCAACCCGTCCCCAACATCGGCCACATTCTTTATAGTCTCCCTCACTAAACGTTTTCCTGCTGACACACTCTCCTGACTCGCCCTAACCGAGCTCCAGCCTCTCTAGTGCCCTTTTACTTACATCCCTACACTTCTCCCTAACCCACTTCTGTGTCTTGGATATTTATGGCTTAATTCTCAACCCCCCACCCCCATGTTTTACTGTGTGATATTCTTAGACTATTTTGCGCAAAGCTGAACTTCTACCACTTATTTTGCATTTTAGCAAGGGGTGGTTTCCTGAAAGTAGTTTTCTTGACTGCCAGATTCTCTACTACTGAGACTGCTTCTTGTGTAAATTAGGAAAGCTAACACAAAACAAATGGGGATGCTAATACGATTTGAGTTTATTCCCCCATCAAACAATGTATGTGGGCAATGAGAAATGACCACTGGAACAGTACTGTGTGTGTTTTAAGAGATGTAACTTCATGAAGCAGAGTGAGCATCACTTGGAGGAAGTTTTACAATGTATAGATGTATGCCATAGGATTTGCAATCAGAAGTATTTGGGTTCTGTTTGTTGTTTTACTATGAAATAGCATAAGTAGAATGCTATAATGATCTTGTGTATACCTATCACCTAAACTCATATGAAATAACATAAGTAGAATGCTGTAATGATCTTGTGTATACCTATCACCTAAACTCAGCAGTTGTAAAGACTTTTCCACATTTGCTTTATTCCTCCCCCAACCAAAGGTTTTTAACCCTAGTAATTGTCATTTCACCCCCATGTGCTTCACGGGTTTATCTCTAACAGTTTTTTACTCATATAGGTCATGTTATTTATTTTTTCCAACACTAATTGGCCATTGCACTGGAACTATCAAAGTGAAAATAATCCTTTATATAATATTTATCTAAATTTTGCCACTTAAAACAATAGCTCAGGTTGGAGTTCTGTTTTTTTCCTAGTCCCACTTTCTCTTGGCTCCTAAGGGAAACACTAACTTTTCTTTTTTTCAGTTTTGTGAGGAGTTTAAAGAAAAGTGCCCTGTCTGTGTCCCCTGTGGTTTGCGGTTGGCTGAGAAAACACAAATTGCCATCGTCAGACATTTTGGCCTTCAGATCCTGGAACACGTTGTCAAGTATGTGAGAGAGCAAATCTTTATTTCTTATATAACTCTTAGAGATAGTCTTTAGGTGAGTAGAAAAGAGCAATCCCCAGGCAGAAAGGAATGCTTCCTAGAGGTCATCACAGCCTATTGGGAGCTCTCATACAGAACTTAACCTTTCCCTAGTTTCTTCATCTGTGTAAAGTGCATGGTACATACTAAGCACTCTGCAAAAATATTAGCTCACATCACTTAGCATTTATTGAGCTCCTAATATATGCCCACCAATCTCAGAGTCTTTTTATAATAATGTGGTGTACAGGTAAATAAATACCTGATTAGACACTAGAAAGACACTGCCTTTAATTTATTTTTCCTTAAGTTTTGAGTGTGCATGGCAGGATTCTAACCAGGATTATATGAGAATAACTAAAAACCTGTTCTAACTTGAGTCTCCTACTCCTACTGTGTATCTGAAGAATCCATCAGCTTTTAAGATTTAGTCACAGTTTTTCTGGAATTGTGTTGTTATTACCTTCTAAGCCTAAAATAGTTAGATAGCATCACTGACTCAGTGGGCGTGAATTTGAGCAAACTGCGGGAGATGAAGGACAGGGAAACCTGGTGTGCTGCAGTCCATGGAGTTGCAAAGAGTCAGACACAACTTAGTGACTGAACAAAGCAAGTCTAGAAAGGGAGTCAGTACTATCAGATTCTAGTTTCTGAAAACCAACTACATTGTTGTAGTTGTCCCAGAGACGTATTTGCTTATGGTCTGTCAATAAAATCAAGGGGGAAAGCTCATCTGTGCACAGATCCTACCTGAATTCTAATTAATGGGTCACTGTCTGTATTTAACTCTTTTTGCTTTTAGCATTTTGATTAAATGTGGACTGTTTCTGTCCATTTTTTGAAGGATACAAAATCCACAGTAGAATTTCTGAGTAAAATCACCAGCATAATTTTAACATAGGAATCAAAGCTAATCTCTCCTGAAGAGAAGGCTTCTAATGTTGTTCTGTTGACTTTATACATTTTGGTGGCCAGGTTTCGATGGAACAACATGTCTCGATTGGAGAAGGTCTATCTGAAGAACAGTGTCATGGAGCTGATCGCAAATGTAAGGAATGGTTGATTGGAAGACTTGGGTTTACGAGGTAGTTTAGACAAAGTGTGACTTTTCCAGTGTAGCATTTGTGTAACAATTCACGGGTTCTACATAATATTAAATATTTATATAATATTAAATGTTACCTTCAAATTAAAAAGAACCAGCATCACTGGAAATCACAGTTCATCCCATTTACTTGGTTTAATTAATCCTTTATGTGTTGACTTCTGTTTTTTAAATTATGAAGACAGGGTAGAGATAAGTAAACATTTTTAACAAATGAATAAAAGTCTTAGATTAATCAGTTATAGATTAGATTGCACTTTGCTGTTTCCTTTTATTTTAAACTGAATTATTTTATGTTACTAGCAATAAAAAAATAGGCTAAATGAGTTTATTTTGGGAGTTCGACTATAACTGTACAAACACATTTAGAATCCACAGCCTTTATGTTCTTTTTAACAAAGGACATGAAAAGGGGAATTCATGTCCTTTTCATCCCCAGAGTCTAGTGTCTTTGATAGAAAAAAAAAACTCTCTTCAAAATTATTAACTTAGCTACCTAGAATTTATATTTTGTTAGTTCTGGGGAGATGTGATAGAAATCTTAATCCATTAAACTTGATACCAGACTTGAGAAGAAGAGTCCCAATAATGGTCTTCCTGTGTCTTCTAAACCTAGAACTGTTAGGAAAATATTCAGTTGCTCCTGAATCTCTCACTTTATCAGCCTTTCAATGTATTCCTTATTTCCATACTCTTCTACTCTGGCCCTCATACAAAATGAAACAATAAGAAAGTCTCTTCAGTTTGTAAAGAACAGTGATGTCTTCCTTGCTCCATGTGACAGCCATTTTATTAGCTGATGCAACCCTCTGTTAAGCTTTAAGAGGGAAGAATGATCAGTGAGAATGCAGGACAGGTGACTCAGACATGGAGAACAGGTTGGTTGGTTTAGTTTGAAAGTAGGCCTGCTCCTAAGTTTTCTACACTCTTACAGCCCAGTTTTTTCCTTTGAATTCAGTCTTGCAAACCTCTTGATGTCACTTATTCTTTTGCAGGGAACACTGAACATTTTGGAAGAGGAGAACCATATTAAAGATGTTCTGTCTCGAATTGTAGTAGAAATGATCAAGCGGGAGTGGCCACAGCACTGGCCTGACATGCTAGTAGAATTGGACACTCTTTCCAAACAAGGGGTATGCAGTACAGCTGTATCAATTCAGGGTGTTGTTTTTGTTTGCTCTTCTGAGTTTTTCTGGTTTGTCTGTCCTGTCAGCAGAAAAGAGCCTTGGGTCATATTTATGATGCAAAACGTTTTCACAATATTGTAAATCAACTATACATACCCCAATTTTAAAAAAAGCATATTTAACTACCTTCTTTCTGTTGGTGTAGGAAACGCAGACTGAATTAGTGATGTTCATTCTTTTGCGGCTGGCAGAGGATGTAGTGACCTTTCAGACACTACCCCCTCAAAGACGAAGGGATATCCAGCAAACATTAACCCAGAACATGGAAAGAATCTTCAGTTTTCTCCTTAACACACTTCAAGAAAATGTAAACAAGTACCAACAAGTGGTAAGGGATACCGGTTATATCCCCCACCTTTCATCAAGTTCTGTTTTCTGATATGAGTGGGTTTGTGTGTGTTTTGAAGTTAATCCTGCAGCAAGGAATTAGGGTGTTCAGGTCAGTAAAAGAAAAGGCTATTTTATAAGCAAAACAGAAAGATGACAGGAAAAACTGGAATTAATTTTCTAGGAGGTTCAAGTCAGTGAGTTCCGAACATACTAGAAAAAATAATTCCCTTTTTAGTAAGAAAATTCCTGAGATAGTGTAAAAATGAAGCTAAATTTTTTAAAGTTTAGTACAGTGGTTCTCAGTGGGAGGGCAGTTTTGCCATCCAGGTTGTCACACCTAGGGGCTGCTGCTGACATCTAGTGGGTAGAGGCCAGGCATGCTGCTGAAGATCCTGTAGTGCCCAGAACAGTTTTCCATAATAAAGAATTATCTGACCCAAAATGTCAATAGGATTGAGGTTTCAGAACCCTAATCTAGACTCCTCATACATGTTTATTTCACACAAATAGCATTCATTAAGATTCATTATTTTTTCTGCCTTCAGCAGCTTCCTAAAGTTTATTTTGAGAGCTCTGGAATACTAACACAAATGATAAGACAAAGTATTGTTAGCTGTCAGGGTAGGGAGACACAATGAGTATCTAATATTATGCTGTATACTTTTTCATGCTTTACATGTTACTTAATCCTCAAAAACAACCCCGAGTCGAAAACTATTGTCTCCATATTATGGATAAAGAAACCAATTTTCAGAGAGTAATTATTGAAGATCCCCTGATTAATGATTGTGGGGAATTCAAGCCCCATCCTTTTTACTAGAATGGACTCTTTCCCCCAAAATACCTCCCCAGGATTTTTCAAAAGAAAATATCAAAAGTATTTTGATTGAAAAAACCTATGTGTATTGAGGGTGAAAGAGGTATTATTTTTATTTCCCCTAGGAGATTTAATCCCTAAGAGAAATGAACAAATTATGAATGCTTTGATGCCCTAGACATCTAGCCAGTATGCTAGAGCAGGGTGACACAAGTTAGAAAAACATCCACTGGTGTTTTTTGTTAGCCTCAGTTTCTGTTTTGTCCATCTGTTAAACCAGGCTCCCAGGACCAGAGCATACCCAGGGACGTTTCTCATACCTGCAGCTTCTTATTGGCTCGTAGTTCCTTCTCTGCTTCCATCCTTTCCCCTGCCCTGGGCAGTAGGCTGAATGGTGAACTAGGATGGGATGTGTAGGCTCACTCTCCCTGTCTGTCCCCTGGCCCTGCACTCGTTCCAGGGGCAGAATAGGATCCGAATGGGAATGCAGGCTTGTGGGAGTAGAGGGTCAAGGCTGGCCTGGGCTGTTGCTGCCTGGATCCCTTTTCCTTCTTGGGCAGCATCAGTAGATACTGGTGAAAGGTACTACTGGTACTACTGGTGAAATTGTACTACTCATCTCTGTCCCATTAACACCCGTCCTTGATCACCGCTGGTGAAGGCTTAATACTTGTTCTTTGTTAGAAAAAATACCTTTTGAAAGTTGAAAAAAAGAATTATAAAACAAATCTTTTCTGATGCTGATGGTGGTAAGTTTTCAAGTACTTCAGGAGTTGCTACTCCTGCTTATAAAATTATAAATTGTTTAATTTACTGAACAGACATTATTTTGGTCTATTTAGCATTTAATATTCTTTGTATATGTGGTTTCCTACAGTTATGTCCATATATACATGGTCATAAATTGTACTACTCATTTTAATTTTGCTTCTTGCTTTTTTCCACTAACATTATATCATTTCAGTATACCTTTGCCAGTTATAATTTGTGTCTATTTTAGTATGGAAAAATTGCTAATACTTAAATTTTAACTGTTTCTTTTCATCAGTAGCAATGAAGCCTGCTTCCATTGTTCATTTGTTAGTTGTATTTCTTTGTAAACTGCGCTTTGAAACTGTCTTTTTGGATCTTAATGTTCTAATAAATTTATGTAAGCTCTTTAAATATTAACCTTCTGTCTTATTACTAAAACTAAAATAACCTGTCCTCCTCTGGAGAATATCAGTTATGTGTTCTTAGTAAAGTTGTCTTCTGTTCCAAAATTAAAAGTTGAGTCTATTTGAAAATCGTTGTTTGAGGGCCTAGATTATGGGGGTGGGAAGTTATTACACAGCCTTTTGTTCATTAAAAACATTGCGATCCTTATACTTCTTTTCTTTCAGAAGACAGATAATTCTCAGGAGTCAAAGGTAAGAGCTCTCTCTGTGGAGCACACGGGGATGCATACACCTGGTGGAGGGTGACCTCAGCCTTGTTTTGTTTTGTTTTTGGCCATGCTGTGCGGCTTGTAGGAGCTTCAGCTCCCCTACCAGGGATCAAGCCCATGCCCTCAGCATCGAACTCCAGAGTTTTAACCACTGGACCACCAGGGAATTCCTTCAGCCTTGGTTTGTTTGATCACTTAGCTCTGGTGAAAGGGAGTTAAAATTACAATCTCTGAGATGCTTGAAGGACATAAAAGGACCACACGTGCCAGTGCGGTCTTACTGACGGACATTGAGGCGCCATTGTCTGAGAAAGGATTGTGTATCAGAAAAAACCTTTGAGTTGCCTATCAATAGCTGTTGTGTGAGCAATTTTTTTCCATTGTTTTCTTTTTAGAATTAGAAAACAGAAGGAGGTTGGGTATAACCACAGCTTTCTTGCCTGTTAGTGAGGACTTAACGGTTAAGAGTTACTTCTTTTCATGCAGGCCCAAGCAAACTGTCGAGTAGGAGTCGCGGCGCTGAACACTCTGGCAGGCTACATTGACTGGGTGCCCATGAGTCACGTTACTGCTGAGAACTGCAAACTCCTGGAGGTGCTGTGCCTGCTCCTGAACGAACAGGAGCTTCAGCTGGGGGCAGCTGAGTGTCTTCTCATCGCGGTCAGCAGGAAAGTAAGTTGCCACTTCAGGCTGACTTGGATCCTCAGCCTCCGAGGGATGCCTGTGTGTGCTGCACTCCATGCTGTGGTGAAAGGCGTTTAAAGGGTTAGGTGTTTTGTTTCTTTTACTTGACTCAAGCCTTTTGCACAACAGTTTGCCGGTATTCTAGGAATCCACTGGCAGGATATACAGAGATGTATAGGGCTACATGGGTCTTGAAACATTTGTGGGTTTTGGTGCTTCACATTTGAAAAACTGTATAAATGTCATGTTAAAACTCACATAGTGTTATGTCAAAGAATTGTAGAAGGTGAGTTAACTGACTTTATAGCTGATTTAGCTAACAAATGAGATCATGACTTTTCTCCATGAAGAATGTTATGTTTAGATGTATTTTGTTTTCATATCATCATTATTACCCAGCATATTTAATTTTTATTCATCTATTTAATTGGAGCACCAACACATTTTAAAATATGTCTTATCCAGATTTCAATTTAAAGAGTTGACCTTTTTCCAGTGTTCAGTTAGCCCCAGGGCTATGTGAAAATTAGGAAGTCAGTATAGCCGTAGAAGTTGTTAGTACTTAGAAGTCTTTAGTAACATAGTTTGTATTACCTGTGTTTCCCTAAAATTGGGTCTAGGGCAAGTTGGAAGACCGGAAGCCCTTGATGGTCTTATTTGGAGATGTTGCCATGCATTATATACTCTCCGCTGCACAGTGAGTGTCTACTTTTCTATGTGATTTCTAATTTCTTTGTCATTTTTGTATCTTATTTGGATATATCCAAAGTTCCTATCTGACTGTTAGCAGTCAATCAACTGTTTTTTTGGGTTTTGTTTTAAGTTTGAGCTTTATTCTAAGGACAGTGTGAAGTTCTTATGGTTTATTTTGCCATGTCTGTGTGTGTGTGTGTGTGTGTGTGTGTGTGTGTTGGCTATGCTGCATCTTCATTGCAGCGTGCAGGCTTCTCTGGCTGCAATGTATGTGGGCTCTCTAGTCCAGGTATGCAGGCTTAGTTGGCATGTGGGATCTTAGTTCTCCAACCAGGAATGGAACCCATGTCCCCTGCGTTGGAAGGCAGATTCTTAATCACAGGACCACCAGGAATTCCCTGTTTTTAGAAGAAAAATCAGGCACCCTTAAGGGACTGTTTCGCCTTTTTGAAGACCTTCTGCTGGAAATAAATTGTGGCTGTTGATTTAGCACCCACTCATATTCCACCAACCTGTAAACACATTCTAGGTCCTGAAATAATGGCTTGTGCTTATTTTCTTCTAATTGCTCTGGAAAATATTAAAGCATTTCCTGATATGTGTTTCTTACCCAAGAGTCAGATAGAACTGTGTATTATAAGTAGTTCAAACTGTCACAACACCCAGTTTTCTTCCATACTCTTCACTTTTGGTGCCAAGGACAAATGAAAAGATGTGAGACACATATATATTAGTTGAACTCTCTCACTGTCCATTCTAACACAGATTTTATGATGGCTTTCTTTCCTGTGGATACTACAGGTCTGTTTTTAAGGAGGCTTGTTAATTAAATGAATAATGTGTCTTTTGGGTAGCCACTTTAGTTACTGTTTCCAAGTCCCATTTCTTAGTTCCCTAAAGATTATGACATTCCCACTGAGGTATCCCATCTCCATTAGTGCCACTGGTACTGGTTAGTAAAGCTGTAATTCAAACCAGGTGGTCAGACTTCAGAGCCAGCACCAGAAGCCAGGTGCCACACTGCCTTTCAGCATCACTAGCACCTACCTAGGTCTTTCTTACCCCGAGGCCCGTGCTTTTTGCATTATAGTGTACTGCCTCCATGGCTGCTGTCCACACCAGTCCTGATTAATTCTTGTGAGTGTGAATTGTGCTACATCATTTTAGGTCAGGTTTTGCCACTAAATAAAAATTCTCTTTTTAATTTAAAGAGCTATTTGCACTCTAAAATAGCACCTAAGTGATTATTCATCTGAACTAAATGACTTGGAGAAATGAGACACCAAGTTAATGTTTTTAATACAGTCTTTTAAAAAAAGACTTTATGTTTTTTGAGCAGTTTAAGGTTCACAGAAAAATTCAGGGGAAGGTACAGAGATTTCCCATATGCTCCCTGCCCCCACACATGCACAGCCTCTCCATTATAGACCTCCCCCCACAGCAGTGATACATTTGTTAGAGTTGATGAATTTCAGTTGAGTTCAGTCTTTCAGTCGTGTCCAACTCTTTGTGACCCCATGGACTGCAGCACGCCAGGCCTCCCTGTCCATCACCAACTCCTGGAGCTTGCTCAGACTCATGTCCATTGAGTCATGATGCCGTCCAACCATCTCATCCTCTGTCTTCCCTTTCTCCTCCTGCCCTCAATCTTTCCCAGCATCAGGGTCTTTTCAGATGAGTCTGTTCTTCGCATCAGGTGGCCAGAGTATTGGAGTTTCAGCTTCAGCATCAGTCCTTCTAATGAATATTCAGGACTGATTTCCCATAGGATTGACTGGTTGGATCTCCTTGCAGTCCAAGGGACTCTCAAGAGTCTTCTCCAACACCACAGTTCAAAAGCATCAGTTCTTTGGTGCTCAGCTTATACACAACTACTGGAAAAACCATAGCTTGAACTACATGGACATTTGTCGGCAAAGTAATGTCCTGCTTTTTAATATGCTGTCTAGGTTTGTCAAAGCTTTTCTTCTGAGGAGCAAGCATCTTTTAATTTCATGGCTGCAGTCACCATCTGCAGGGATTTTGGAGCCCAAGAAAATAAAGTCTCTCACTGTTTCCATTGTTTCCCCATCTATTTACCATGAAGTGATGGGACCGGATGCCATGATCTTCATTTTTTGAATGTTGAGTTTTAAGCCAGCTTTTTCACTCCTCTTTCACCTTCATCAAGAGGCTCTTTAGTGTCTCTTTGCTTTCTGCCAGAAGGGTGATGTCATCTGCATTTCTGAGGTTATTGATATTTTTCCCGTCAGTCTTGACTCCAGCTTGTGCTTCATCCAGCCCAACATTTCACTTGATGTACTCTGCATATGAGTTAAATAAGCAGGGTGACAATATACAGCCTTGACATACTCCTTTCCCAATTTGGAACCAGTCTGTTTGTTCCATGTCCGGTTCTAACTGTTGCTTCTTGACCTACGTACAGGTTTCTCAGGAGGCAGGTAAGGTGGTCTGGTATTCCCATCTCTTTCAGATTTTTCCACAGTTTGTTGTGATCCACACAGTCAAAGTCTCTGGCGTAGTCAATAAAGCAGGAGTAGGTGTTTTCTGGAACTCTCTTATTTTTTCTATGATCTGACAGATGTTACAACGGATGAGGAACTTACAATGACACACAGTGTGTTATACAGCATGTTACACATATTGTGTTCTACCTTTTATGGGTACATGCTGTGGGCTTCAGCGTTATCATTATAGTGCCCTTAAAACCTTCTATGCTCTGCCCGTTCTTTCCTCTCCCACCCCAATCCCTGGCAACCACTGACCTTTTTACTTTCTCCATAATTTTGCCTTTTCTAGGATGTTGTATTGTTGTTCAGTCACCGAGTCATATCCAACTCTTTGCAACCCCATAGACTGCAGCATACCAGGCTTCCCTGTCCTTCACCAACTCCTAGATCTTTCTCAAACTCATATCCATCGAGTTGGTGATGCCATCCAACCATCTCACCCTCTGTCATCCCCTTTTCCTCCTGCCTTCAGTCTTTCCCAGCATCAGGATCTTTTCTAATGAGTTGGCTCTTTGCATCAGGTGGCCAAAGTATTGGAGTTTCAGCTTCAGCATCAGGCCGTCCAATGAATATTCGGGGTTGATTTCCTTGTGTGCTGCCTTTGCAAGTTGTTTTTTTCACTCAGGATCATGTATTTAGAGTTCCTCCATGTCTTTGATGACTTGTCAGCTCATTCCTTTTTACCACTGAATAATATTCTATTGTGTGGATGTACCAAAGTTTATCCATTCTCCTACTAAAGAGCATCTTGGTTGCTTCCAAGTTTTTGCAATCAGGAATAAGGCTTCTGTGAATATCTATATGTAGATTTTTGTATAGAGATGTTTTCAGCTCCTTTGGGTAGTTACCAAGGAGTGTGATTACTGAATCATATGGTAAGAGTATGTTTAGTTTTATAAGAAACTGTCAAACTGTCTTCCAAAGTGCCTGAACTATTTTGCATTCCCACCAGCAATGAATAAGAGTTCCTGTTGCTCTTTATCCTCCCCAGCATTTGGTGTTCTCAGAGTTACAAATTTTGGCCATTCTGATAGGTGTGTAGTGCTATCTCATTTTTGTATTTGCAATTCCCTGATAGCAGTTTGATGGGGAGCTTCTTTTCATATGTTTATTTCTAATCTGAGTATCTTCTTTGATCAGGTGTCTGTTGGCCCATTTTTTAATCAGAGTTTTTTTATTGGGTTTTAAGAGTTCTTGTGTATATTGTATAATAGTCTTTATCGAATGTGTCTTTTGTAAATATTTTCGCCCAGCCTATCACTAATCTTTTCATTCTGTCTCTGTAATAATTATTTATTGTGTATTTGTCCTTGGCCGTACTTGGACCTTCATTGCTGTGTGTGGGCTTTCTCTGGTTGTGGCAAGCAGGGGCTACTCTTCATCGCAACGCACAGGCTTCTCATCTCAGTGGTTCTCTTGTTGCTTTGTACCGTATGGAATCTTCCAGACCAGGGATTGAACCTTTGTCCCCCGCCTTGGCAGGTGGATTCCCATCTACTGTAGCACCAGGGAAGTCCCTCATTCTCTTGAGTATAGTCCTTTTGATTTTGTCAGTGGTTTAAGAAGTTACTACATGCTTCCCTAGGGATCCGAGTCCTTCCTAGGTATTGCTGTCTTTTCATGCAGTTTCTTATATGCATTGTTTTGTGGAGTCATGCTTAGAGTTTACATTACTATTCCAAAATACCCCAGTACCATATAATACCCCAAATTAGGGTGCCTCTTAAAGGATGAGATTGCATTGAACCCTCTTCCTCATCGATCTTTCAGCATTTGGTTGGAGGTCTGGGGGTTGATTTTTTGTTTTTTTTCAACAGTAACAATCACCTGAAATTTGAATACTGGAGCACAGACCATATACAGTCCATTCCAGGGGAATATCTGTGGTGCTCTTGATGTGCTGCTGATCTCACTGTCCTCTCATCTCACAGGACCGCTGATGGAGGAGGCTTAGTCGAAAAACACTATGTCTTCCTGAAGAGACTCTGTCAGGTGCTGCGTGCCCTGGGCAATCAGCTGTGTGCATTGTTGGTGAGCACTTTCTGGAGCGTTTCAAGGCCATCTGAGGACAGGATTTAGAAAGTTGTATTTGTGTAAGGGGTAACACGTGTCCTTGACTTTAGCTTGAGGGAACATTGCCCTACAGATTATTTCTTATAATTCTGTAGATTAAATTATCTTAGTTGAATTTGAATGATAGAGATTTATTTAATGTCAGTTATTAATATCTATAGTAAATGTTCACATCTGTTATTCCATAAAATCAGTGTTGCTTCTCTTCATTTTGGTACTTGTAAAACTTTAGTCTACCTGTTGCCTTACCCTTTAAAAAGTCCTATTAGATCATGAAACATGGATTCGAATAAAGAACCCTTTTCCCAAATTAAAGGATATATTATTGAATCATTTAAAAAAAATCTTTAGTCTGATTGACCTGAAAATAACTCCCTTACATGTTCAAAGATCGAATATTGGTACAGACTTTTGTACTTGGTATCAGTGCCTTTTTTGGTGGCTTGAATGGCTTGAGGGGATAGAAGTTTCAGGCATAAGATGTGTACCATCGAGGGATTATTTAATAGGTTGAGTCACAGATATGTGACTAGACCAGGTCTGAAGAAATAAGTGATTTCTGAAATGAATATTCTTTTTTTTTTTTTTTAATTTTTATTCATTTACTTGTGGCTGTGCTGGGTCTTCATTGCTGTGCAAGGGTCTTCTCTAGTAGTGGTGAGCGGGCTACTCTTCATTGCGGTGGTTTCTCTTGTTGCAGAGCACAGGCTCTAGGCGAGTGGGCTCAGTAGTTGTGGTGCACGGGTTTAGTTGCCCTGAGGCATGTAGAATCTTCTTGGACCAGGGATCGAACCTGTGTCCCCTGCACTGGCAGGTGGATTCTTAACCACTGAACCAATAGACTTTAATGATGATTGAGCAGCTTTTCTGGGGTTTTGCCCTTGAAATGATGTCTTCCTTAGGCCACAAGGAAGTATAATAAAGTCCTTTCAAAACTGAAAGTTTTGAGGATATAAGTTGTCTTACTCCACTCTCCACCTTGACCTCCCCATCAGCATTATTAATATAGCGGCCTTTTTGTCCTACAGGGTGTGGATTCTGATGTAGAAATACCAGCAAACTTTGGAAAATACCTGGAATCTTTTCTTGCTTTCACAACTCATCCAAGTCAGGTAAACTTTATGGCAATAACTAATCAAAATTTTAGTCAATTAAAATCAAGTGCTATGACCTGAAATAATTAGCAGCTCACATATAAAATGTGACTCTTAAGATCCTGGGGAATTACTTTAGTGGGATTTCATTAAGAGAATTGCTGCATCTTCTTCCCAAGTTAGCTTTTGCAGTCTAGATCAGCAATTACCCCTTCAGGTAATACCATTCTGATAATGCTCAATCAGATGTGAGGTGTTTCTCAGTTAATTTGCTATTAAGCATACTTTAAATAAAAAAGTTTGATTAACTGTGTTACTACAAAATTAATTTCATCCAATCCAAGATTTTCCTTGTAGTATCATCCTGAGGTGTCTGCTTTCTTGCATAAAAGTGGTAGAGTTCAGCTCATTCTCTGGGTATTGCGCGTGACCCACAGCCTGTCTTACTTTTACTGTATGGTCCGTAGTGACCAGTCATTGCTGACGTACTCCAGTATGGACAGTTTCTGTCAAAGTATTACAGAACTTAATTTCCATGGAAAAATACAGTGGATAATTGCTGAGCTAAGTAATAGTCTTGGTTATATAAAACTTAAATCCTTAAACCGACTGTTTTTCTTTTTTTCCTTTAGTTTTTGCGCTCTTCAACTCAGATGACTTGGGGAGCCCTCTTTCGACATGAGATCCTATCCCGAGACCCTTTACTATTAGCAATAATACCAAAATATCTGCGTGCTTCTATGACTAACTTGGTCAAGGTATGCAGTGGGACCCTAAAGTGGAATGTAGGTGAATACACATCTTAAGACTTAGATGGCACCACTGACAGCCCTGTGTTGGTCACTGAGATCCTTTCCTTAGGCATATTAGTCTTTGATTCCTTAAAAAGAAAACTCGTTACTATGTCTACTCACTACTGTGTCTACTCTTTGATATTTGCGAGCACTTAGGTGCCAAGTGTTGAGCCGAGTGCTGGGAAAAAGAAGTGGTAGGATGAGAGCAGTGACGGTGACCATAAAATGTGGTCACTGCTTTTCAGAAGCTAAAAGCAGAATGGAGGGTGGAGTCAGGGCGATGTCCAAAGGAAGTGAATATCTGACTCTCTGAAGGCCAAATGAGAGTCAGGAACGTGAATGAGAAGAAAGGGAGAGTGGAAGCAGATTGCTCACTTCCTCAGTCGAGAGTTGCTTATGAACACGCGGAGGTCTCCTCGAGGCTCTTGGCAACTGACAGATACTTATTCTTGATTTATAACATCAGAGAATGGGACCCCTTCAAGGAGTCTCTTATTTCCTCAAGGGATTCAGGTAGTGCACTGTGTTCCAGATCTCTGCCGTCGTGGTCTTTGGTACTTTTTGAATGAAACACAGAGTCCCATGCTTATTCCCAGGGTTCAACATCTAAGAAGACAAATAGTCTCAATTCTACTTATTGTTTGCTGTATTCGCACTTTATTTTGAGACGTTTTTATACTCTAAGACCTTAAACTGATTTCAGAATTTAATTTTCCATAAGAAACTTGAAAGAGAGTATCAAATAAAAATGTTCTCTTTCTGCAACTCCCAGGACTATTCCAACTGGGAACAAATTGTGGACTTGGTGTAGACCAGAAGCAGTTATTTATCATAAAACCCTGAACTCATGTAAACCCTTAGCTCTTCTTAAATGAAAGATCTCTGAGCTCCTAAAATTGAAAACTCTTTCAGTGGGTCCATTTTCATTCCCTCCCCCAATTATCTTTCTGTTTCCAGATGGGCTTTCCTTCTAAAACTGACAGCCCTAGCTGTGAATACTCTCGATTTGATTTTGATAGCGATGAGGACTTCAATGCTTTCTTCAACTGTGAGTGAACTGTCCTGAAATTTTTCCCAGCAGTCTCAGCATGGCATCTAGCATTGAGTCATGGTGCATGAGCCAGGGTTCTATGTTATAGAGCCCCGAGTCTGGATGTTGTTGTCATTGTTGTTTAGTCACCAGGTCGTGTGTCTGACTCTTTTGCGACCACGTGGACTATAGCCCGCCAGGCTCCTCTGTCCATGGGATTCCCAGGCAAGAATACTGGAGTGGGTTGCCATTTCCTTCTCCAGGGCATCTTCCCAACCCA
This sequence comes from Bos taurus, assembly GCF_002263795.3. NCBI lineage: Eukaryota > Metazoa > Chordata > Mammalia > Artiodactyla > Bovidae > Bos > Bos taurus. The sequence continues at coordinate 17,098,462 of NC_037350.1, read as the reverse complement.
GGGATCGAACCCATGTCTCCTGCTTGGCAGGTGGATTCTTTACCACTTAGCCACCTGGGAAGTGCCCCCTCCCCAAGTGTGGACAGCAGTCTGTTTAATCTCCAGTTACACATTGGCAGAGGGCACTGGGATTGCACTCATTCCAGGCTTGGTGTTCTCTCTTAAAATACGCACATGCACACTTTCTTTGGACATTGATGTTTAGAGATGGTAACCATATGTAAGGCACTTTGATTTTTTAAATATATTAGAATTAAATACCATGTTACTTTGTAGGTCTTTTTTTCTAAAAGAGAGAAGGAAAGCTCACAATTCCTAATTCTGTTCTAGGTTTTCTATAGGTTGGTTCCACACTTCCTCTCCCCATCTTTTTTCAGTAACAACTTTTCTGAGATCATTCATTAATCATACAGTTCACCCATTTATAGTATACAATGCAGTGGAGGTTTTTTTGTGTATTTTCAGTTTTACAGCCACAGTCCATATTAAGATGTTTTTTGATCTCACGAAACCCTGTAACCATTAGCAGTCATCTCCCGACCCTTGTATCCATCTGGAAAACCACCCATTTATTTTTCTTTATTTAACCTATTCTGAGCATCTGATATAAATGGAATCATACAGTGTATTGTCTTGATAACTGCTGTCTTTCTCTTAGTGTAATATATTAACAGTTAATCTATACTGTAGTGTTTATCAGTACTTTGATCATGTAATGTTTATCATTTCTTTTATTGCCAATAATATTTCATTATATGAATATACCACATTTTATTGATCCGTTGATAGGCTGATAGATACTTGAGTTGTTTTCACTTCTTGGCTTTAAGAATCATGTTGTAACAATTGTGTACAAGTTTTTAAGTTAACGTATATTTTTGGTTTTCTAGGGTATATACCTAGGAAGGGAATTACCAGATCATATGGTAATTCCATGTTTAATGTTTTGGAGAATTGCCAGACCATTTTCTTCAGCAGTCATACCATTTTACATTTGTACCAACTTGATGTTTTAATTCCAACAGAAAGGGGAGTTTCTGTTTGGTTTGCCGCTTAGAGGATTTAGCTGGTGTGACAGCTTCTTAGAATTTATTTTGGAAAATTTCTAGATTTGTTAACAAAGCTTTAGTGAACATTTGTTAGATTCTTTCTTCAAAACAGAATCTTTTTGATTATTTTTCTCTTGGGGTGCATGAATGAATAAACGTTACCTAAGTATCTATGACACTCTGATCCTTGCTTCATGTCTTTCTCTTGGCAGCCTCTCGGGCCCAACAAGGAGAGGTAATAAGGTTAGCATGTCGTTTGGATCCCAAGACTAGCTTCCAGATGGCTGGGGAGTGGCTGAAGTATCAGCTCTCAACTTCTATTGACCCTGGCTCCATGAACTGTAAGACTTTTTTTGTTTTCTCCCCCCAAACATTAGTGAAGTATTTTATCAAAACTGCGTAGAAATAAACCTCTGAGCCCCATCTATATCAATACATTATGATAGTAGTGTTTAGAAATAGCTTTGCTCGCTGCCCATTCCCATCCTAGAGAGTGAGCCTTTTCATTGGAAAACACAGAGAAGACAGATGTAATGCAGATTGTAATTCTGTTTTAATTAGGGTAAAACCATGACCCTGTCAGTTTTGCCTTCATTTTTCCTTTCTAACAGAGTCAACCAGTTGTTTATTGTTCATTTTACTACTTCACCTCAGGCACCGTCTTAACAACATGTCTCAACCTAACTTTTTAAAGCTATTCAACAAAGTTTTTGCATAGCATTTCTCTTAAACTAGAAAAGAATGGCTTGTTATGTTCAGCAGGAGCAGTGCAGGGGTTTCCCATATTGCTCAACTCCCCTCCAAGTCTTTGGGAAATGTCACTTTATGTAAAATCAAAATAAGCCCCCCCTACCCAAAAGCGTAGGGCAGGTAACTTTTCTGTATCTGCTGTCTGTCATCTTATGAATGCATGCGGGGGGCGAGAGGGTTTTAAGGGAAGGGTTTAAGTCACTGCTTTGGAAAAGCTCCATGCTATGATCAGTGAGCAAGTACACTAGGTACTTGACGTTCATGGGACATTCAGTTTTGTGTATTCGCAATTTATTCTGAAGGTCCCTGGTATCTATTAGTAGCTTCAGTATTCACGGAGGCCTGAACAGGTTGTGTAGCAAGATGAAGCTAGTAAATGTGAGCACTGTGCAGCAGCAGGAAAAGTAATTTGGGATTCCTTTGGCCTGTGCCGTGCTGTTTGAGTGATGTGCTTCGATGATACTTGTGAATTTGGAGGGGGCACCATTATCTGCACACAGCCCTTGTAGTTGTCATGAGACTGCTGGATGTGAAGCAGAGTTTTGTATCTTAATTATCAGTTCCTTGTTGGAGGGATTCCTTATGGTTTAGATATCTTTATTTAGATTCCCATGGACAGATTATAAAGGGGAAGGAAGGGGAAATTAATATTTCTCAATTGTCTAATTGGCCAGGCACTGGTTTTGATGATTATGTGTATATTCTCATTCAGTAGTCAAACTGGTTTTGCAGACAAGGCTCACAGAGGTAAATCTAGATAGCTTATTTTTAGAGGTGGAAGCAGGATAAGGACCCCTTTCTGCTTTTCATCGTTTTCTTTTCCCTGGCTGAGCAGGGTTAGATTATCCTGTTCCTTCAACTGTGAAATTACCTAGTGGTTTCTGAGGCCCCACTGGCTCGATGTCTTCTGTGATCCTATAGTGCTTGTGTGTGTGTGTGTGTGTATGTGTCTTTAAAATCCTCTTCTCCCGCAGCTGGAACTGGAGAAAGCAGCCTCTGCTCCATATTCTCACCATCATTTGTGCAGTGGGAAGCCATGACCTTTTTTTTGGAAAGTGTGATCAACCAGATGTTTCGAACGCTAGACAAAGAAGTAAGTGCTTGTTTCCCACGCTGGTTGCATAATAATTTTGATCTTTTTAAAGCTGGTAGGGAGATAGGAAAATATGTGAATGTGCATCTCACAGAAGAGGAAACTGAGATTCAGAGAAGGTGAATAACGTATTCAAGGTCAAATAGTTAAGAAATAGCAGAGTTGGGACCAGGTAGGTCTCTCTGACTCTTAAGCCCTGCAGGGTTTAGTGTTCATTTTTACATAATAAGATAAGCCTGACAGTACAGTAAACCACAAGCAGGATAACAATTACAGGGAGGCCTTGAATAGATAGAAGCCTTGAATCGGAAAATCTGGAGAGATAATTATCATTAGGATTTATGGTAATTACCTTTTCAGTTTATGGCAGATCCGCCAGAAATTCATGATGGCTGAGCTGCGTCCCTGTTTGCTAAGTAATCTGATTAAGCAGATCTTGCTTTTCTATACTTGATGTCACCTATCACCCATCTCTTAGAGTGTTACAGGGAATTATAGAATTATCTGGATAACAGCATATACTGTATTAACTACATTAATTAGATTAAAGTAATTGGATCACTTGTTTGAGGGGTAATCATTTTAACCTGCTTCCCTGGTGGCTCAGAGATTAAAGCGTCTACCTGCAATGCGGGAGACCTGGGTTCAATCCCTGGGTCTGGAAGATCCCCTGGAGAAGGAAATGGCAACCCACTCCAGTATTCTCGCCTGGAGAATCCCATGGACGGAGGAGCCTGGTAGGCTACAGTCCACGGGATCACAAAGAGTTGGACACGACTGAGCGACTTCACTTCATCTTAACCTAGTGTGTTCTAGGTTAGTTGTCGAATCTGAGTCCCTTAACGATAAGTGAGATTTATTGCTTTTTCACATAAATGGCATATTAACAAATTAGATGTTAGGATCATTGACTTCATCTGCTTTTACATCACTTCAATTAGAAATGATGGCTTTCTGAGTTTGTTCGGTTTCCAGTAGTAGGTGATGCTGCAGCCCTAATAATGGCAGCATCATTTATGAAAATTTTAATAACATGGTGTAATGCTTAGATTGTTTTAAGGGTTAAGAAGCAGTATATAAAACCATATTTGGCGGCCGTAATTATAGAGTGTGAAGGAAATTTAACAGAAGCGGTTTCAGTTCTTGCAACCTCGTTTAATGTCTGTATCCAGGAAATTCCTGTTACTGATGGAGTAGAGCTATTGCAGATGGTTCTGAACTTTGACACCAAGGACCCCCTCATCCTGTCCTGTGTCCTCACTAACGTCTCAGCACTGTTTCCATTTGTCACCTACAGACCAGAGTTCCTGCCCCAGGTCTTCTCTAAGGTAAACTCCCCCTCCTTTGTAAACTTTATTTTGCCATTTCTAAGCTAATTATTTTTGTAATTGTTTGTATAAATATATGAGATAAGCTAAAAAACAGTTGTTTATTCAATTATCAAATATTTACTCTGTACTTACTGTGGAGCAGGAACCGTGCTAGAAGGAAAGCCTTGTCCATAAGCACCTCTCTGTTTGGAGAGAAAACGCACACAGACAGGTGTGGTACCTCCGTGGCATTGCAGTTAGTAGACGTGTGCACTGGGAAATGGAGGAGTACCTGAAGGAGGAGGTGTCAGCGTGTGCTGGCAGGTTGGGAGGAGATGTGTAAGAGGAAAGTTTCTGGGGTCCAGTTTAGGTGATTAGTGAGAGTTGGAGTCCCACCTGAGTGAGAGTATTGGACCAGGAGGAGGGTAGGAGTAAGGAAAAGAAGGGGTGAGCTCTGTTTTGCAAGACTAGGTTTGAAGTATACATACAGTTTCTAGGTGGAGATGTGTCACACCAAATTGGCTATTTGAGATTAAGTCTAGACTCAGAATTAACGAGATAAAGTTAAGGCATAGCCGTGATAGAAATGCCAACAGTATAGACAGTCTGTGTGCTTAGTGACTCAGTCGTGTCTGACTCTTCGCGACCCCATGGACTGCGGCCCACCAGGCTCCTCTGTCCATGGGGATTCTCCAAGCAAGAATATTGGAGTGGGTTGCCATGCCCTCCTCCACAGTGGAGATGAAACCTTAGCAAAGGAGATGTATGTGGAGTTGGACATGGCCTTAAGCAGAGAATCCTGGTGATCACCATCGAGGGAGGAGCCCTCAAAGAAGAAGAAAGGGATGACCAGAGAGAAAATGTGTTACCAAGTCCAGAAGAACTTCAGACTTCTAAACAGACTCATTTGTTGCTGCGGAAATTCTCTTAAGAATTGGAAAATGTCCATTGAGTTCCTCGATCAGACCTTTGTTAGAGTACTCCATCACAGTGAGTAGGGCAGCAGTTCCACCACACTGGATTCAGTGGGAAGTTGTGAAACGGAATCAGGGAGAGTAGACCACTCAACTTTTAATAAAAAGTGGAGCGATGTTACCCTGGCCGAGTGTTTGGGTGATGGCCTGGATTGTTCAGGGGTTCTGTGAACTTTTTATTTGTAAAATATTTGATGGCAAAATTACGACTATCAAGCTCTTCCAGTTATCTGAGGAAGGGAACACCTGAAACTTTGTAAAGCCAGTTGAAAACCCTTTTGCTACCATATTACTCGCACTTTGGGGATTTTGTTGAAATTTTTATAACTATTATTTTTAAATACTTTATGCATTTGGTACTGATGAATGACCTTTTTTCTTTCCCTTAGCTGTTTTCATCTGTCACTTTTGAAATTGTTGAAGAAAGTAAGGTAAGACCATTCATTCAACCTACAAATGATAACTTCTTAAAAACAAAAATGTAAATAGCCAGCACTTAATCTAGCTTTTTTCTATAAGCAAAAAGGGTTAATAAAGGCAGGAGACAGATAGTCATATAATGTGGTATTGGGCACTAGAGACAGTCCAGGGCAGGCAGTAAACGTGTGGGTTCATTCATGCTAAGTATGAATGTCATTTCATTATGTTCCTGTAGCTACAAAAGTTGTGTTTGCCTCTGAAGGAGATACTTACACGATTCTCTGCAGCATCTGTAAATTATATTTAAAGTGGCTCGAAGTTGATCGAGTATCTCTTCCCAGGCTCCCAGGACCCGGGCGGTGAGGAATGTAAGGAGACACGCGTGTTCCTCCATCATCAAGATGTGTCGTGACTACCCCCAGCTCGTGCTGGTAAGCCCTGACTGTGGTCAAGGAGCCACTGACACATGCCCAGTTTGCGTACATTTCCCTGTAAATCCGCCCCTAATTATACCTCACATAAGGGGAAAACTAGGAACTTTAGCTTTGCTAAGAAAAAGTATTAGTATATGTTTTCTGGACTTAGTGTCTTCTTCCTCTCATGCTTGTGGCGGTGGTGGTGATGTTTAGTCACTGAGTTGTATCCAGCGCTTTGTGACTGCATGGACTGTAGCCCACCAGGCTCCTCTGTCCGTGGGGTTTCCCAAGCAGGAATACTGGAGTGGGTTGCCATCTCCTTCTCCAGGGCATCTTCCCGACCCAGGGATTGACCTGTGTCTACTGCATGGTAGGCAGATTCTTTCCCACTGCACCACCTGGTAGGCCCCTCCTCCTTCTCAGTGGAGTTAAATATGCAAACGTATTGTCTCAAAACGAATGGTTCTCTTCTGTGTGGGAGTGTCCCTGTCATTGTACACCTCTTTACCATACTATGTGATGTTCTTAACCACCATGCCAAGTAGTATGCAAGTCTTGAGAGAAGCCAGGTGCAAACCCTAACCTTTTTTGGAGGGTTTCTCTAAGAAGTTTAGCACTGCTTCAGATAACAATTAACCAAAAATTTCTTCTCTGAATACACAGTAGTTATGTCTGTCTGTCACTTTTCTTTCCCTCTCCCCCCACCTTTTTATTTGCTTTATGTAGTTATATGAAGAAGTGAAGTGAAGGGAAGTCGCTCAGTCGTGTCCGACTCTTTGCGATCCCATGGACAGTGGACTGTAGCCTGCCAGGCTCCTCTGTCCATGGGATTTTCCAGGCAAGAATACTGGAGTGGGTTGCCATTTCCTTCTCCAGTGGATCTTCCCAACCCAGGTATCGAACCCGGGTCTCCCGCATTGTAGGCAGATGCTATATAAAACAAACTGATCTTTGTCCATAGTTCAGTCGCTCAGTCGTGTCCTACTCCTTGCAACCCCATGAACCGCAGCATGCCAGGTCTCCCTGTCCATCACCAACTCCCGGAGTTCACTCAAACTCATGTCCATTGAGTCAGTGATGCCATCCAGCCATCTCATCCTCTGTCGTCCCCTTCTCCTCCTGCCCTCAGTCTTTCCCAGCATCAGGGTCTTTCCAGTGAGTCAGCTCTTCACATCAGGTGGCCAAAGTATTGGAGTTTCAGCTTCAATATCAGTCCTTCTGATGAACACCTGGGACTGATCTCCTTTAGGATGGACTGGTTGGATCTCCTTGCAGTCCAAGGGACCCTCAAGAGTCTTCTCCAACACCACAGTTCAAAAGCATCGATTTCTTTGGTGCTCAGCTTTCTTTATAGTCCAACTCTCACATCCATACATGACCACTGGAAAAACCATAGCCTTGACTAGACAGACCTTTGTTGACAAAGTAATGTCTCTGCTTTTGAATATGCTATCTAGGTTGGTCATAACTTTCCTTCCAAGGAGTAAGCGTCTTTTAATTTCATGGCTGCAATCACCATCTGCAGTGATTTTGGAACCCAAAAATATAAAGTCTCTCACTGTTTCCCCATCTATTTGCCATGAAGTGATGGGACTGGATGCCATGATCTTAGTTTTCTGAATGTTGAGCTTTAAGCCAACTTTTTCACTCTCCACTTTGACTTTCATCAAGAGGCTGTTTAGTTCCTCTTCACTTTCTGCCATAAGGGTGGTGTCATCTACATATCTGAGGTTATTGATATTTGTCTCGGCAATCTTGATTCCAGCTTGTGCTTCTTCCAGCCCAGCGTTTCTCATGATGTAGTCTGCGTATAAGTTAAATAAGCGGGGTGACAGTATACAGCCTTGACGTACTCCTTTTCCTATTTGGAACCAGTCTGTTGTTCCATGTCCAGTTCTAACTGTTGCTTCCTGACCTGCATACAGGTTTCTCAAGAGGTAGGTCAGGTAGTCTGGTATTCCCATCTCTTTCAGAATTTTACACAGTTTATTGTGATCCACACAGTCATAGGCTTTGGCATAGTCAATAAAGCAGAAATAGATGTTTTTCTGGAACTCTCTTGCGTTTTCAGTGATCCAGTGGATGTTGGCAATTTGGTCTCTGGTTCCTCTGCCTTTTCTAAAACCAGCTTGAACATCTGGAAGTTCACGGTTCATGTATTGCTGAAGCCTGGCTTGGAGAATTTTGAGCATTACTTTACTAGCGTGTGAGATGAGTGCAATTGTGCAGTAGTTTGAGCATTCTTTGGCATTGCCTTTCTTTGGGATTGGTATGAAAACTGGCCTTTCCAGTCCTGTGGCCACTCCTGAGTTTTCCAATTTTGCTGACGTATTGAGTGCAGCACTTTCACAGCATCATCTTTTCAGGATTTGAAATAGCTCAACTGGAATTCCATCACCTCCACTAGCTTCATTCGTAGCGATGCTTCCTAAGGCCCACTTGACTTCGCATTCCAGGATGTCTGGCTCTAGATGAGTGATCACACCATTGTGATTATCTGGGTCGTGAAGATCTTTTTTGTACAGTTCTTCTGTGTATTCTTGCCACCTCTTCTTGATATCTTCTGCTTCTGTTAGGTCCATACCATTTCTGTCCTTTATCAAGCCCGTCTTTACATGAAGTGTTCCCTAGGTATGTCTGCTTTTCTTGAAGAGATCTCTAGTGTTTCCCATTTTATTGTTTTCCTCTACTTCTTTGCATTACTCGCTGAGGAAGTCTTTCTTATCTCTTCTTGCTATTCTTTGGAACTCTGCCTTCAAATGGATATACTTTCCTTTTCTTTGTCCATAAAGATACTATAAAAGTTAATATGGAAAAAAAAAAAGAGAGACAGATGGTTTTCCTGGTTAGAGATGAGGAAAGCACAGTTCCCCAAATACTGAAGCCTACGTTGCCTTGCCTGTTCAGGCAAAAGAAGAGTGTTGTAATTAAGTTATCAAATGACAGTCTCACTGGCCTGACTATTCTGGGGATGTCTTCGTCCTCATTTTACCTTCCTTGAGTGACCCACACTCACTGAGAATCAGACCTTCACTGCCTCTGGCTTTTTCTCTCTGTGATATACAGCCCAGTTTTGACATGCTGTACAACCACGTGAAGCAGCTCCTCTCCAACGAGCTGCTCCTGACACAGATGGAGAAGTGTGCCCTCATGGAAGCCCTGGTTCTCATCAGCAACCAGTTCAAGAGCTACGAGCGTCAGAAGGTGTTTCTTGAGGAGCTGATGGCACCTGTAGCCAGCATCTGGCTTTCTGAAAACATGCACAGGTAGAGGAGAGCCTTTGCTCGTGACCTTCACTGCATTTGAGCACCCGCGCTCTTACCAAGAGCTGAGCCTGGGGTTGGGCATAGGATATGGAGGTGTCAAACAGCAGTACGCTGCGATGTGCGTCATGGCTTGTTTATTCTCATTGCTCCCGGTGATGCGTGAGGGTATCTAAAGGCAGTCTTGGAGTGAAGTGCTGAAAATACCACCTTGCTCTGCAGAGGTAGTGGAACAGAGAGGAAATGAATAAAGATGGATGGGGCGGGGGGGGCAGGAGGCCCCAGAGGGAGGTCTGCTGTGGTGTCAGGCTGCAGCCCCAGCACATGTAAAGGAGTGGGAACAGCTGGTGGGGGCCTTGCAAGTAGGAGCTGCACGGATGCCCTCTGTGCCCACACAGCATCTTCAAGTTTGCATCCTCTGTGATTCCTCAAGTGTCACTGGTCACATTTAGAAGGCGGAAGAGAAGTTTAATAAATCCTCACATGACAGCTGACAATGAATATGATTAGACTCCTCTCACTGTAACAACTGCTCTTTGGGGTTCAAGTAATACAGCTTATTATCTCTTGAGGAAGTAACTGTCCTTGGTTAGAATCACGGTGTGACTTGTCTTTCCCCTGCCGACCTGTAGAGTGCTCTCAGATGTCGATGCTTTTATTGCCTACGTGGGCGCCGATCGGAAAAACTGTGACCCGGGCCTGGAGGATCCCTGTGGCTTAAACCGAGCACGAGTAAGTAAGCTTCTCCTGGGAGTGGGAAGGTGTGTTAGCCTTGGATAGAAGTAGGGTATTGTCATTCATCCAGGTTTGTGGAGATTTTTTGTATACGACTGAAAAATCTGGGAGCCTCCGCTTTCCTGAATGTCTCCTTTCTTTTCTTTGGTCTTGAATTCTTGAGTTAGTTCTCACAACAGAGCTGGTGGTCTTTTTATGAAGCCGTTATTTTGATTTTAAGGATATCTAAGTAGCTCAGAGGACTAAAGGTGTAATGAGGAAGCAGGTCAGAACTTGGTCAGCAGGGTGGGTTCTCCGTGCCTTTGCTCTCTGGCATGTAAACTCCTGGGCTTCCCAGGTGATACAGTGCTACAGAATCCGCCTGCCAATGCAGGAGACACAAGTTCGGTCTTTGGGTCGGGAAGATCCCCTGGAAAAGGAAATGGAAACCCATTCCAGTATTCTTGCCCGAAAAGTTCTGTGGACAGAGAAGCCTGGCAGGCTATAGTCTGTGGGGTTGCAAAGAATTGGACATGACTGGGCACAAAAACACAACACAGCGTAAAGTCCTAAATGGTGGCCTGACTTGCAAACCTGAGATTTTCCAGTTCTTTGCTTTTCAAATGAGCATTGTGCCTGGCTCCATTATGGCAAAAAGTCTTATTAGTTAACCTGGCAAGTTGTCAGTTGCTAGAAAGTACTATGAGTGAGGATTAAGGCAAACCTATGAAGGCCTAAACTCGAGGGTGCAAGACCCACTCAAAACCAGTATGAAATGTTGTTAGGGTAAACACAGTTTTGAAGCATGTCCAGCCTACCGCCATTCCACCCCGAATGTGCCCAATCTCATCTGAAGCATGTCCAGGCCACCTTTGGGTCCTCAGGAGAGTCACCACAGCCTCTAGGACATCCTCGTGAAAGGGATGCTTCTGGAACCTACCACTGGTCTTGAAGACGGCATTGAATGGGTCCCTTTTGGACTTGACCTTAAAGAAAGAAACAAGAATGGTGGGGGGTGGGGAGTATCTTTCCTTCTCTCCAACTTTTGTATCACTTTCCCCATAATCTTGCAAAGATCTAATAGCACTGTGGTCTTTTCTTCCCCTTTTATGTTTACTTCTCATCTTCTGTTTTTCTGTAGATGAGCTTTTGTGTTTATAGCATCCTGGGTGTTATGAAACGAACTTGCTGGCCCACTGACCTAGAAGAGGCCAAAGCTGGGGGATTTGTGGTGGCTTATACACCCACTGGGAACCCAATATTCCGTAACCCCTGCACAGAACAGATCCTGAAACTTCTTGACAATTTGCTTGCCCTTATAAGGTGAGTCAGACTAAGGGTTTTTCTCTGTTGTATTTAAGACTCTTTACCTGACAAATCTCCAAAGCTTAATTTGTTTATATTTCTTCAGACCATTTGGTGGTAAATGAGAGATTAAGTCTTGGTTCTTTCTGGAAGGGCTTTTCTTTTTTAAAAATAACATTGGCTCTCCCTTGTCTAAGTCCTGCGTTCCAAGTGAACACATCCATGGGTTCTAATCTCAAAATGGCTTTTCTCATTTTGAGCGCCCCCTGAGTTCTTTTACTTCTTTGAACTTCATTCCCTACCAAGTTTTCTTTAGTCTAAAATGTTGCCGCTAAGGGAATTGTTCATTGGGAGCGGGGCAGTTGCTTTCCGTGGTGGTGCTTTTCTGGGTTAGATGTTCACATGAGCTCATCTGGATTTATTAGTAGTGACTATGCTCTCAACCGGACCAGTCATGCCAAAGGCAGGCATGGCACCTCTTCCACGGCAGGGTCCTCAGTTTTTATTTCTCAAAGCTGAGTCCTCAGACCAGCAGCATCAGCAGTCACCTGAGAGCTTGGTTAAAATGTAGAATTAGGGTTTCACCCCAGACACACAAAATCTAGACTTACTGATTACTTGATATATGTTTGATGATCCAAGAATAGTCTCTTCAGCGCAAGAGAGCTTCTGGAGAGAAGCAGTTCTTACTGACCAAAGCAAAATGTGATTGCTTTTTTACATGTTAGAGTGTTTCTGAGTTCAGGTGAGAGCTCTGTTCCGCTGCGTTTTGGCCTCTTACCCTGTGGTGTAAGACCACAGTCGCAATTGGGCAGACCAAATTACTCATGTCTTAGGGATGCTCTGCTGGCAACAGAATCCAAGGTTTTAAGTTAATGTTGACCAAATTGGAGGGCTGGAGTGTCTGAACAAGTTGTCATTATGGACATGTCTGTGGAAATAGATAATATTTTGTTCTGATTTCAAAAGGAGAAAAGAGATTTCAAAGAAGTATGGCTTGCAAGTTGAGAGGGTAGTAGAATATTTAGTCAAGGAAAGGTTTGTTACCATATATATGTTTCTAAGACCAGAAGCATCTTCTATAGCTTAGAGAAATAAGAAGGTGATGAAGTCAGGCGGCAGGAGACTCACTGACTTCTCAGGCCTGTGGCCAGAGTCCCTGTGGTAGGAACCTAGACTTGAAAACAGGGTGCACCCCTGGTCGGGCAAGGAAACAAGACAGTTGTCAGAGAGTTCAGTGCTTTTGGAAAATCCCGAAGTCAATCAAAAGGTATTTGAAAAATGTTGACTGTAGTTACAAAGTAGCGAGATTGCTTGAGAAGTGTGCCTCTGGAGCTGTTAAAAGTTTCGCCTTATTTTTGTAATAAATTTGATCTTGAAGTATAATGTTAATGGTACAGATACACATAAGAAAAGGACACGAATTGTGAGTGCAGGCAGATGAATTTTGACAAAGTGGACACCTCCATGTAATCAGCACCTACATCAATAAACAGCCTTACCCAGTGCCTCTCAGTCCTTCTCTGCCCCTCAAGGGTGACCGCTGTTCTGACTTCTAACTAACACTTTATCTGGTTTTGGGAGCTTTAATAAATGGAGTCAGAAGCACGCAGTCTTTGTGTCTTGGCTTCTCTTGCTCAGTGTCAACATTCGTGGGGGCATCCGTGTTATCGTGTGTAGTTGCGGCTTGTCCGTTTCCATGGCTGGTGTGGTGTTCCATTGTGTGAGTATGCTCTAACTCATTGATCCACTTAGTGCTGGTGGACTTTTGGGTAGTTACCAGCATTTTTTTTTATTACAAAGAATGTAATAAATCCTTTTTTTATTACAAAGAACATTTATGACTATTAATGTTCTTACAAATATCTTTTTGTGTTGGGTAGGAATAGAATCCTACATAAAGGAATGGAGTTCCTGGTTTATAAGGTGTTCGTATTTTCAGCTTTCATAGAGTGAATCAAATAGTTTTCAAAAGTTGTACTAATTTACATTTCTGCCAGTTTCTGTATTAACTCCTTGTTGGAAAATCCTGTTTTAATTCCTTATCAACTGATAATCAAAGGTGTTAGAGCTGCACTGTCCAGTGTGGTAGCCATTAGCCACACAGCTGGCAGCTGAGCACTTAAAATATGGCTTGTCTGAATTGAGATAAACTGTAGGTATGAAGATACACACCACATTTCAGAAATTTAGTACAAAAAGAATTTAAATACCTCATTAATTTTTATATTGCTAACACTGAAATGATGATCTTTTTATGTGTCAGGTTAAATAACAATATAATTAATTTAAGCTATTTCTTTTCACTTTTCAAGTTTGGCTGGCTAGAAAATTTTAAATGGCTTACGTGGCTTACATTTTATTTCCACCGGACAGTGTTGTTCTTAGTGGATTGGATGGAAGATAGATGTGGGGGATAGAATTTTCTGGTTCTCAAAAGGTTCATTATCATTCGCTATCTGTTAGAATAACAAGTTTTCTGATAAACTTGAAGTTTGTTACATTGTTTCCATATATCTGCAATGTTTTATTGAAATCTTTGTATGTGGGAAGCCCTGGTTAGCCTAGTGATTATACTTTTTTGTTTGTTTGATATATGTATACCTTTTGAAATGTTACCACAGTAGATTTAGTTACCTTCATCACCTCACCACGTTTTTTCCCCCTCTGTGATCTCTTTTGTAAGATCTCTCTTTCAAACACATAACACAGCATTGTTAGCTGTGGTCGCTGTGTGTATATATCGCCTCTGCAGAGCATGCTCATCTTTTTAACCGAAGTTTGTGCCTCCGACCACCTTCACCCATTTTCCCCACCCCCGTCTCCATCTGGCACCCATCAAACTGGCTCTGTTTCTGTGTGTTTGGGTTTTTTGATTCCATATGTAATATCATACTCTATTTGTCTTTTAGTGTCTGGTGTATTTCATGTACATAATGCCCTCAAGGTCCATCATGTTCCAGAGAGCAAGATTTTCTCCTCTATTGTGGCTGAATAATATATACCTGTGGTATGATGGCTACATCCTTAGCTGATGATAATAAGAATATTTCAGATAGGTACAGATCATGCACAACTTAAGATTTTTATTGCTTGTCTTTTTCTTTGCCAAACAATGATTAGTTCCTCTTAATAGTGGAAGCATAGTGCTCTAACTTGCATGTGTGTCAGGAAAGGCGATATTTTAGGAATCTGACTATTACTAGGGCTTGTTGGACACCCTGCTTATGAACACATGATCTGGAGTCAGAGATACCAGAGCAGTATGTACTGAGTCCTTCTTCCACTGCATGTGAGTTAGAAGTGCAGTACCATGGTGCCACCTCCTTAGTGAGAAGTCGTTCAACTTAAGAAAATATATCAGCATAGTATACCATATTAATAGAAAAAGGGGGCGAGCCAGTTGATCATCTTAGTTGACATAGAAAAGGCATTTGACAAAATCCGACACCCTCTCATGATAAATCCAACACCCTGTCAACAGTGTTGTTTTGCAACAGCAAACTAGGACTAGAAGGAAACTTTCTCAACATGAAAATGATTTTTACGAAAAATCCATAGCTTACGTTAATACTCAGTGGTGAAAGATGTAAAGGTTTTCTCTGTCATCAGGAACATGAGAAGGATGTCCACTCTCACCGCTGTTGTTTAACATTGTGTACCAGAAGCAGTTAGATAAGAAAGAGAAATAACGGCGTCCAGATGGGAAAAGAAGCAAAACTATCTCTATGCACAAATGATGAGCCTCCCATTTCATGGAAGATCCCAAAAAAACACCAAAAAACCCCAAAACAAAACAAAAACTACTATTGCCAATAAATAAATTCAGCCAAGTTATAGAATACAAGATCAACATACAAAAATCAGTTGTGTTTTTATACACCAGCAATGAATGATCCCCAAAGGAAATTAAGAACTTAATTACATTTGTAATAGCATTCAGAAGAATAAAGTATCTAGGAATAAATTTAACCAAGGGATATGAAAGACATATTCTGTAAACTAAAAACCATTCCTGGAATTAAAGACGACCTAAAGGGAAAGGCACCCTGTATTCATGGATTGGAAGACTCAAGTTCATTAAGATGGAATATTACCCAAAGCCATCTGAATGTTGAATGCAGTCCCTATTGAAATTCCAAAAGTGGGAATTCCCTGGCAGTCCAGTGGTCAGGACTGCATCTCCTCTACTGCAGGGGACACAGGTTTGATCTCTGGTCAGGGAAATAAGGTCCCCCAGGCTGAACGGCAAACAAACAAATTTCCAGCAGTGTTTTGTTTTGCAGAAAGCTGATCCTCAGATTCATATGGAATTGCAAGGAGCCCCCAAAAGCCAAAACAGTTTTGAAAAAGAAGCACCAAATTGGGAGACTCAGATGTCTCAATTTCAAAACTTATTGCAGAGCTAGAGAAGTCAAAATAGTTTGTAACTGAGAAAGGATAGTGATGGTGTTTTAGTCACTAAGTTGTATCCGACTGACTCTGCGATGCTATGGACTGTAGCCCGCCATGCTCCCCTGTCCATGGGATTTTCCAGGCAAGAATACTGGAGTGGGTTGCCATTTCCTCCTCCAGGGGATCTTCCCAACACAGAGATTTAACCTGCATCTCCTGCTTGGCAGGCCTATTCTTTACCATTGAGCCACCTGAGAAGCCCACTGAGAAGGGTAGACATATAGAAACAGATAATCTCATGAAAATGCTCAAAAGGCTTGACTAGACATGTCTCTGCTGCTGCTGCTGCTAAGTCGTTTCAGTCGTGTCTGACTGCGCGACCCCATAGACAGCAGCCCACCACGCTCCCCTGTCCCTGGGATTCTCCAGGCAAGAACACTGAAGTGGGTTGCCATTTAGACATGTCTCTAAAGAAGATATACAAACGGCCAATATGGCCATGAAAAGATGCTGAACATCTTTAGTCATTCCGTTCAGTTCAGTCGCTCAGTTGTGTCCGACTCTTTGCGACCCCATGAATTGCAGCACGCCAGGCCTCCCTGTCCATCACCAACTCCCAGAGTTCACTCAAACTCATATCCATCGAGTCGGTGATGCCATCCAGCCATCTCATCCTCCGTCGTCCCCTTCTCTTCCTGCCCCCAATCCCTCCCAGCATCAGAGTCTTTTCCAATGAGTCAACTCTTGGCATGAGGTGGCCAAAGTACTGGAGTTTCAGCTTTAGCTTCAGTCCTTCCAAAGAACACCCAGGACTGATCTCCTTTAGAATGGACTGGTTGGATCTCCTTGCAGTCCAAGGGACTCTCAAGACTCTTCTCCAACACCACAGTTCAAAAGCATCAATTCTTCGGCACTCAGCCTTCTTCAAGTCCAACTCTCACATCCATACATGACCACAGGAAAAACCATAGCCTTGACTAGACAGACTTTTGTTGGCAAAGTAATGTCTCTGCTTTTGAATATGCTATCTAGGTTGGTCATAACTTTCCTTCCGAGGAGTAAGCGTCTTTTAATTTCATGGCTGCAGTCACCATCTGCAGTGCTTTTTGGAGCCCAAAAAAATAAAATCTGACAGTTTCCACTGTTTCCCCGTCTATTTCCCATGAAGTGATGGGACCGGATGCCATGATCTTCGTTTTCTAAATGTTGAGCTTTAAGCCAACTTTTTCACTCTCCATTTTCACTTTTATCAAGAGGCTTTTTAGTTGCTCTTCACTTTCTGCCATAAGGGTGGTGTCATCTGCATGTCTGAGGCTATTGATATTTCTCCCGGCAGCCTTGATTCCAGCGTGTGCTTCTTCCAGCCCAGTGTTTCTCATGATGTACTCTGCATATAAGTTAAATAAGCAGGGTGACAATATACAGCTTTGACGTACTCCTTTTCCTATTTGGAACCAGTCTATTGTTCCATGTCCAGTTCTAACTATTGCTTCCTGACCTGCATGTAGGTTTCTCAAGAGGCAGATCAGGTGGTCTGGTATTTCCATCTCTTTCAGAATTTTCCACAGTTTATTGTGATCCACACAGTCAAAGGCTTTAGTCATTAGGGAAATGCAAATCAAAACTAAAATAAAGAAACCTCACACCCATTAGGATGGCAGCTATCCAAAAATCAGAAAATAAGTGTTAGGAAGGATGTGGGGAAATTGGGACTCTTTTACACTGTTGGTAGGAATGTAAAATAGTACAGCTGCTGTGGAAAACAGCTTGGCAGTTCCTCAAAAATTAAAAATAGTGGGAGTCCCTGGTAGTCCGCTGGTTAGGACTCTGCTTCCACTGCAGGGGGGCCAGTTTCAATCCCTGATCAGAGAACTAAGATCCTGCAGTGCAGCACCCCCCACCAAAAAAATGTAATTAAACAATTAAAAATTGGAAACAGAATTACCATATTAAGCAGCAATTCCAGCTCAAGGTATATAGTCAAAAGAATTAAAAATGGGTCATAAAGAACTATTTATACACCCATGTTCATAGCAGCATTACTCCCAATAGCTACATAAAACGTGGAAGCAACCAGAGTGTTCCATCAGTGGATGAGTAGGTAAGCAAAATATGATCTTTACAATGGAATATCATTGAGCCTTAAAAAGGAGGGAGTTTTTGCAACATGCTACAATATGGGTAAACCTTGACTTTATGCTAAGTGGAATAAGCCAGTCACAAAAAAGCAGTTTAAAGGGGTGTAGTGATGAATGCATGTGGTTAGGTTTTTTAAAAATTATTGAAGGTTTTCAAAGAATTAAGTGTGGTTTAAAATAATCGTGTCCATCTTTTTAAAAGTTACCTATTTGTTTATCTATGTGGGTGTGTTAGGTCCTAGTCGCAGCGTGTAGAATCTCGGTTGTGGCACACAGACTCTAGTTATGCTCAGGCTTAGTTGCTCCATCACATATGGGATGGAGCACATCACATCCGAACCCGGGTCCCCTGCAATGAACAATGGCTTCCTAACCACTGGACCACCAGGGAAGTCCCTCAGTGTTCCTCTTAAATATTTAATCTGCCTGGTCCGTTTTATATTCTAGAATTTTCTGTACATTTGAAATTTTTATAATTAACCTTTGAAAGAAAAATAGGTAGCTTTGCTCTCTGGCTATCGTGTTCAGGGGTGCCATTGCTGTGGAAGACAGATCAGGTCCGTACTCTAACAAAGTATAACTATTCAGGTGAGTCATTTTTGGTGAGGAAGAAATGCTCACATTAGGAATTGCGATGCGCCTCTAGGAGGCTAAACAGCTGTCAGAACATTGTTGGGTCCACCCTGCTGGATGAGAGATAAAAAATCCTAAAGATGGGGGTATATTACTACCTGCTGTCTGTTCCCGCCTGTGGTCCTGCACCACAATGCCTCTGACATTTCATCCTTAGTCACTGGCAGTCTGAAAACAGAGCGCCCAGGCACTGTCTCAGATTTGAACGAATTTTGTTTTCCAGCTTTAGACTGAGATTTTGTCCAGCTCTCTCAGAATTCGATTCTTGTGGTCGATTGCTGTTAGGTGTTGTATACCATACAGATAAACTTAATAGCTTCAAGTCTAACCCCTTCTCCAGGGAAACATTTAAATTCTTCTACCAAGAATAGTGCTGACAGGAAGATGTCTGTGTGGAAATGCAACATCATTGAATTATAAGGTAAAATCCACTCTTTCCTTCTGTAGCAGGCTAAGAAAGTTCACACAGCATTCTTATTTTTTTCAGAACTCACAATACGTTATACGCACCAGAAATGCTAGCCAAAATGGCAGAACCTTTCACAAGGGCTCTGGATATGCTTGAAGTGGAAAAATCTGCTATTTTAGGTAAGAAATCGAACCTTTTTTTTTCTTGAAGTTCAGCTTATCCCTAATGCAGCTTCAGTGTGCCTTGTGTCCCTTTCTCCTCACCTGGCAGTACCTGGACCACTAGTTTGTTCAGAAATGCACATATGGAATTCCTCCAGGCTCTCTGGAAACAAACGCATTCACTTCATTATCTTAACATGCAGAGGTCTCCAGAAGCATACACAACCCACATTAACCCCTCCTCCGCTTTAGCTACCAGCTGGTGGTACATGTTAGAGCGTTTAGATTGTAAATAAACCATGGTTTTTTTGACCTGAAGGATATTAGCTTACTTTCCTGTCTTTTGTATGGAGGGCAGGGGAAAGGGGAAAAGTAATCAAACAATTAAGCTTAAATAGCTTCAATCAGTAAAATATTATATTTATTATTAAAATTTTAAAGGAATCGTTTCTAAGTCAGGTTTCGCCTTTATCAGAATGTTGCTTTAACTCGTATTTCCCATTAGGAAATGACTTTACAATCATAATTATGATACGTGCTGTGTAGGAAAGTGACTGGGAGAGAGGGTTTATTGGAAAACCCAACCCAGTCGTGGAGAGGAGTCACAAGATTGCTTCTGAGTGGAGACTTAGGATGCACAGGAACCAACCAGACTGGGGGCAAAAGGAGATGCTGAGCATTCTAAGCAGACAAGAGTGGCAGATCCCGATCCCCAGGCATTAGGCAGAGAGCTCAATACATCCAGGGAAGAGGAGGCGACTCGTGTGGCTGGAGCACAGAGCAGGGTGATCAGTTAGAAGTTAGAACTGCAGACAACAGAGTTGTCTAAACTGTGTGCTGATCTCTGAAAGTTCGGGCTGGCTCTCCATCACAGCCCCCCAGTGTTTCTTGCCCCGGCTGTCACCTCTGCCTGGGCCTGGCCATGATTAAGCAATCTAATGCGCATGCCTCAGCCGTGACTTAATGACAAGAAGACTGTTGGTTTCCCTTTCCAGGGCCCATCTGTTTTGACCTAAATGATCCTGGGCCATTTCCTTTGGCCCCACTATTTAAGCTCCCTGTTTCAGACACCGGTGAAGATAGAACATCCAAGAAATGTCTTACTATTAGTACAAAAAGTAGGTTTTGCTTCACCGCCTATTCCTCTTCCATCCCACTTCCGTTATTCAAAGTAAGCCAAGAACTGGTGCTGTAGAAATGTATGACTGACCAAAACATAGTAGAATGGGTAAACAATTCCCTCTGGCAGCTGCCAGGCAGAAGCAAGGCTGGAAACAAAATTGCCTCTGATTAGAAGTACAGATCTTCCACGGCAGCTCTTTGAGATAAATGGGCTTCTTTTTGATCTGCTATACATCTTGACCCTTTGCATAAATTTTTGCTTGAAAAAGAGATTCTGTGACTTAAAAGGGAAGGGGTGCATTCCAGGTGCTTTATGGAGAGATCATTTGAGGCTGTCACTGTGTGCTTCGGTACAAGTTCCATGTGGAGAAACCCAGGCGAAAGTTGGAGTCTTCACACCTGGACATTTAAATGGCTTTCACCTTTGCCTGCAAAGGCAATGTAACAGTCCCTTCAGGGAAGCTGTTAGCGTCTCCTGCTGGTAGAAGACTTGGTTAGCTGCTTTGCATTTATAGCACCCCACCCCGCCCCCCACTCCCCAAACCACCTCTGCCTGCGGAGGGTGCTGGTAGGCTGAGAGCCCTCGGCAGTGGAGCAGCAGGTTCCTGACCCATCTTTGTCTGTAGGATTACCTCAGCCTCTCCTGGAACTGAATGACTCTCCTGTCTATAAAACGGTCTTGGAAAGAATGCAGCGTTTCTTCTGCACCCTCTATGAAAACTGGTAAGGAACCCATGCTGCCTTTTCATGTTCTTCTCCTAGACATGCCATGTGTAGGAATGGCCTTGGGTTTTACATCTGATCCAGCGTTCTAGTGTACAGGTAATATGACGACAAAATTTGACTGATGATTCTAGTGTCAAATCAAAATGAACAGGCTGATTTCCTCCTTTTTCTTTTTTTTTAATTGTCACATGTGCCTTTAATCCTAGCCATGACTTGATATTTTAATGCCCACCTTGTCTATTTCCAGTGCATATGATGATGAGATCAGAGTAGAAGATGGGGGTGCATGTTCTCAGACCTCACTACTCATAGCCCACTTTCCGTGGGACACTAGAAGGTGGCGGCCATGTTTGGTGGCCTGGGGTCCTGGTTGTGGCATCAGGGGTGGGGGGTAACTGGCTCTGCTGTCAACAAGTTTCCTTAAAAGTGGTGGGGGCTGGTATTTTCACTTCTGATAGAAGATTAAGTCCACATCTTCAAAGGATGGTGATTAAACTGAAGTTCTCTTAAGAAGGAAATACAGTCAATTGCTTTTCTAGCTGAGAAGTCTTCTCGTAGACAAGAGATTCCCAGGGGAGTCAGGGATGGTGGTGACAGATCATGGATTTGATTTTGCCCATGATTTTCCCTTGCAGTTTCCATATCCTCGGGAAGGCAGGCCCTTCCATGCAGCAGGACTTCTACACTGTGGAGCACCTGGCCACCCAGCTCCTCAGCTCCGCCTTCGTCAACTTGAACAATATTCCTGACTACCGACTCAGACCCATGCTTCATATCCTTTCGAAAGTCCCTGGAAAACCCCCAAAGGGCTAGAAGGTTAAGACAGGAACTGTTCACAGGCACTAGAGGAGGCAGAGCTGAGCTGCGTGAAACAGATGGAGTCATTTCTATTCAGTATACAGTAACCACATTAAAAAGACAAGAAGATTGAAGTAAACAGCAGGGAAAACCTGAAAGCAGTCAGGGGGTCTTGAAAGCTCTTTCTCCTTAGAGATATCTTTACCTTCCCACTGCTTAGAAAGATGGAAGATGAAGCTCTTATCCCTTTTCTGTACTTTGTCGGGTGCCTCTCTTTGAAGACACTCTTATACTGCATTCTCATTCGGATTCTCTGTTTTCATTTGTTTTGGGGAGTGTCTTTCTTTCCTGAAGTGACAATATAAGGAGAGTGGTGAAGGAGAGCTATTGTAGTTCCAGCCTCACAGGGGAGCCGTGCTTCAGAACAACAGGGTATGCGCTCGTATGCTAAGGCTCCTTAACCTGCCTCGGCATGGGTCTTTGTGAAGCCTCTGGTGCTCTTCTGTCCCCCGGAGCACTATGAAGCCCTGGTGTCTCCCATCCTTGGACCTCTTTTCACCTACCTCCACGTGGTAAGAGATCAGTCAGGAAAGGGTAGCACAAAGACCTCTTAGAGTGGGTGGCCTCTTGTGAGTCTCACAAGCTAAGAGCTTCCAGAAGTGTCGTCTGCTCACCCTGCCAGGACAGCTGCACATCTGCCCCACCCTGCCCCCCACCCCCACCCTGCACTGGATAGAGCAGCTCACCCAAGAACTAAACTGGTCCCATTGCCCACCGAGCACATGCAGACTCAGGTTCTGCTCCTGTCCTCCTGTTAACTGAGGAGAGGTGGTCAGCAGAGTGCTCCTCTGGAATTGTGTTTCCCCAACTCGAATTAAGCAAGGAGACCAGCTGGGCAGAGAATTTGGTGCATCCAGAAGAGACTCAGGATTTCTAAAATGCTCTTGATCCTTGTCAAGCAAAGAAATGTTTGATATGCTGCCCTTCACTCGGGTTTGGGAGAGGATGTTGTTCCGTTGCTGAGTCATGTCTAACACTCTTCAACCCCATGGACTGTAGCCCGCCAGGCTCCTCTGTCCGTGGGATTTTCCAGGCAAGAACACTGGAATGGGCTGCCATTTCCTTCTTCAGGGGATCTTCCCAGACCAGGGATCAAATCCATGTTTCCTGCATTGTCAGGTGGATTCTTTACCACTGAGCCACCTTGGGAGAGGTTACAGAAACCATATCTGGTTTTTTAACCTTATGAGATTTCCTAAGGCTCTGCAATTGTTACCTGGACTCATCCTCAGCTAATTCTCACCACTGAGTGGGCCTTAGATATTATCTTTTCCAGCCTTGCCCCCAGTGTAGTGCTTATTTCTGTTTTGTTTTCCCAGAGGCTTTCCCAAAAATGGCAAGTCATCAACCAGAGGAGCCTGCTTTGGTAAGGGAGTATCTCTTCTCCTTGATGGATGAGCTGGCAGCCAGGTTTGGGGTGAGAGAAGGCAGCCATAGGGTAGGAAGGATTCTACCATCCCAGGTCTAGAAGAGTACTGGGTTATAGTTAGTCATGCTCAGCCTAAATGGTAGAAGGAAGGGTTCTACCATCCCAGGGCTAAAATAGTGGGTTATAGTTACGCTCAGCCGAAACAGTAGATGGCCTTTATCTCACAGGCAGACTCAGCTCAAGCTTTCGTTGGGGATACCTTCAGCTGCCTTAGGTGAATGCAGAGACATTCTTACCACTTAGGATTTTGATCGAGTCCCCTCGAGCCAACTGGATAGTCACAAGCATTATAATAATGCCCCTCAGTGATCACTGCTGCTGCATACAGGCTTTCTGCAGCTGTGGAGAGCAGGGGTCACCCTTTGTTACGGTGCCTGGGCTTCTCATTGCAGTGGCTTCTCTTGTGGAGCCTGGGCTCTAGGGTGTGTAGGCTCAGTAGTTGTGACACATGGGCTTAGTTGCCCTGTGGCATGTGGGCTCTTCCCAGACCAGGGAGCGAACCCGTGTCCCCTGGGTTGGCAGATGGATTCTTAACCACTGGAAGTCCACTGCTGCCCATTCCTAACGTCCGAGTGGAATGTCGACCAGGGAAGTCAGGAGAAGGAAGTGGGCACAGAGGGCCTGGCTAGGGTCACTGCTGCTTTTGCATTCCCATGAGCCTTGGTCCCTGATTTTGTGCAGTGGAGAAGATGAGACGACAGACGAAAACCCAGAGTCGCAAGAGATGCTGGAGGAACAACTGGTGAGGATGTTAACCCGAGAAGTCATGGACCTGATCAGTAAGTGGCGTGGGAACCAGGGGTCGAAGACGGGCCTTTTTCTGGAAAAACAGCTGGTCACTCACCTACATGTTTGCAGCAACACGGACAGACTGATAAGAAATAATGAACTAAATAGAGACTAGGTAGCCTTTAAGTCAACTTAAAGACATGTTGTGAATTGTGAACTGAATCGTAGTTGTTCATACTAAGGGCAGTACATGAACAAATGGTTCAGATAGCAGGAGGGATTTGGATTAACGGTAGGAGTAACTTCCTAGCTTTGTCAAACGGGGAAACTTTTAATTCTTGGACATGCAGGTGGTTATATTTTTTACTTTTTGGTTAGTTCATTTGTTTGACATCCATAGTACACCAGTTATACCTATGAGACCTCCACTCCCAGTCAGTTACTCTTAGGTCATTCTGTAATTTCCCTCCAGTTGATTGAACTTGAAGAGGGACCAGAACACGGTCTGGTCAGATGCTTTGGTTTCTATTGGTGAAGCCGACTTTGTGCCTGGACGGTCCTCTACCTTCCCCCGTCCTCGCCTGCCCAGAGACAGTTTGGGATCCACTGGCCTGAGATGGCTGTTGTCTGGTGGTGATCAGCCCAGTAACCCTGCTTTCTTGCTTTAGCTGTGTGCTGTGTTTCAAAGAAAGGTGCTGACCACACTGCTGCTCCCCCTGCAGATGGAGATGGTAAGTGAGGCTGTTGCAGCCCTTGGAGGTCAGCCTTTAAGCTCCTTCTCCTCAATACTGTTACTTTTGTAACCAGGTCAGTTCCCATAGAAAACATGTCCCTAGCAGACTGGTGTGGAGGAGACTTTGTACACATACATGTAGCTTTCCCCCGTACTGGCCCCCTTGCTGTGTTCTCCCAGCACCATCCCCCCACAGAGCCTCTGCACTTGTGATCCCTCTATCCAGATTCTGGATCAATCCATCCAGAATGATTGTTCTCCTAACTATATGCTGGACCATCCCAGTATATTGTTGCTTTTATTCAGGTCTCTGCTCAGATGTCACCTCTGAGGGGTGTCTTTTATGACTATCTTATCAAAAACAGCAACGCCAGCCTCTGGTCTCCTCCTCTGCTCTGTCTTACCAGCACTGATCACTACCTGACATCATGTTTTACTTATATTTTATCAATTACTTCTCTCCCTCACTAGAACTTAACTCTCAACAAGGAAGGGATTTTGTCCTATTATATCCCCAGTAAGTAGGGATTTTGTCCTATTTCTGTTATATCCCCAGTATGTAAATCAGTGTCTGCTACAGTGGGTGCTCAAATATTGGTTCAATGATAAAAGAGCCTCAGCATTTGTGGCTTTTTAAGTAACTGTCCAGAAAAAATTGTTTTGCAAGTATACAGTTAGGTGTATCCCTAGATCTGCCATGGGCCAGGCTTCTACACCCTCTCATGAGCCTAAGGGGATGTCCCAGTACCTAGAACCACTAGTCAGCCCAGGATCCTCACTCTGCTTTACTCCAGGCTTCTGTCAGAAAGGACAGCCTCTGTTCTGAAAGGATGAACCTTAACATTCTGCTCTCTGCTTACAGATGAAGAGATGATGGCCACAGAGGTAGCCCCTTCGGCCATGGCGGAGCTTACAGACCTGGGGAAATGCCTGATGAAGCATGAGGTGGGTGGAGGGGCAGTTGAGGTTCTCTCCTTGCCCTGCTGGGCAGCCTGCATCCACTTTACTCACTTTCTGGTACCACCAGGAGGGTATCTTGGTAATATTTCTTCATATGGGAAAGGCACAAGGCCCCGGTGTTACCGTGCTGGCGTGGGTCAAGGCTCAGATAAACACCCAGGCACAGCGCCACCAGGCCACGGTGTTCAGCTTCCCCGAGCCTGGGTTCTGTCTCCTTCCTGCACAGGTTTTCTTTTCTATACTGATCGGTTCCTGTTTTTGATGGCCTGATAGACATAGCAGAAATAAACTCACATCTCTTCAGTAGCTGCTTTTGTCATTTTCCTGCTTACCTAGTGAAACGCTAACCCCTGATGCATAACAGAGAACACTGTGCTTGAGTTCTCATTGTATTCCTTCATCCTTTTCCCTTAGGATGTTTGTACAGCGCTATTGATTACGGCCTTCAACTCCCTGGCCTGGAAGGACACTCTGTCCTGCCAGAGGACGACCACACAGCTCTGCTGGCCTCTCCTCAAACAAGTATGGTTCCTCATCCCTCCTTCTCACCCCTTATGAAACGTTGGGGTCATGGGGATTGACTCAGTTGGGCGAACTGGGGTGCTGGGGCCTTCAGAGAGTCCCCCTTCACCCTGAGCACAGCTGTCTCCCCAGGTGCTGTCAGGGACACTGCTCGCAGATGCTGTTACATGGCTGTTCACCAGCGTGCTGAAGGGCTTACAGACACATGGGCAGCACGACGGCTGCATGGCTTCCCTGGTCCACCTGGCCTTCCAGATATATGAGGCGCTGGTGAGTGGAGAAAGCCTTCAGGCAGGATGGCTGCAGCTTGATTCCTCACAGGCCGCTTCCAGTCACTTGGGCCTTAATAAACTCAACACAGGCAGTTGTCAAGTTGCTAGTGCTGCCCCTGAGACGTGGGTGTGGCAGGGCCCAGACCCATGCCATTGAGTGGGTTTATCCCTACTTCTCAGCGGCCCAGGTACCTGGAGATAAGAGCTGTGATGGAGCAGATTCCAGAAATTCAGAAGGACTGTCTGGACCAGTTTGACTGCAAGTTGTTGAACCCCTCTCTGCAGAAAGTGGCTGACAAGCGCCGGAAGGACCAATTCAAGCGCCTCATTGCTGGGTGCATTGGGGTAGGTCTCACATTTTCCTTAGTGCTCCCAACCACCTTTGCAGTCGCCTCAGAAGCCAGCTGTGGTCCTGCCCATTATGGTAAGATAAGCCCTAAAGTAACCCACTACTCGAGCCCCAGCATTAGTTCTTTCTGTCTTCCACAGAAACCCCTGGGCGAGCAATTCCGGAAAGAAGTTCACATTAAGAATCTTCCCTCACTTTTCAAAAAACCAAAGCCAATGCCGGAGACAGATGCGCTGGACGAGGAGGGCGGCCTGGCCACCATCTTTGAACCCTAAATCAAGCTGTTGCGCATCCTTCCTCAACCTTTATTGTCATCTCTTCTTCCCCTGTGTAGCTGATCTCTAGGCCCCTCTCCACTGCCACCTCACTTTCCACCGTCGTCAGCCTGGAGAGAGATCAAGGGCTGGAGCTGGAGAGAGCGGGCCCTGTTTAGGGCCGGAAGTCATTGTGCTCAAGTATCAAGAGAGGGAGTCAGGGCTTACACCATTCTGTCTAGATTTCCCAGGTATCTCCCATCCTCTTTGGAGTTTTGCCTTTTCCCAGAAAGAGAAGCTAGAGCAGAGTGGCCCTTCTCCCCAAGCCCTCCCGCGCCCAGGCAGCCATACACCTGTGCAGAGTGGTAACTAGGGGCGCTGCACCCAATGCTGCGGCCAGCCAGGCTTGCGGCAAGGGCTCAGCCCCGAACTACTTGTGCCAGAGTTTTTCCTGGGTTGTTGCGAGTTCCACTGAGCCCCCTTGCTGCTGGGCTGACAAGAACCTTCCCCATTCTCCAGGGGCGTATCTGGGTCAGGTGCTGAACTGAATTTGGCCAGTTGCCACTTTGTTTTGAGCAAGAATCTGGTCACCTGAGGGGTTCCGTGGTCTGAGCCACTGCTAAGCTCTGGGTACAGTATCAAACATCCGTCCCTTCAGGGGCCAGGGTCTGTAGTGCTCTAACATCCCTTAGAGCTCACACGTTTTGTCCCGCCACGAATCCTCAGTGTTGTTTCCCCAGCCCCCAGGGTCCACTCAGACACAAGAGCCACAGTACCCTATCTAGTGTCATGTGATGTCACTGGCATTCAAGGATAAATCCAGACCAACTAGGCTATATCTGTGACAAGCAGCTAGCCACTGGTCTCCTCTCCTAGGACTAGCTGAGTCCAGGTGCCTTCAAAAATCTCATGGTCTTTTTCGGGTCCTGGTCACTTCCCTCACGGGCCATTTCCAGAAGAAAAAAACATGCCTTCCCATCAGAGCCTATATTGTGAGTCTCCAGTCTGTTCTAGACATCACTGGATGGCCCTATAAGCAGAGGGGACAGGGGTGTGGGAATCAAGTTAATCTACACAGTGTTCACGAGCTCCCCACAGGCCTGGCATCAGCCCAATCCACTGACCAGGCTTTTCAGTGAGAGCATGGACTGAAGCTGCAGCTCTTAGCTGATGTGGCCCCAGGTCAGGCGGGGGCAGAAAGAGGTGAAGCTGGAAAAGACTTGGCGTCCACATAGCACCCTCTGTGGCACAGGCTGGGTCCGTCCCCTCTTCCTGGGTGGTGCTTTGGGCTTCCTGTCCACTGTGAAGGCCATCTCCGCATGTTTCCCTCCAGATTTACCAGCTGCCCACTCTTCTCTGTGGTGGGGCTGTGGAGGGTATAGTTGTATTTATTGTGTTGTAATATTTTTAACATCCAGTGACTTCATGCTAGAAGTTTTCTATTGTTTATATAACTTTTTTGTAGAAACATTTAACTGAAGCACATCTGCATGTCAGTAAAAATCTCAGTTTCATACAGAAAGGGCCC
Source organism: Bos taurus (assembly GCF_002263795.3). NCBI lineage: Eukaryota > Metazoa > Chordata > Mammalia > Artiodactyla > Bovidae > Bos > Bos taurus. Next base: position 17,069,950 of record NC_037350.1, on the reverse strand, counting down.
CAATCTGCCTTTTTCAAACCAGTGACACACTCCAGGGTCGCTGTTCCTCACGAGCATCTTGCCAAGGGGGTTGGACAGGAGGAACTGACTAGGAGACCTCTCCACCAGGCCCGCCCTCTGAACTAAGAATAGCACGCCAGCCGGAGGATTTCTCTGCATGACATGTAGACCAGGTAGTCCTTGCACCCTCAAGTGTCGCCACTGGTGGCCGCTGGACCTAACCCAGAGGGGCTGTCCAAAGAGGACTGCTCTTCCTGCCTGTGTCTTGATGGCTCTCTGACTTGACTGCCATGGAACAGCCTCTTCTCTCAGGAACGTCCTCACCTCTTCCTATCCAGGAAACAGGTGAGCAGCACGTACTGTTTTTCTGTGGTCTGCTTGTGCCCCCATTTGGCATTCTCCTGGGGCTTCAGAGGTACTTGGCCCTGACCTGCAGTCATGTCTGAGGCCAAAATTCCTCACTGCTAAATAATGCCAAATCTCTTCTGAGGTGGGGCCCCATGTTTCTGGATGGAAACTGAAGAAGCTGTCTCCAAGAAAAGGATTTTTGTCTGGATGTGAATTTATTTACACCAAGGCCTTACAAAGGCATAAAAGTCACATTTTGTGGCACATTTAACAAAATGTATTGACTGAAATAAAGCTGGAATTGTCCCAAGAAAACCCAGGCCCCCTAGTCTCTCTGGGCTCTCAGCAGCAGTCCTGCAGGGGCAGGGCAGAACCTGAAGTGTCCAGCTTGCCTCAGGAATATCCAATCCCGGCCATACCATCCAGCGTGGCCTTAGTCCATCTGAACCGCATCCAGTTCGTCCAGGAACCGCTGACACTTCCCCATCAGCACCTTGATGGCTTCACTCACCAGCACGTCTGGTGGCAACACCCCTGTGGACTCAACAGAAACTGGGGACCAGAGAGAAACACGCCTTACACACACTGCTAGATTCCACATCTGACCTCCAGCAGACTGCAGCACCAAAGAACCACTGCCGCCCCACCCTCAAGTTGAAACTCACAGATAAAATGGTCTCGAACACGCGCAAGCCGTACAACCTTCTTTAGCTTCTCATTCCGGAAGACTTCCCTGCTAAACGTATCTAGCCGGGGATTGGCAACTCTGGCCACCTTTTTACCTAATGAAAACAAACCGTATTATAAATACATGAGCCCACAACTTGAATTTCTCTCTGCTACCTTCAAAGGAAATATGCTTTAGGGCCGGGCTTACACAGCATCCCAAATCCCGTACCTTGGATCTCCTGCACCTCAATAACACCAGGTGAGAAGCAGCGGCTCAGCTCTTCCGCCGCCTCCCCTTCCACAGGCTCCAGCAGGGTGATGTCTGGCAGGAGCCTGTAACTGGCTGTTGCCACAGGTGAAAACTTGGCATGATCTTTGCCTGGAGGAAAGAGGGCACTCAGAGCCTGGGAGGAGACCCTTCTTCATATTCCCTAAGCTACTGAGCGAAGGCCCAGTGGCTTTTTGCCTGTTGGGAACATCTCAGCAGAGTTGATCATGGCTCACAGTGTAGTCAAAAGGTCTCACCAATGCCCTTGACACAGTGCATGAGCAGGTCAATCTCCTGGCCAGGCCGCAGCTGTGCAATGAGGATGTCGTCGTGCACCGGGCGGATGGCGCCCTCCGGGAAGAGGTCGGCCTGGTTCCCCAGAGGCACCCACGTCATGTGTCTGGTATACACTGCGGGGAGCACATCACACCCGAGCCCTTGAAACGCGCCCACCAGGGAGCAAGCCCCCCTCCCCCCACAGCCCCCGGCGCGCACCTCTGTGGTTGACATAGAGCTCATTGGGGTCAGAGGAGTCTTTAGCAGCGTGGGGGTTCCGCGTGCACCTGACCTGCAACCGGAACTGCAGGGTGTCGATCTCTGTGCCACCTTCGTCTCCTGCACAAAGGGGGAAGGTGGGGGGCTCACAGCGCTGACGGAAACATCAGCACCAGGCACTACGCCGACTGCCTGGCACATTTCTCTCATTCTCTTGGCAAACACAGGAAGGGCAAGGGTAAGTGTTCCCACAGAAGAGCACAGATGCACCCCAAGATTGGTAATGGACCCAGGGTCCCAAGGTAGATAATGGAGGATTCAAACACTGGCAGTCTGATTCCAGAATCTCTTTCAGAGGAGCACAGCCCCCCTTTTCCCCAAATGTCATTTTCTCAAACCCTCACCTTGGTTCCTATATTCAAAAAGACGGGGGTCGGCATGAATGGGGATGAGGCCCAGGCGGTGGGCGAGGATCTCATCCTGGACAATGGACGTGTTGTTGTACACCAGGACCTTCTCCACAGCCATGGTCGGCACCTGCCCAAGGAAAGAAACCCTGCAGTCCCCCCATCAACTCCCCCGTCTCCAGATACAGGGAGACAGAGACCTCATCCTAGGATACTTGATGAAAAGTTTACAAAGAATGAGCAGGAGGAATGCTCAGCAACACTGCAAGAACACCGCTTGAGACAATTCCTCAAGTGAGGCCCCCCGACAACCCCACCTTTGCCACCGTGTCCACCGATACCTCAGCTAACAGAATGCGCCGAAACGCATTGGCGATGGCTGCGTCGATTCCCACCATGTCAAACTCCAATGAGTTTTCATCCATGTGTACCACATCCACACGGAAATTCTAAAGGGATAGGAGAAACACTAAATGAAGCCTGTTTCTGTACACGCAATACCTCCCCCCACCTGACATTCCCCTCAAAAACCTCCCTTTGCCCAGATGTCCCTCATTAGACCTTACTTTCTCCCCCAATCCTTCATTTGATTTTGGAAAAGCCTTCATTTTTATCTTCCGTTCATTTAAAACCCTCCGCAGGGACTTCCCTGGTGGTCCAGTTGTTAATGCAAAGGGGACACGGGTTTGATCCCTGGTCCAGGAAGATCCCACGCACCATGGAGCAACTAAGCCCATGAACCACAACTACGGAGCCAGCACTCTAGAGCCCATGCTTCACAGGAAGAGAGGCCCCTGCAATAAGAAGCCCTCCCACTGCAGCTAGAGAGCTGCCCCCACTCACTGCAACCAGAGAAAGCCCAGGCATATGAATCAAAGGCCAAGCACAACCAGAAATAAAACTTTTTTACAAATTCCTTAAAAAAATAAAACCTTCTGCAATATGGCTTCCAGCCACATTCACAGAGGCTATGTTACTAAGAACAGGCTCACACAGTGCCCACCCAGTTGACACTACTCAATTTTTATCTTACTATACACCTCTGCTACACCTGGCATTGTTGAGAGAAGCCTGTTTCCAAACTCAGCTGCCTTGATTTCAGAGCATCAATCTTCTCCTCCTCATTGACCAATCCTTCTAAATTCACAGTCTTCTACCTACTATATAAATGTTACTGTTTCCCAAGTTTTTGTCTCTCTCCAGTGTGACCTCATGAGAAGGCAATGGCAAGCCACTCCAGTATTCTTGCCTAGAAAATCCCATGGACAAGGAGGAGCCTGGTAGGCTGCAGTCCATGGGGTCGCTAAGAGTCTGACACGACTGAGAGACTTCACTTTCACTTTTCACTTTCACACACTGGAGAAGGAAATGGCAACCCACTCCAGTGTTCTTGCCTGGAGAATCCCAGGGATGGGGGAGCCTGGTGGGCTGCAGTCTATGGGGTCACACAGACTCGGACATGAGAAGTGACTTAGCAGCAGCAGCAGGGTGACCTCAACCCTGCTCATGGTTTCAGCAATTATCTGTATGAACAACTCTTTATATATATATATATATATATATAATCAGTTTGCTGGACTTCACTCACAGGAAACTGTATGCCTCAACATTCCCCTTCCCTAGACTGATTTCTCATCGCTAAATGACCACCACGCATCAGAGCAGTAATTTTACACTCCCCCACTAACAGCCCATATCCAAGCAATCACCAAATTTACCTTTCATCTCCCCTGTGCTCTATTTCATCATCACAATCTGCATTTCTGCCTTCAGCTTCAACTTCCCTATGCAACTGTCACAAATTGTGCACACCCCACAGGACAAGCCTCAAATCCTCTATCTCTAAACTTGCAGATATGATCCTACTTGCTTAAGAACTCTTCCAGAGCTCCCTATCACCTCTGGTGCCTAAAATACACTTCAATCTTGCCTACCACTGAGCTGCTTGGACACTCCTCAGCCTCTGCTCCTTGTTCAAGGCTGAACTTAGATGTCATCTCCTTCAGGAAATCTTCCATACCTCTGCTCCCCATTCCCATTCTGGATTAAGTGTCTGTGTGGGATACCACCCCCAAAAAAATCTGGACCTCCACCCCACCCCCATCATCCTTTCTTGCTTCCAGCTGCCTTTGCTGCATTACACTGGAGTCATTTGTTTATGTTGGCCTCATCATACACAGACATTGGGCAAAAGGCAAAGCCACCTCTCCTTGTTTTGCACTGAATGAGATGATGAAGCATGGAGGAATGGGATCAGGAATAGGAATTAAGCCTTGATTAAACTTTGTGACACCTGTATAGTAAACCCTGACTAGAAACCCAACAGAGCTTGGCCAAGCATGCGCAATAAAGAGGCACAGGCTTCTGTACAACCTTCCACACCTGGTGCTTCACTCTAAGGGAAAATTAAGGGGGAAAAAGGCTCTTAGTGTGGTGGCTTTAGGAGACAGACGCACAAGAGAAGCTGTTATAAAGTGCAATCAAGAAACCACCCATCCTCCCAATAATAAATAGACTGTCCCTAATTAAAGAAGTCAAGTGGGCCTTAGGAAGCATTACTATGAACAAGGTTAGTGGAGGTGATGGAACTCCAGTTGAACTATTTAAAGTCCTAAAAGATGATGCTGTTAAAGTGCAGCACTCAATATGCCAGCAAATTTGGAAAACTAAGCAGTGACCACAAGACTTGAAAAGGTCAGTTTTCATTCCAATCCCAAAGAAGAGGAATGCCAAAGAATGTCCAAACTACTGCACAACTGAGCTCGTTTCACATGCCAGCAAGACTATGCTCAAAATTCCCCAAGCTAGGCTTCAACAGTAGTGAACCAAGAACTTCCAGATGTTCAAGCTGGATTTAGAAAAGGTAGAGGAACAAGAGATCAAATTGCCAACATCCTCTGGATCATAGAAAAAGCAAGAGAAGTCCAGAAAAACATTTACTTCTGCTTCAATGACTAAAGCCTTTGACTGTGTGGATCACAACTGTGGAAAATTAGAGAAATGAGAACACCAGACAACATTACCTGCCTCCTGAAAAACCTGTATGCAGATCAGGAAGCAACAGTTAGAATTGGAGATGGAACAATGGACTGGTTCAAAATTGGGGAAGGAGTACATCAAGGCTGTGTATTGTCACCCTGCTTATTTAACTTATATAACTTACATGCAGAGTACTGGCTGAAGCACAAGCTGCAGTCAAGATTGCCAGGAGAAATATCAATAACCTCAGATATGTAGGTGACACCATCCTGACGGCAGAAACTGAAGAGGAACTAAAGAGCCTCTTGATGAAGGTGAAAGAGGAGAGTGAAAAAGCGGGCTTAAAACTCAACATTCAAAAAACTAAGATCATGGCATCTGATCCTATCATTTCATAACAAACAAATGGGGAAAAAAATGGAAACAGTGACAGACTTCATTTTCTTGGGCTCCAAAGTCACTGTGGACAGTGACTACAGCCTTGAAAGACACTTGCTCCTTGGAAGAAAAGCTATGACAAAGCTAGACAGCACATTAAAAAGCAGAGACATCACTTTGCTGACAAAGGTCCATATAGTCACAGCTATGGTTTTTCCAGTAGTCATGCATGGATGTGAGAGATGGTTGAGTGCCAAAGAATTGATACCTTCGAATTGTGGTTCTGGAGAAGACTCTTGAGAGTCCCTTAGACAACAAGGAGATCAGACTATCAAACCAGTCAATCCTAAAAGAAATCAACCCTGAATATTCACTGAAGGACTGAGGCTGAAGCTGAAGCTCCAATACTTTGGCCACGTAATGCCGAGAGCTGACTCATTGCAAACGAGTGATGCTGGGAAAGACTGAGGGCAAGAGGAGAAGGGGGCGACAGAGGATAGGATGGTTGGATGGTATCACTGACTCAATGGACATGAGTTTGAGCAAACTCCAGGAGATACAGAACGACAGGGAAGCTTGGCGTGCTGCAGTCCCTGGGGTCACAAAGAGTCAGACACAACTGAACAACAACAAAGAAACCTGCACCCATTCAAGGAATTAAAGGAAGGGGGCTAGAAAGACCCTCGGGTGGGCTCCTCACTCGTGTGGACACCCGTATTCTTCTGTGAGTGCCTACTTTCCCTTCTCCTTATAAATTGCTTCTTTGTTCTCTCTACACCTCAGTTTCTCTGTGTGACTTTTTTTTTGTACTCCCTGTCCAAACTCCTTTGGACAAGTAGAATAAGAACCTGGACCTTTAATTTAGCCTGTCCCACATCACAAGTATGGTAGGAGACAGACGGACTCCCATTGAGGTATTTACTCTCAGCCTCCTGTTTGCCCTCCAGAAACAGAAGAAACAACAGAAACAGAATAAACAGTCTTTGTCTCTTGTAAACATCTTGAAGAAATAATCATAGCAAGAACAAAGCAATGCAAAATCCCTCCTCTGAGTAAGGATTAAGGGATCTCCGCTTCCCTCTTTTTAGGATAAGGAAGATACATCACAAGTGCAGAAAAGCTACTTGAGGTCAAAAGTCAGAGGATAATTCAGGCCATAATGAGTCTTGCTCTTTCCAGAAGCCTTCACTTCCAGATTCATCTTGGCTGAGAGATGAGTGTGTACCCCATGGGAGGATCCTGCCCGTGTGCCTTTCTACATGTACTTTTCTTTTCAATAAACTTCGTACTTTACTCTGTACCTTCTACCTTCTCGCCTGAATTCGTTCTTGACTAGGCAGACAAGGTACTAGAGACTCTAGCCCTAACTGCTGGCTCCTGTGGTCGTGGTTAGGACTACCGGTGGGGAAAACTAAGACCCTGCTTCCAGCTACCGCTCTCTGCAGCTTGCTGCAAGCTGCCCTTTGCTGCTGCGCCTTGGAAATTACAAGAACAGCTTCTAAGGTACAGGTTGCTCATATCACAAAGTCCGATCCCACAGTTCCAGCTCCACCTACCTTCTCAAAGCGGTCCTGGTCCCAGGCATCATCGTAGCCTGAATAGTTACCGGGAAAGTCAGTGGTATGAACCTAGAGCAAAGAGAGACGAGAATGTCCGCGAAGGGGCAGCGAGGCCAAGCCCGTCCCCACCCTGACCCCAACTCATCCCTGATTCACTCTGCTCCCGAGCTGAAGGCCACAAGACTTACATTGCGAACCCCGAACTCCCCTAGAACCACGCGGGTCCTCATTTCCTCCACAGCCTGGGCCGCCGCCATCTTCAACTCCTCCACGCGACCAGAGTACCTAACTGATGCGTGCGCACTAGTCGTCCGCCTCTGTTTCTGTAGCAACGCACCACCTCCTAGAATCTTAAATATCGCGAGACTGTGCCTTGCCTCCGTCCACGTCCCCAGCTACCGGAAGTCAGTTTGAGCCAAACATCCGGGTTTCTCTTTTTTTGCGTTCCGACCCATCGTACCTTTCTTTCTTGTCCCTAGACCTGTCCCTTTCTCAGGCCCACGTCTCTCCCACTCCTCCTCCGCGCGCGGGACAAGCGCGGGCTTCAGCGACGGGAGCCCTCGAGGGACATGGCAACTCCAGCCGCGCCGACTGGCGGCGCCCGAAACGGGGCCGGCCCGGAATGGGGAGGGTTCGAAGAAAACATCCAGGTAATGGCCCCACGGCTCCGGCTGCCCGCAGCCCCAGGGCCGGCAGCCGTCCTGAAGTCATGTGGGGACTCTCCCTCAGAGCCTGGAAGTCTGGTCCATTTGCAACACTTTTTCTCTTTTTTGAGTCTTGGTGCACAAGAAAGGCAGTGGGACTAGTGCTGGCTGATCTTAAAGGTCCAGACTGGTACTCCAGCCAGGGGCCTTAGGTATCTGGGCCCAATTGCTCTTGCTTTCTACAAGTTAAAGAAACTCAGTCGGAGTCAGGCATGGCGGGAGGCGGGAGTGGACTTGGGGGTGGATGGGATTCACTAGCCAAAACCACACTTTGTGCGCATAGCCTTGATTTGGGGTTGGGAGAGGTGAAGGAAATGGGCACTTTGCAGCCTTTTGGGGCCTTGGTAGGGAAGGTAGGAAAAAGCCGTGTATAAAAGACAGGGACTAGGTTCACCAGACTAGAACAGAGAACCAAACAAGCAGGGGTTCTGAGACCAAATGAGGGGAGGAGAGTGGCATCATCTGTGGTGATTTCAAGTCCTGTCCCCTAGCCCCAAACCTTGTGGTGAACAAAGAAGGACTTAACTGGATGAAGCAGAAAGGTCCTGCACTCTAGGATCTGTTGTCTTCACAGGGTGGGGGCTCAGCAGTGATTGACATGGAGAATATGGATGATACCTCGGGCTCCAGCTTCGAGGATATGGGTGAGCTGCATCAGCGCCTGCGTGAGGAAGAAGTGGATGCTGATGCAGCTGCCGCTGAAGAAGAGGATGGGGAGTTCCTGGGGATGAAGGGCTTTAAGGGACAGCTGAGCCGGCAGGTGGCTGATCAGGTAAGCACAGTTGGCTCCCTGACAGGTGGAAAAGTATACCCAGGAGACCTCTGGTTCTAAAGTTGGCAAAGTTCACCCCAGGTTGTCCAGTTCAAACCATGTTGAAATCAGATAAAAAATAAGTAACAGAGCATAGAGCCAAGAGTTTGACAGAACCCTTCCACTCCACCCATCTTCCTTGCTATAGATGTGGCAGGCAGGGAAGAGACAAGCTTCCAGAGCCTTCAGCTTGTATGCCAACATCGACATCCTGAGACCCTACTTTGATGTGGAGCCGGCCCAGGTGCGAAGCAGGTGAGGCTCCTCCTCCTGACAGAAACTGCCCTCCTAACATCCAAACTACAACCGGACATCAAACCCTTAGACTCCCCTCGTCATGACCCAGCCACACCATACCTCTTGTCATAGAACAGGGCGTGGTGACAACACACTGCCTTCCTCCTCTTCTCCATTTAATAAACTATTCCTCTTCCCTCAAAGCTTGGCTCAAATGTCACTTCCTTTGCTCCCCATTCCCAGTGTGTCCTGTCCTGGTGCTCCAGTAGGGCTCTGCACTGCCAACAGGTAACATTTCAGCAGTGCTATACTTCCCTATTCCTGGCTCTTTCCAAAGACTTCCTCAGAAGCAGGCTCTGTTTTGTTTACTTTTTAATTCTCAGGACCAGAACAGCCTCTGAATCTGAATATCAGTACATAGTTGTTGAATGACTTCAAGAACTGGATTTAATCTTGGCTTGGTTCTTTGTTCATCCTTTAATTCAACTAGTGCTTATCAAATACCCACTACCACTTAGCAAGTATTTACTAAGCTTTGGCTGTGCATCAGGCGCTGTAGTAGTTGTGTCTGGGAGCCTTAGACACAAGATGGGATGTGTAACTCAAGGGCAGCCCTCAAGCACTCATTTGCCATGAAGGGACACACCCAGGAGGGACCCCTGACCCAGGGTTGGCTGGAGGGTTGGACAGGGCAGCTTCCTCACAAGTAAAATCCAGTCAAGATCTAAGGTACTACTAGTGAGTCACTTAAGAAGTCGGGAAGGTTTTGGTACTTCTGTTTGTCTTGCCTGGAATTTTAATACCACTTCAAATATATTTCTCAAGAAAATGCTCAGTGGTATCTGGAGGGATGATAAGTAGGAAGAGGCAGGGGGCACCCTGGTTCTCACAAGTGACAACTTTCCTTCTAAACATTTCCCAGGGGTTTATCTTTACATCTCTGCTGAGGTTTGCATGTCTTTTAAAGGGGAACAGGTCACATAGGTAAATGGTCAAGCCCTCCCAAAGGCCCAGGGGGCCCTAAGGATTCTCCATGTTGCTGCTGCATCAGTCGGCACAGTGTCAGGGCTGTTCTTCCTGGAAGCATTTTCAGGGCAGGGTAGTGATTTCCTCGTTCATCTGTCTTTACTACCCTCTTCTTCCTTACCATCCAGCGTGTTCTCTTCAGGTAGCGAGATGAGTAAGAATCAGGCTTTCCAGAACCTCATGGCCTAGTGCTGCCTCTGCTCTCATCTGCTCTCCTCTTTCCTCTCCCCTCCCAGGCTCCTGGAATCCATGATCCCTATCAAGATGGTCAGCTTCCCCCAGGTGAGTAGGGGGGTGTAGCATGTCTGAAAGAGCCGGGGGAGGAACTGGGGCAGAGGGTGGGGCCACCAGGCAAAGCCCGGGAAGACATCAACAGAAGAGCCATTGTACCCCCCAGCCTGAATGAGTTGGTATATTGACAGAAAATCGCAGGTGAGCTCTACGGACCTCTCATGCTTGTCTTCACGCTGGTGGCCATCCTCCTCCACGGGATGAAGACATCTGACACCATTATCGTAAGCAGGACAGAGGACTTTGTGGGGGTGACTGAAATGAGTTGAAAGCTGCCCACAGAGACACGGTGGATAGAAGCAGGCCCTGAGGGAGGAGGCCCTGGGCGAGACTGAGACCAGAGGCCTCACAGAACTAATTAGAGCCTTCACCCCACAGCGGGAGGGCACCCTGATGGGCACAGCCATTGGCACCTGCTTCGGCTACTGGCTAGGCGTCTCGTCCTTCATTTACTTCCTCGCCTACCTGTGCAATGCGCAGATCACCATGCTCCAGATGCTGGCACTGCTGGTAAGGAGTCTAGCACAGTGGTGGGCAAGTGTGATCTAAAAGAGTAACCAGGCTCTGGTCTGCAGCTGTCCTAGGGCCCCAGGGTCTGGAATGGGGTGAGTTGGCCAGTGGACCATTTATTTTTCAAGGTCCCCACGAGGCCAGCTCAGTCTGAGCGACTTTCCTCTCCACCATCCTCCTTCCTAGGGCTACGGCCTCTTCGGACACTGCATTGTCCTGTTCATCACCTATAACATCCACCTCCATGCCCTCTTCTACCTCTTCTGGCTGCTGGTGGGTGGGTTGTCCACCCTGCGCATGGTAAGCTGGGCAGGAGGTTTCTAGGGGTGGGCTGCCCTACCAGGGAGTTGGGAAAACAGCTCAAAGCTCAAGTCCAATCCCACAAAGTTTCTGCTCTGGGTAAGAGTGGCTTCCTCACATCACTTGCTTGGAGCAGGCCTCTGAGCTCTATTCCTGTTGCCCAAGGTGGCAGTGTTGGTGTCACGGACCGTGGGCCCCACACAACGGCTGCTCCTCTGTGGCACCCTGGCTACCCTGCACATGCTCTTCCTACTCTATCTGCATTTTGCCTACCACAAGGTGGTAGAGGGTGAGTGACAGGAGGGCCTGGCTGCAGGGAGGGGAAGGATAGCTGCCTAGGGCAGGACCCTGCCAACCCTCACTCACTTTGCATCCTCCTCCTTTCAGGGATCCTGGACACGCTGGAGGGCCCCAACATCCCGCCCATACAGAGGGTCCCCAGAGACATCCCTGCCGCACTCCCTGCTGCCAGGCTTCCCACCACCGTGCTCAACGCCACAGCCAGGGCTGTCGCCGTGACCCTGCAGTCACACTGACCCCACCTGAAATCCCCGGCCGGCCCCTTTCCCCCAGCGGTGAAGCGGAGGAAGATTAAAGGACAGTACTGATGACGTGTGTCTCTTTGATGGGGTCTGCAGCTGCCACAGAGCTGTAGCCACTTAAGTATCTCCTCGATGCCTGTCGGGCTTCTGGGGGCACAAGGCCAGGAACTCCTGGCCAGGACTGCAGGGCTCTGCAGCCAGTGCAGAAAGTGGGTCAGCTCCTCAGAGGCCCTCTCACCACCTACCCCTTCCTTCCTCTTTCTCTCTCCCAAGTTGTCTTGCTAAATATAGACTTGGTAATTAAAATATTGATTGAAGTCTGGGCCTGCAGCTACCCCTTCCAGTGGTCCTCCCTGCCACCCTCCTTCCTGTGTACTTCCCTGTTCTGTCAGTGGTGGTCATGTCACATGTTCCTCCCTTAAGTATAGCCTCTGCAGCAGAATGAAAGTCAGACAGCCCAGGGACTTCCCCTGGCAGACCAGTGGTTAAGACTCTGCACTTCCACTGCAGGGGGCATGGGTTCAGTCCCTGGTCAGGGAACTAAGATCCCACAGGCCACATGGCGTAGCCAAAAATATTAATCAAGTGGGACAGTCCAGACTGCATCGACTACATTGAAGACTGCCTGTCCCTGAGGCAGAGGGAATGAGAATCCATGCAGCATCACGGAGGCCTTAGCTCAAGAACCATGAATCTGATGGAACAGTGCACCCAACTTGACTCTGGGCTCCGTGTTACTCTTGGGATGCTTATGGAGCAGTGACAATTGGACACAAATTTCCAGATGCATCCCCATGTCATGACAAGGTCCTTTGGCACCTGGGTCATTGTGTAAGGATAATCTTCCTGTGGGAGCTCACATCTGAAGTCAGAGTTGGCTTTGCCCTGGTTATATGGGGCCAGAGCAATAAAGCTTTCTTCAGTTCTCGTAGTCTTTCCTCTTAAAAGCAACAACCACCCCAAACACAGCACATCCACCCCCACTAGCTGTTTCATCTGTTCCACCTCAGGAGTTACTTAGGGTGGTTAATGGAAGGAACAGGATCATTGGCCTCCCTTCACTACTTTGTATGATTCTTTTTTTTTTTTTTTTTTTGCTGATTTTTTTTTTTAACTTTACATAATTGTATTAGTTTTGCCAAATATCAAAATGAATCTGCCACAGGTATACATGTGTTCCCCATCCTGAACCCTCCTCCCTCCTCCCTCCCCATACCATCCCTCTGGGTCATCCCAGTGCCCTAGCCCCAAGCATTCAGTATCGTGCATCGTGTATGATTCATTTTTTAAAAATTCATTACCCTAGTAAATCTGGGTCAGCATTTCTCCTTTCTAATAAGGGAACTAAGAAACATGCCTAGGGTTTGCCCTATGTGACCATACGGGATACACTGTTACCAGTGGACCAAGTTGTAAGTGCACTGCCTGTGTTAAGCAGTGTGCCCTTACTGAAAGCTCCAGCCACCCTCCACGGCCACAAAGCCATTCCAGGCGGCCATCCTGGCACCCCTTTCATTTTGGCCACTCCAGTCTCCACGGGTACTGAGAATGTCAGCACCAGCAGCGCCCTGATCACCTGGGAAAGAAGCCGCACCAGCACCTTGCATCTACCTGCGGCTCACCTGCTCCAAGGACCTTTTGAGGGTTCCACTGGGCCTGTCAACTCAGGCCGTCTCAGCCAGGACGGGACCCCGGGGGCCGCAGCGGGGCCGCAGCTGCGCCGCAGCCATCATGGCAAGGGGCACGCGGCTGGAATCCCCACGCACGCGGCGCCTCTCGTCGCGCGGGCGGGGCGAGGCGCAGATTAAAGGGCCCTAGGGACCTCGAAACTGGATGGCGGAGCCGGTAGGCGGCGGGGAGAGAGGCGTGCCTTGGATCCCGGCGAAGGCACGACAGAAAAATGAGCAAAAGGACCCAGTACACTAATAGTCCAAACGCCATCTCCACGTGACGTGCCTCTATTCTCCTCTCCCCATCCCCTGCCCGACCCAGGCTTCCACCCAGCTACCTACTCTCCACCTGTCGTCTGGCCCCACACCCAGGGGACGGGCGTCCCCACCTGAACGCCGGGTGTGCGCAAACCTGGCGGGCCCGCGTGGCCTAGGCCGGGCAGGGGGCGGGGCGAGCGGTGGTGACGCGACCGTTGCCATGGGAACCCGCCGCCCGCTCCGGCTCAGCAGCTTCAGCCGAAGCTGCAGCCCGCCGCCCGCTGCCAGCCTGCCGGCCCGCCGGCCTGCCCGCCTCGGGCTCTCCCTACGAGGCGGTAGGGGGAGCGGGGCTGGAGGAAGGGAGAGAGCAGATGCGGCCTCCGAGCGGAGACTGGTCCCGCGCGTCCTAAGCTGAGGTCCCTGAGCCGCCGCCACAACCGCGAGGGACGAGGACCAGCGCGGAGCAGCGCCCGCCCGACCCCGGAACGCGCCCCCCGGCCCGTCGCCCAGACACGGACCACAAGATCCGTCCCAGCTCCAGCGCCGCGCGGTCTCAGCCCGGCCGGCGACCTCGGCGGCTTCGCAATCCCGGCCGGCCCCGGCCCCGGCGCTCCTCTCCGCCGCCGCCGCCGCCGCCGCCCCCGCCACCCCCACCGCCGCCGCCGCCTCCTGCGCCTCTGCCGCCCCCGCTACCCCCTCTGCGTCCGCGACCCCAGCCCGGGCCCCGACCCCAGCCCCGACCCCTCCCGCGGCCCCGCCAACCTCGGCCGCGGCCCGGGCCCCGGCCCCGGCCGCCCAGCCGTGGGTACGATGCTGCCCAGCTCCATCCAGATTTCGGGGGAGCCTCTGTCAGGCGCCGAGGTGCGGGACATCTGCCGCGGCCTGCGCGACAACGCCGTGCGCCTGCTCTCACTGCGCGGCTGCCGTCTCTGCGACCGCGACTTCGGCCGAATCTGCCGGGCCCTGGCCGGGGCCACGTCCCTGGCGCAGCTCAACCTTAACCTGGGCGTCGTGTCCAGCCCCAGCCGCATCAAGCAGCTGGCGGAGGCGCTGCGGACCAACCGCTCCATCCAGTCCCTCTTGTGAGTGTGCTCTCTCGAAAGGGGGTCCTGGGCACCACACCCCTTCCTCGCACTCCTCTTGCCACCTCCTGTTCCTTCCTTCCCACACCTTGTACCTGTCTTTGCACTTGACCTACCTTCTCACCCCTTATTCAGGCACCTCTTCTCTCTGACCATACCGCTACCACACCCTCCAAGCTCCTGCTTCATCTCCAGACTGACACGAGCCCCACCCCAAGTGAGACAGGATACCCACCCTCTTCCTGGCAGGGTCCATGTACCTCCCAACCGGATCACCCCAGTGGCTTCTCCAGGGCAGCTGCTCTGTCCCCAGAGAAGAAATCCTCCCCTGAGGACTAGATCCCTGCCCATACATTCTGTCCAAAATACCATCCCCACATGCCCCTTCTCTGTGTTCTGATCTGGAGCCTAGTCCCTGCCCACAAAAAGAAGCCACATTCCTCTTCTAACTGCATTCTTTCAGAATCTAGAACTTTCTTCCTTCCCAGGGCCTCTCCCATGTGCTGTGACCGAATGTCCTTCTCACCTCTAGGGCTCACCATCAGGGAGGGTGCCCCTTCCCCCTTACAGACAGGGCTGACGTTGGCAGTAACCTTTGCTCTCTGCTCTTACCCTCCAAGCCTGCATGGGAGCCCTCTGACAGACGCAGGTCTGGCCTTGTTGAATCCAGCCCTGGCCCTCCACCCTGCCCTCGTGGCACTGGACCTGGGGGACTGCATGCTGGGTGATGAAGCCATCAACCTCATCTGTGGCCTCCTCCCGCCTGACGGGGCCAAGTCTGGTGAGCAGGGGCCCTGCTGAGGGCAAGGGCTGATGTGGCCTTGATGAAAAGCGAAAAACTAAGTGCAGAGGGGAAGGGGCCTGGCCCGGAGAAGAGGGCTCTAACTGTGTGGGTGAGAATGTTTTTCAGATCCTCTCAAGGAGGGAGGGTTGGAGCTGAGCAGGAATGGAGACCCAGGAATCCAGGCTACAGCAGGCAGGAAGGGCATGGGGCTCTAATGTCCCTGAAGCTCTGTGGAGGGGGTGGCGTGGCTCTCAGTCACTAGGGACACCCCAAAGATCCCCAGGTGGGGGAGGGGTTGGGGAAGGGCCTGACCTTCCCCATCCTGGCTTCTCACTGTGACTGCCCAGGCCTGAAGGAGCTGACACTGAGCGCTAACCCCGGCATCACCCCTAAGGGCTGGAGCCGCCTCGCCATTGCCGTGGCCCACAGCTCCCAGGTCCGCGTCCTCAATCTGGACTACAACCCCCTGGGTGAGGCTCACAAAAGTCCCTTTTGATTCTCAGCACGCCCCTCACCCCACCTCCAAGAACCTGGGATCATCAGTTGCCATGGTAACCACTACACTGGAGAAGCAAAGGAAAAAGGGGGTTGTGGGTGGAGGTACAGGAGCCACCGGTGTGCAGGACCAGCTGACCAACAGTTAGATCAGAGCATCCATCACCACCCCCGGGGCCTGGCTGGCTTCATCCATTTACTAGCCAGTCACAATGCTCCCCTCCTGGCCATCTACCAATTGCCAGCCTTTCCTGGCTTGGGGTGGGATCTCAGGTGTTTAGGGTGATGGGGAGGCTGTGGCAAAGAGTTAGCAGGCCCACAAATGACTGCAGGTGAGTGTGTGTGTGTGCTGTCTCCCCAGGTGACCACGTGGCAGGGATGCTGGCTGTAGCTGTGGCCTCCAGCCGCACCTTAGAGGTCCTAGACTTGGAGGGCACAGGGCTCACCAACCAGTCAGCTCAGGTGAGAAGTCTTCATGTTGGGGGATGGACCAGAGGTTGAGGTTAGCCTCAACATACATCCTGTGGACATACCAAAGGGGTGGCAGCTTGGAGCCTGAGGAGCCACGTTAACTGCATTCATCCTTTTCCATATTCTTCCCCACCACAGACCCTGCTGGACATGGTAGAAAATTACCCTACAGCTCTGCGGAGTCTGGTGTTGGCCGAGAACAGCATTAGCCCGGAGCTGCAGCAGCAGATCTGTGACCTCCTCTCTGAGGGGGAGGAGGAGGAGGAGGTGGCAGGAGGGCCTGGTGACACCCAGGAACGAGAGCGAGCCCGGGAGCCTGCTGCCCACCAGAGGAGCAGCAGCTCCTGGACGGGCCCCAGTGGTAAGATCCCCCAGGGCTTGATCGGAGGCTTGAGACCAGGGAGACGGGGTGGGGAACTTAGGCCACTTGTTTGTGGTCCCCAGAGGAGGGATGCACGGCGGTCTGAACACCCCTCCGCTTTCCACAGATCCCAGCTCTCAGATGGTGCTAATGACATCAGGACTAGGGGACAGTCTGTTGGCTGAGACTGAGATGTGACTCTCTGTTTCTGCGCATCATTACATCTGTGTCTCCAGCACTTTGCCCCAGATGTCAGGGTCAGACCCTGGGGCTTGGGGATGGGGGGTGGTGCCTGGGGCTCTGGCAGCTCCTGGCGGTGTGGTGGGAGGCTCTGGAGGCTGTGACTCAACAAAATCCTCGGGGGCACTGGAACCCAAGGCAATGCTTCTGGACTTGTTGGCAGCTCTGGCTGCAGCCCGCTGGCTCGGAAGAGATTTTATGAACTCTATAACCTGGTGTGTGGCTCTGGTCACTGGGGGATGGCAGTAGGGCAGGAATTGCAAATACCTCTAGACATCACTAGGTGGCAGTGCTACCCCATGGCCCAAGTTCTAGGCAGTATCCACTGGCCCCAAATGTCTCACTGGCTCAGGTCTCTGACTTCTAGGACTTGGGTTTTTGGAGTGACACCTTACACAGGCCCTGTAAGGACCATACGTGAAGTAAAGTGCCCCCAAAACTTGGCTGAACCCTACCCCAAGGAGACTCAAGAGCCCTGCCAAGGTTAATTGAGGGACACTCTCTCCCTGCCTGATGCTCTGTGGCCAAGGAAGCCCCAGGCAGAGGGAGGCAGGGGGAGTCAGGAGGAGTCAGGAGCAAAGACTAGGACATGACTAGGACTGGGGATACCCAAGAATGGGGAGAAGACTGGAAAAGGAAGGTCAGTGATACAAATGAGGCCATTCCAGTAAAATAGTTTTATTTAATTTTAAAATAGTTACCGATGTGAAAATTTCCCAGTGCTGGGAGTAACAGTCTAGAGCCAAGGTTGGGAGCGGGGCTAGGCTTCACCGAGAGCCCAGTTTAAGGCCCCTGAATCCCACCCTCTACTCCCTTCCAGAGGGAGGAGGAACATCTGAGGAGCCCTGAGTCAGTCCTCTCCCGCACCCCCGAGGGCCTGCTGTGCTAGGCCCCTTGAAGGCAACAGCTCGTGCAGAGGATTGAAGGAGAGGGAAACAGGTCAAAAACTAGAACTTAGAGGTTAATAATCCCAATGACCCCCTACACTCTGGGGGGAAAAAAAAAAACTGGTGGCTATGAAAAGAGGATGGAGGATGAACACTGATGTAATAAACGCCCCAGCTCCCCAGAACAGACCGATTTGGGCTGACTGGAAGGTCATGAGCCCCAGCTGCACGTTACCATTGGAAAATAAATATTCCAGGAGGGAAAAACCACGAGGCCAGCTGGTGCCAGTTACAGTCAATGCAGCTGAAAGGCCTGGTGTGGCCTGACCCTGTTCACACAAGGAGCAGAGGCCAAAGGCCTGGGCTGGGCGGAGACCCTGAGCTGCAAGGGCAGGGGCGCCCTGCAGTCCCAGTGCAGCAGCGGCGGAAGGCGAGCCAGGCGCTAGTGGAGCAGGGTGCCCTGCTCCTGGGCCTGCGTCAGGCTGTCCTTGCGGTGCAGGTGGTGCACCCCCATCCTCTTGGGGCTGCGCTGGGGGCGGCTGGGGCTGGGCAGTGCCCACACCCTGCCCTCAGCGCGAGGCGCGCTGGGCCCCTCCTCAGTGCCAGCATCGCTGGGCAGCAGGCTCTGGCGCTCCTCCTCTGGGCTGACAGGCAGATTCAGCTCTTCCTCGTCCTCTTCCCTGGGAAAGCCAGGGTCAGCTTCGGGCAGCAGCAGAAGCCCGCTTTCACCAGGTGGGGATGATGGTGCCTGCACCTCATCTCCACCAGCGGGCCCAAGGGCGAAGTGGCGCTGCAGCTCAGGGAGTGCATCCCGGCCGAAGGCCGTGCGCTGGGCCACAGCGGCCGGGGGCGGAGCGCGGTCCACAAACACCCGCTGCCAGCTGGCCAGCAGGTCCTCCTCGGAGCTGGCAGAGCTGGCCGGGGCACTGAGCGCCGGCGGGGCAGGCCGGGGCTGGTGCTGGGGGGAGGCCTGGGCTGAGGCAGGGCTGCTAGGCACCGGGCTGGGGCGGGCCCGCTCACTGCCCTCCTCCACCAGGCTCAGGGAGATGGCCTGGCGAGTGGCATATGTGCAGTTGGGCAGGGGGCTGTTGCGGGGGATCCGCACCTTATCCTCAGAAAACTCAATCACCCTGCGGCCAGGATACAGTGGATGTGGCGGAGATGGGGTTGGGTAGGGGCTCAGCTTCTCAAAGGCCGGCAGGGGCAGCTCCTCCTCTGGGGAGCCCCCAGCAGTGCCCAGGGAATGGCACTCCCCGTTGGGTTGGGGGCTGGGGCTGCTCGGGGCTGGGGGGCTAGCTGAGTCACCCGGGTCACCCCCACTCATATCCACATGCACGAAGACATCCTCAGCCAAGGGGTGCCCGGTGCTGCCTGACTGGGCCGAATTGAGCAGGAGAGACTCCGGCTTCTCCAGCACGCGGGCAATGACCGAGGTGGGCACCACAGCCCCAGGGGCCAGGCTGGGGGCAGGCCCGGGGCTGGCGGCCTCCTGACCACTGTGCAGGTGTTTCCGAACCATATCCTGTAGCTCACAGGGCAGCTGGGGTACAGGAACGAGAAAAGGAAAGAGACATGAAGGATCCCAGCCTAAGACAGCTTGCTTCAGGGCAAAAATAAAGGCTGCCATGTGCAAGGCTCCCTCCTCACAGTGTGCTGGGCACTTTGCTATCACCTGTTCTCACAGCACACCGAGGTATGTCCTCATTTTGCAGTGAAATGACTTAAAGCTTTTGATCAACACAGCCAGGATGTGACCCCAGAACTGGTGCTAAGGCCCACTCCTGTCGACCCTGTCAGCCCTAGGCTGGAGCTCTGGGGTCTAGAGCTTCCCCTTGGAGCAAGGGGCTCTCTCAATTATCTTATGGCCCATACTTCTGGCATCCCCCTCCTTCCTGCATCAGATCTGGAAACTGAGACCCTCTCCCCATGTCTGTTCCAGAAATACCCATAGGGCCAGTCCTCACCCTGCCCCTAGTGATGGCCCTTGAGAGCATGCAGGACACCAACCAGAGGCTGAGCTGCCTGGCTTGAGGGGAAACAGGAAGGCGAGGGGAAGGCAAAGCAGAAAGGCGGGGAGCCAGAGGTGCAAGGACAGGACAGAGAGGCGTAGAAACTGGAGCTGGAAGGGTCCTAGAAAGGGTGGACGGATACTGGCTGGGAGGACCCGCTACTCACATCGGCAAACTTGTGGTTACGGAAGTGGGACTTGTTGCACTTGAGCAGCTGCACGGCCAGGTTGCAGTCCAGCCGGTACCGCTCCTGCAGACACAGATGCAGCTCAGCGCCCAGCCCCGCCCGGGGAGTGGGGTGGGGACACAGTGGCACAGGCAGGGAGGCCCCAAGATGCCGTACGTTGAGCTCCTCCAGCTTGTTGATGGTGTTCCTGGCATCCAGCAGCTTGTTGGTCAGCTCCACAATCTCCCAGTCCAGCGTCTTCCTGTCCATCTCAGCCTTCTTGATCTGAGGCACAAGACTCACAGTGAACCCAGCCCGGGCCCCAGCCAGCTCTTCCTCCCCTCCTCCCAGCCCAGAGACACAGGAAGCCACAGGTGCTAGGGCAGCCAAGGCACATGAAGTAGAGACAGATGATGGACAGACAGAAGGAGACTGGACACTTCTCCTGCAATGCAGGCGGGCTGTGGGGCAGGGGCTTTCTGAGCATGACCAACAGTTGCCCAGGCCCAGAGCAATCTAAGAGCTGCCCAGCCTTGGAGGGTGCACAAGGGGCTCTACACACCAGGGGAGGGAGCTTCTACCCTGAGAGACAAGAACTGCAAACCCAGGGGCTCAGGCCTATGCTGCATGTAGCTGTTTCCAGGATCAGGCCATTGGGTGAGGGGGAGGAGGCTGGGCACAGAACGGGGCTGGGTGGCAGCTGGGGGCGCCTGGGAGATTATCTAGTCAAGCAGGGAGGGAGCTACAGTCTTCTGATCTTCAGCTCAGGGACTGGATCCACAGGCCCCCTTCCTCCAAGCGGCGGGGCTGGCTGCCACTGCAGCTGAGAGGCCATGAGTGTTCAGTGGTGACATCAATCAGTACCTCTGCCCAAGCCAAGAGCAGGCTCCCCACCTGCCCCCAGGAGCGAGGCACTGACTGCTGACCAGGCCTCCCATGAGGACAGGAAAGGAATGGGCAGAGGGCAAGGGGCAGACCCCAGCCATCCCAGATCTCAGCTGAGGAGGAAGCAAGGGCAAGGGAGAAAACACACAAACTCAGACGCAACTGCAAAAATCCAGCTGTGGCTAAGAGAGGCCTGAGAGAAGAGTACAGCAGCAACGGTGGCAGCATGAGGGGAAGACGAGAGAAGAGAAACAGTGTGAGCGTTAAGACGACCCTGACTCGCACAGCACGTGGCAGGCCCCTCCCCACCACAGCCGCCCCCTCCCGAGCCCAGGGCAGGACGGGGGCCCCCTGGCAAGTCCTAGCCCCGTGCTGTGCTGTGAGTGCAGCGCTAGCCAAGCTGCCCTCCTGGACAGATTACCAGCGTGTGCAGCTTGTCCTCCAGCTCCTGGTTGGTCCTCTGGGAAGCCGTGTAGCTGTTCTGCAGCCTGTAGAGAACACAAGGCAGACCTCCGGGTCAAGATGCCGCTCTTCAGACCCTGCTCAGTCCCTTCTTGATGTGGATCTTGGGCAGGTGCCCCTCCCAGAACTTCAGTTTTCGCATCAGAATTGGATCACCTCTGAGGCCACACCTGGCTAACAACCCCCTGTGAACGGGGAGATGCATGCATGCGTGTCCCAGCCCCCGGTCCCACACCTGCGGAACTTGTCCTTAAACTTGTCCAGCTCCTCCCGGCTCTGGCCCAACTCCAACTCCAGGCAGTCCTGCCCGATCTCCAGCTCGCGCTCCAGAGCCTCAGTGCGCCTGGTGGCTGAGGCCAGGCGCCGACGAAGCTCCTCGTTTTCCTGCTGCAAAAGCCTGGGAAGGTGAGGGTTCAAGGGCAGAGGGGCATCAGAGGTGCTAGGGCCACCCTGGAGTCCCAGGCTGGATTCAGAAGGAAGTAGGGGTGACAGGAGTCCAGGGAAGCGTATCCCACAGGCCTGTTGGCCCTGAGAACACGGCTGGGCCTGGAGGGTGGGGGAGGCAGAGGGGATGGAGGGGGACAGTCGGCCCCCCTCACTGGAGAAGACAGAACTGCAGGGGCCACAGTTGCCATTTGTCTCTAGTTACAATCCAAGCCAGCCGGCCCCCAGCTCCAGTTTCTCCACTGCACAGTCAAGCTGCTCCATTATTCAACTTGTGGAAACCCAGCCCAGGAGGGCCCTGCTCTGCAGAGGCCTCACGGGGCTGACGGAAAAGGCTGTAAGAGACAGCTGGCACGGGAGGCGGGAGCTGGGACTCGCCCGAGCAGCCCCTCAGAGGCACTCGCCTCCCCAATGCCAGGTTCTCATCAAACAGATGTTTTTCCAGGACTAATATCCAAACGTCAAGCTGCCTTCCAGAGTCCCTAAAATCCCCCAACTTGTACCTCTACCTAATCCAAGGAAAAGCCCAATGGTACCAACAGCCTGGGGCTGAGGGGACCGAGCTGAGGCAGGGAGGCTCTTGGGCAGCAGGTACTCACTTCATCCTCTCCGCGTCAGTCAGCGGCTCCTGTGCACAAAAAAACAGAAGCCTGAGGCTCGGCTCCGGACCACTTGCCTCCCGCTCACTCCCACCTCCTCCAAACAGCTCCAAACAGCCCCAGAGAGGGTCATGTCTGCAGCATACGTGTCTGGCACGAGTGGGCTGCAGGGCCCCCCAGAGATGGGGCCGTCTAGTAACTTCTGGACCAGCCGAGACTACCCTCGCCCATGCCGCCAGACTCCAACCCTGCCGTTCCCCACACCAGCTCCAAGCCCTCTGAGTCCTAGAGGCCATGCCACCTCTCCCTGGGCTAAAGAGCCTCTCAGCTCTTCACTGGGCTCCTAGCGGGCCCTGTAGGCAAGGTTGAAGACTTTCCAGGGAAGTGACAAAGCCAGGTGGGATGGAGTAGAGTCCAGAGCTCTGATGAAGCCCTGCGGGCCCCCTGGGAGGCATGAGTGCAGGACAGCCTCTGGGGTAACCCAGACGGAGGGGAGTAAAGCGTCTCGTCCTGCTTTCTCCCTCCTGCAGCATCTTCCTCAAGCCCCCACATGGGTCACGAGCCCAAGGGCCAGAACTCAGCCAACCAAAAGGCAGAGCGAGCCTGCGCAATGGCAGTAGGGAAATGTCGAGTGGCATTTGATTGGCCTCACAGCTTCAGGACGCTCATCGCAGGCAGGACAATGAGGTGCATGGCCCAGACTATGGACCTGGGAGCCACTGACACCTGGACTGGTTTCATTAATCTTGTTGAACCCTAGAGACCACATCTACAAAACTGGGGGGAGTGCCCAGAGGGCGGCACCTTGCACAGTATCTGGCCTTTTAATGTTTCCTAAATTCAAAATGGGCAAGTCGTGGATGGCACTTCTGCCCTGGGCCTTGGCACATGCTGGCCATCTCTCAAGTTCTCCAAATGTGCTCCATGAACTTCAACAGGGTAGAGACACAGTATCAAGGAGAATAAACTCTCCTCTTCCTGCAAGAGCTTAACGAGAGAAGAACACCGATCTGGACAATGTTTGGCGGTTGCCTGAAGAAGGCCTCCTAAGTATCTAATGTGGTCCCTAGCAGGGAGCACATATTTGATAAATGTCAGCCAGACAAAACAAAGCTGGACGAAGGTCAGCCTTTCGGGGACAGTGGAGAACAGCTAGGCTGAGGGCAAGCAGCTGGAGCTCCCTAAAGGTGCCCAGAGGGGCCGCAGGTTGCACAGCTCTGCTCCACCAGTGGAGGGCCAGAGTCCCCGGCTCCGGGCAGGTCAGACACCTTTGTCTGATGGGCGGCCTCCCACACCAAGAATAACACTGCACAGATCATTTAGGCTGCGCTACAGACTCTGGGGCTCCTGGATGTGTGAACGTGTCACAGCCATCCCCCATTGGTCTGCACCACGAGCATGGTGGCAGCTGAGAGCCCAAGCGGGTACCAGCAACGCCACACTCGCACCCCAACTGGGGGAACCAGATGCCCCCTCAGGACAGCCAGGCCCCGCCTCAGAGGTCTGCAGCTGCCAGCTGGGGCAGGGGGACCACTCTTGCTGACCTCCTGCTCGGGCCGGGAGCCAGGACTTTCCAGCCGCAGCTCACGATGCTCGGGTGGTGCCTTACGATAGGGCTTCTTAGCAGGGGCTGCACTGGTCATTCTGGGAGATGAGAGCTGTTCAACCTGCTGAGGGAAATAAGGAGGGAGGAGGCTCAGAGACGTGGCAAGAGGCCTCTGAATTGAGGGAAAAAGGGGACAGGTAGGAGCCACCAGGCAGGCAGACAGGCCTGGGCCACTCCCAGGGTTATCTGAAGTGCTCAGCTCTGGTGTGCCACTGCCTGTGGGTCAATGGTGAACAGGAGAGGCGTCCAGGGCCAGTGGGAATACATGAGGGGAAAGGCAGGGCCCAGGGCCTGGGCGCAGGGCACACGGGTTGGGCCGGAGGAGTGACCCACCCCTGGTCCCTGCGGGCGTGGGAGGGCCGCCGCAGAGGGAAGAGCGACTCTCCAAAAACCAGTTTCCTCAATTCCAAACTGGGTTAAGTTTCACTTCAACAACCAATTTCATAGGGTTGTTGTAATGATTATGGAAAGCACTAACAACAGAAGCTGGCACTCAGATGCTCGACTAATGTTAGCTTTAAAGCAAACTGTGAGCAGAAAGTAAGGGCTTGAGATGTATGCCCAGCCTGGACCCCTCAGGGCGGGGTGTCACCAGGTTTGGGGGCCCTGAAAGTCAAGCCTCTCTGGCCTCCAGTGCTCTCTTCACCAGCCCCCACCAAAAGGGGCCACCTGCTGCCCCCTCACCTGCCAGCCTCCCCAGGAGAGGGCCCAGTGGGGGGCGCAGGCCTCACTGCGAACATACCGTCTGTCCGTCGGCAGCACTCTCTGTTCCGCTGTCCGGGAGTCAGCCTGTGGCTCTCTGCATCCCACGGCCCAGCCACTTCCTCTGGCCAACAGCTCCTGAAACCGGAGATGGGAAGAAAACAGAAACCAGGTGTCAAGGCCTGTCTGTCAGTGCCCCCAAGAGAGCTACACAGGAGAGCCATGGAGGCGGGACCGGAGTGGAAGCACTGGCTCTGCATGAACGGCATCCCGGGCCCAGGGAGACACAGGTGTGTCTGTGTGGCCATGCTCTTGGCTTACCACACGCCTGATTCCAGAAGAGGCCTGGTGCTGTCTTGTCCCTATCCTACCCTGTATCTGTCCTGTTCATCTCCAGGGCCTCTCAGAGTCTAGAAACAACAACTCAAGAGATTTGGGGGACATGGGTTGCAGAAGAAAACACCAGGAAAAAGCCTAGGAGAGGCCCAAGAAGATGCTGGGGGAAAAAAAAAAAGCTCCTAGCAATGATTCCAGAGGAGCCCAAACAGACTGCAAGAGGAGGGGAAGGTCCAGGAGAGAGAACTGGAAAAGGCAGCATTTTAGAGCAATGACGGTTCTCAACCAGGGTGATTTGGGTCTTCCCCGGCCTCCTCCTTTCCCCACCCCTGGTATCTGGCAAATATCTGAAGGCATTTTTGCTTGTCACACCAGGGGTGGGCGGTACTGGCATCTAATGTGTAGAGGCCAGGCCTGCTGCTAACATCCTATGAAGCACAGTGCAGCCTCCCACGACAAGGCATTATCGGCACAGTGTTGATTTGCCCAGGCTGGGAAAGCCTGTGTAGGAAGCTCCAGTCTGGGGAGCTGAGACACCTGGCTTCCGGGCTCAGTGCTGCTTCTGACACACGATGTGGCCCTGGGTAAGTCCCTGCCTCACTGGATAAGCTTGTCTCTCATCTGCAGAGAGGTGGCTGGAATGAGTGGCCTGTGAGGTCCCCTCCAAGTCCTTGGGGTTCCGACCTCTCCCCGACCTGTAATGAGCTGGGCTGCAGCATGGGGGCAGCAGCTACCACAGGGACCAGTGGAGGCAGCAACCTCAGGTGGCCTTCCGGACATCAGCAGTCCTGCCTCCGCCATCCACCTAACCAGAGCTGGGGGCTGAGGGAAGCCTTGCGGGCTGAAGCGTGTGTTCCCGCTGTTGGGACATGCCCTGGCCACAACTCCTGTCACATTCCAACAGGGCCTGAGGCAGGAGGCATGGTGAGGGGGTGGGGAGGGCGGGAAGAGGAGTGGCCTCCCCTCTCTGTCTGGGCAGCCTGGCCTCTGGCGTGGGGTTCTGGGGTGTGGCAGCAGGCACGAGCCGCCAACCTCCAGCCCTTTGATGGTGAGGCAGAGCGTGTCCCCACAGGGCACACACAGCGGGCTGTGTCGGGCTGACTCCCTGTTCAGGAATCTGGGCAGGCCTGAAGGGACAGCACATTCCTGAGGTGTGGGGGAACAAACAAGTCACCCCCACAGTTCCCTGGGGCTACCCCTTCAGTGGGGCCCTGGGTGGAAGCTCTTCTGGCCTGGGGAACAGGCCCAGAAAGTGCCAAGCCAGCACGGGTACCTGGATTCTGATACTCAGAGGGTCTAAGTTGGGGGGGTGGTATATATGTTAGAAAAGGAAGAGTCAGACCACAGGAGTGAGAGATACTGGTAGCCAGGAGTGCCCATGAAGTCCAGAGCCGGCCTCTGCCTTCCCCCACCTTCCCTATTCCTGCCAGCGCCCACACTGCCCTCCAAGCCCTGGGACACTGGTGTGGGCGGTGGGCGGAGGACACTACCGTGCCCGGGTATCTAGTCATCCTACCCGTGAGGAGACGCAGCGGCCTCCCTCCATGCCCCGCTGCCCCAGCTCGAGCTGTCACATGTCCTACGAGCTCATCCTGCCCTGTCTCAACCTCACGGCCCCACAGCACATATTCCTGGGGCTTTCATGCACAGACAATCTGGCCTGCTGAGGGGACAGGTAGCATGCATGTGGCTAGCAGTGAGACGGGTCAAAGTGCAGACTAGGACTCTCAGATGAACGACAGTGGTTTTGGAGGTTCTTTTCCCCAGCCAGAGTCCGCTCTTTTCATACATATCGGAGTCACAGGGAGGGACATGGCTCCTGACTGGGGAGGCAGAAGGCCACACCCTGCTAGGGAGGACAGTCCACCAGGGAGCCTCAGCGATCCCAACACAAGTCCAGGAGGGAGACTCCACGCCACTCCCTGCCCCACATCCCTAAATTCCAGTGCATGTTGGGGCTCTGGTCCCAACTCCTGAGGTCTGCTAAGGGCCTCAGATCCAGCCTGGAGGGGACCACAGTTCCAGCACTGAACAGGCACACACAGGCCTGGCAGGACGCTGGCACTGCAGGGAAGGTCAGCCCCAGGGGTGAGCGCAACGCCAGGCCTATTGGAGAACACAGGGAGCAGCAGCCGGGCAACAGGGTCACAGGAGGAGAGGAGGGGCTGGCTACAAAGCAGCGGAGCGGCCCCTCCAGGAAGACCCAGCTCCTAGAGGCTGCCTCCCTGGCACATGGCCTTCACCCAAAGATCTCCAAGCTGCTTTGGAGTGTTTCAACCCGAGGTCAACTCCTAATCCCACAGCAAGAAAAAGAGTCCCCCAGGGAAGGCTGGATAAGTCCAAATGGGCCACAGGCCACGAGGAGTGGGCAGACAGCCCAGTCTCTTAGCCTCTGGATGCTGCGCTGGCTCCAGGGCACCTCCACGAGAAGGCTCTTCTAGAAAGTCTAGAAACTGACAAGGAAGAATCCCACTCCCACCCCTCACCACAAACTACCTGAGCTTCAAGGAACTGGAAGCAGAAGACTCAGGATGTGGGCTACCACATCTTAGGCTGGGTTTGTGCGACAACAGCCGTGCTCTGGGAGAAAAGTGAAAGTGAAAGTGGCTCGGTGGTGTCCGACTCTTTGCGACCCCCATGGACTATACAGTCCACGGCACTCTCTAGACCAGAATACTGGAGTGGGTAGCCTATCCCTTCTCCGGGGGATCTTCCCAACCCAGGAATCAAACCGGGGTCTCCTGCATTGCAGGTAGATTCTCTACCAGCTGAGCTATGAGGGAAGCCCTTCTGGGAGAAAGGCTGAGACTTGAGTCAATCCCCCCGGCTGACCTGGTCTGCGGCTCTCGGGGCTGCACCTGCAGGCACTGTTGAGGGAGACACCCCCGCAGCGTCACGGAGGCGAGGTGAAAGGAAAGCAGCTCTCCTCACCGCCCCCACCCCCCCTAACCCCGCCTCCTCCTCCCTCTCCTGCAGAGTATTCATTCTTCACTCACTCAGGAGCAGCTCAGAGGACTCCACCGTATCTGAGGGGTGGAGTGAGAGGGTGATAGCCTTGTAATTGCCATGTTGCAATCTGCCAGTCCGCGCAGGCCCCTGTTGCCGCCTGCCCTGTATTAAATACCTTCTCCCTGATTACAGCCCACGGGCATGATTAGCTGCCTCCAGAGAACAAAGTCTACTTTCATTAGAAATGGGACTCGGCACGCACAGTGAACCTGTGCTCTGAACCCACTGAACAGCTGAGCAAAGCGTGTATCAGAGGCAGATATAAGGAGCAATATATGCCAGGAGCTGGCGGCTCCTCTCTCGAACCAGGGGACAGCTCTCCGACTCGCTCCCCTGTGTGGACAATGAACGTGTGTGGATATGACCAGGGGTCCCCCCGAAGTCAGTCCTGATGCTGCTGGAGACGGAGCAGGATGAGGAGGAGCCCTCTTCAGAATCTGATTCTCTCCAAACCACTATCCTTTCTCCTCCTCCCTGCAAACACCCGCAGAGGCAACAGTGAAAGGTTCGATTCCAAGAGCCAAGGACACCCCCTTACTTCCCTCTGCCGTCCCATCTGTGCATCTGCCCAAGGCCCAGGGCAAAGCCAAAGGTGCAGGAGAGGAAGGGAGCTCCCAGCATCCAGCTTTCTCTCTGCTCAGGGCTCAGAGGTTACCCGCTCGACACTGGCCGAGCAGAGGGAGACAACTGAATCCAAAACAGGTGTGGCTCAAACTCTGCCCTCCCCTGCACCCCAGGTCTCTTCTAGCCCCCAAGTTCTGCACCACACCCCTGCCCCTACACAGTTCAGCTGCCTACCCAAAGAAACCGCCTGCCTCCACAACTTCCATCACCCACATTCTCTTTAAGAAATGATGACCCCAGCAGTTTATCTGGGCTCAGCATTTCTGTACTTACTGATGTCTCTGTCCCCAGCTGTCACTGAAATCAAGCAAGTGAAGGACGCTGAGGGGCCAATGAACCCAATCTTCTGAATCAGGGAAGGCATACACATCACAAAAATCATTAACTAATGCTCTTCTTTCATAATTCACCCAAAGAAAGTCAAATGGAAGGTAGCAATCATTGCTGCTTTTAAAATGAAAGGAAAACTGCCCCTTTTCAGAATACCCCAGCTGTGTTGTATGCTGCCTTACCCCAGCAGGATATAAATTAATAATAAACCCAAATATGGGCCCTTCCTAAAGCCCCCGGTGAACCACTAAACAGGAGCATGTGGTCACAGGGACGAGCGCCTCCCCTGTGGGAATGGTCCTCAGCTGTGAAGTGGTCTCTGAACCCTGCAGGCCTGGAGGAAGCTGTGCCTCGCGGGGTTGGGGTGGGGGGCAAGACACACTCCACAGTGCAGGTCCAACTGCTTCTCAGGCCTCTGAAATCCGGGCTCTGGCTCCAACTAAGGACCAAGAAACACAAACCTCCACCGTGCAAGGGCCAGCCCCCTAACCAGGGGGGCCAGCAGGGGGTCCGGAGACTGCCCATAAGGACCCCTCCCACGCCCACCCCTAATCAGGATGGCTCCTCTCCCCCTTGACTGTCAGTGAACAGCCGCACAGAGAGCTGATCCTACTGAGGCAGCCTGGGTTCAGTCCTCCCAGCCCTGGCCCCCAGTTTCCGGTGCAGCTGTTCCCGAGATACCTGAGCAAAGCCCTGAGCGATCCTGGGCGCGTGGCAGGCAAGCAGCCAGCAGAACACGGGTGGGGCCCGGGCAGGCTCTCCTCTGGGCCGATGACAAGGCTGGAAGATGCCAGTCTGTGCCCAGACCAGCCCCATTGCCCCTCCCCCAGGCAGGCCTGCCACCCCTCTGGGAAAGCACAACGTCACCCTTTTGGGACATGCTGCCTGCGGCCCTAACCTGGCCCCCTGCCCACTCTAAGCGGAATAGAATATAGGTATTTAAAAAACCAGAATGGGTGGGAATATTCCTCCCCAGAGTCATCCTGAGGTCTCAGAACTAGTGCTGGTGGCCTGTGAGAGCTTACCTGGCTCCCACCAGAGCAAATACCTCAAGTCTATCCACCGGGCCTCTCGTTCAAGCCAACACTTGACAGGAGGAAAGGGGCTGAAGATTCCTGATGATGAGCCAAGCAAACCAACCCCCAACCAAACGGAGCACTCAGAAGTCCCCAGATCAGAAGCAGCACTTGACCTTCGTCCCATGCTCGCCCCTCGGGAAGAAGCAACCTGCCACTCCTCGCCCCTTCTGCTCTCCTCGTCAGAGCCAAGCCACAGGCCCCTCCAGGGTGCTGCTGCTCAGTAGCTCAGTCATGTCCGACTCTTTGTGACCCCATGGACTGCAGCACGCCAGGCTTCCCTGTCTGTCACCATCTCCCAGAGTTTGCTCAAACTCATGTCCATTGAGTTGGTGACGCTATCCAACCATCTCATCCTCTGTCGTCCCCTTCTCCTCCCGCCCTCAACCTTTCCCTCCAGCTTGCTAACTCTCTATTCAGGGTCCACACCATCCGCGGAGCCCCTACACCGTCTCGTTTACACACTCCCACTCTGTGGGCACTGGCAGCTTCCTGCCCTCTGCCTCCTGGCTCAGGGGAAACAGAGGCGGCTTAGAGGGCCTCCAGGTCTCAGGTCCCCCTATCTAGCCCACCACACTCCGCCCCCCTCCCCGGGCACTGCCCCCAGAGGCGGCAGACAGGGTCTGTCTAGTTACCTGTGCAGACCACCAGGGCGCCCCGCGCAGTCAGCCTTCCTGCAACCTCTGGACGCCCCTTCTTTCCCAGCCTGGAGGGAGGAGGGAGCCTGTTGGGAACTTCTCCATGGCAAGCTGAGGCCAATGCCTCCCTCAGGCCCACTGTGGAGTCCAGAGCCAGGTCCTGCCCCCTCTGACTAAGGCGCCCTTCCCAGCTCTTTTTGGTTAAAGTCCACCTGAAGCTCCAGAGGTGGAAGGCGGTGGGGGAACCAACTCCTCCCACTCCACCTCCCAGAGCAATGGTCACCAACGGGAGCTACATCTCAGATGGGTATCCGGTTCTGGGCTCCAACTTTCAGACAGAGCTTCACTCCTCTGTCCAGGCCATTTCTCACAGGCAGGTCAAGGTTTTCCTCAACCTCCCAGTCCCCAAGAAGAACCTGCAGTTTCAAATCTTATCCTGGGATGGGAATAATGGGGATATCATCTTCTCCTTTTTCCTTCTGGCTATGTCCATGAGGGATCTTAGTTCTCTGACCAGGGATTGAACCTGGGCCCTCGGCAGTGACAGCACTGAGCCCTAACCACTGGACTGCCACAGGAATTTCCATCATCTTCCCCTCTTGATAAAGGGAGGAAACTATCCAGTCTAGCAGAAAATTCCCTTCCTACTCTCCTTCCATCTGTCTCTGAGGCATGAAACCAGCAGCACGGTAGCTGAGGGATGCTCTCAAACTCCATGGTGCTAAAAGCAGATTAAAGAGACATGCTGTTCTAAGGGAGAACTGAGAGGCACATACTGACTGAGGGGAGGAATGGGGGCAGAGCCCAGCAGCCGGCTGGTAGGTGGACAGGCACCTGTGCACAGCCCCACCTACGGCAAGGAGACCGGGCAAACGGAGGGAACCCAGTGGTAAGGACAAGCGCGCAGAGGAGATGGCTCGGTGTAAGCAGAGGGGAGGAGGCCAGGGGCAGGAAGGGAGACGAGAGGCGTGGCTGGAGGCACCTTCAGGGTGGGTTAGCTGGCCCGGGTCAGACTCACAGGGTTAGTGTCTTCTCCCCAACCAGCCAGCTCTCCTGGTTAGCACGGTTAGCACCAGACTCGTGGCAGACGCCCTCCAGGCACTCCATACAAACAGACAGCTTGGTCTGTGAGCAGCCCAACTCCGGAGCTGCAAAGAGAGCAGAAGGAATGCCAGGCTGCAGGATGCCCGAGGGTACACACTGCCCTCTCCCGACAGGGACGCTCCTCCGGACTTACCGCCAGACCCTGCAGGGCCTCTCCCCTCTGGAAGGCAGGCCACATGCAAGCACAACACCCACCCTGCCAAGCAGTGAGCCTGGCTGGTGACCCCAGGGAGCAAGGCTCTCCAGCTGTCAACAGAAAGAGAGCACTGCCGTGGTGGAAGGGGGCACTGCTACCAGGGGGCAGCTCTCCTGTCTCACCTATTCCCGGAACACTGCTGCCAGGCTGGACCACAGCCCTGAGAGCTGCTTCTAAGAACAAAGCCACCCACAGCTGCAGCTGCCACCTCGCCCAAGCCCGTGCCAGCAGAGTCCACCACACCCCCTCCCACGGGCTCTGAGGAAAGGCGCTGGGAGAGAACTGGCCCAGGGACCGGAGGTTGCAACAAGAGCTGCGTGGAAAGCACAGCACAATGGGGCAGTGTGTGCCCGGCCCGGAGCCATGCCAGCCCAGGGAACGGGTGACACACTGCCACCTTTCAGCTGCAGAAAGGGCCAGGGGTGGTGTTTCCCAGGGAGCTGGCCCCAAAGGGACCCATGGGGCAAGGGTAAGGGCAAGGCCACAGTCAGACTCCCCAGACCCTGAGAGGGCCCCCCCACCCCCTCAGAATGGCAAAGCCCAGAAAGGCTAAGGTTCTCACACAGCTAGCCCAGGGAACACTCTTCCCTGAAGCCTCCAGAATCACCCAGGGAAAGTGACACACCCTGGCTTAGAGATCTCCAGGCAAATGTGCCACAGCAGCAGAGTCCCAGAGACCCCCTGCCCTGGCCAAGATGCGACCCCTGGGGAGGCAGGACAGGAAAGTTACAGCACAGACATCAGCAAATACTGGCTGTGACTGATGGAGAAGGGCTGGCAGGGAAAAAGCAGGAGAACGACCCCCACGCAGTCTGATGATGAGATGACTCGGGGTAGGAAGGGGAAAACAGAGACCACCCAGGCCCCACACATAGGCCTGGCTTCTCCCAAGCCCAGGCCAACGCTGAACACAAGCAAGAGAAGCCTCCAACAGGCTTCCCAGCTGCCCCCTTGCTGGGCTCCCGGCCTTGCTCTGATAGCCCTGGAGGTCAAAAGGCCGAAGCCTGACCAGGAAGAGTAAGCTAGCCATCTAGCAGAGAAGACGCCAACTCTTCCTGTGGGCTCTGATCTCTTCCCTGGACTAGCAAGGAAGCGTGGCCATGGGCGACTACTTTCTGAATCCTCGACACAGACATACTAATAAATAAACAAACACGCACCAGTTGGGTCTGGTTTGTTTTCCAAACGGGGAGCAGCAAGTGACCTGGTTAATCCAAGGTTTCAGACAGCAGGGGTTGAGAAATCAGGTAAGTCTCCGCCCTTCCCAGCCAGAGATGAAAGAAGAGTGAGAGAGAGAGACACATGCGAGCCAGGGGTGCTGGTGCCCACATCACGCCCACACCCATCCTGATTCCCACTCCAGGGCTCTCCTACCAGAAAACTTCATCCCAGCATAAAAGACAATCCCTCAGAGATAAGCAGGGTGTCTGCTGTGGCAAGAACCTCTGGGAAAGCTGCTCCAACCCTCCCAAGGAGCCAGCCAGCCCCCCAGGAACACACCAAGCTGGACTGGAGGCTGCAGCCGGGCTCCTCAAAGGCTCCAGCAGGGACTAATTCCCCCCTCCCTGCCCCACCCAGGGTTAATTGTTAGGAGGGCAGAACAAGCTGAATAACAATATGTATTACTATTAAGTTGTGTTTATTTTACAGGCAATACATGATAGGGAATGTCTGGAAGTATTAATACATTAGAATGATCAGAAGGATACAGGATAAATGGTTAACAGTATTCCCTGTCTTTGGGAAAGGGCTTAGACAGGAGCAGTGGGGGAAGAAAGGGAAGGTCTTTTTGCTTTAAATTTTGTAGATTTTTCTGTACGGTTGGTATTTTCAACGAGGTACCACACCACGTTTATGATGACAACGCACTGTTCCCTGACAAACGGGCAAAATCACTCCATCCGCACTGTGCTGTACCCTCCCAGAAGTGCTTTCCCTTCAGCTGTATTTCCTTCAATCCTTGTAGCTTAGTGAGGCCCACAGCACAGGTGGCGTTCTCCCATTCTGAAGTGACACAGAGGACAAGAGCCCTGCCCAAGGCCACAGACACAGGGGACAGAACCCTCCATTTCCAATTCCAGTTCAAAGCCTGGAAAGCTGTCTTCTCCCGGGAGCCAAGGAAAACGATGACAATTCTGCCCGGATGTAAAGACCCTCAAAGACATCTGAGACCGAATTCCCCATCTGGCTCACCTGGAAAGGGGCAAAGAGGCCACTGCTCAGCACCCAAGGGGATAAGTGCAGAGTTCTATCCCGCTGGTTAGCTTAATGGAAGCCCAGGGCTTTCGGGTCTAGGCTGACTCTCCGCAAGGCAGTCCCCCCATCTGGGAGTTCTCTGCCAGTTTATTATGAGAACATAAAAGTGCTTCACAAATAGGGGGCCGTGTCCTTGATAGATCCCAAACGTCACCAAGTAGACAGTTGGCACTTACAAGATAGACCGAACAAAGAAAGTCTCACTCTTCTACTCACGGACCCTCACCAGACGCAGTCCCTCTGAGACCTAAAAGCACACAACACAATCCAGTCCAGCTGGCTCATCTGATCTCCTCTCAAACCGGCTTAACGTACAACGCAGCTTATCACTCCTGCCAAGATGCCATCATGAAG
Source organism: Bos taurus (assembly GCF_002263795.3). NCBI lineage: Eukaryota > Metazoa > Chordata > Mammalia > Artiodactyla > Bovidae > Bos > Bos taurus. Next base: position 17,035,382 of record NC_037350.1, on the reverse strand, counting down.
ACGGGCCACATTGCAGTGCGCACCCCACACCAAGGGATGAGGGGCAGAGCCCAGGGAAAACTCCTTCAATCCACCTCTAACTACTGGTTTCATCCCTGTGGTTCTTCTAGGCGTGAACAAGGCTGTACCAAGATGTCTTGGCTGTGAGCGTGGAGCACACCAAGGGAGGACCAGCGATACCACAGAAAAGCCAGCAGGTGACGGCAGGCACTAAAAGGAGCTCGATGAATAACAAAGAGGGTGCCGGCAGCCAAAGCCTTTTTAAGATGCTAATTAAGCAAGAAAATACACCTGTGTGTACTCCAGTGCCTCTCTTAACTCCTTCTGGCTGGCTTAGAAATGTGCGGTTAGAATATAAGGCTGAAGAGGGAGACAGCTGAAGCCAAGCACCTAGATCATTCAACCACATTAACTCAACTCTGGAAAATAATTAGTAATGTGACTGTTAATACATTCACCTTTTGTTTATGCAGGACCTTCCTTCCTGAGAGTTCAAAGAGTTTCACCAGATAGATTTTATCTGCTTTAGTCTAAGAAAGGACTAGACTGGGAATAGGACTGCTCAGCACCTCCTATGTTGGGCTAACTAAACGCTCAGCCTTCAATAAATGACCTTGCCCCTAAGAAAGACCCCTGGGTGGGGAGAGACAGGTTAACAGCACCCCTGCATCACAGTGTGGTGAGTGCTCTGAGAGCAAACAGGAGAGGCATCTGGCTGGGGCAGGGAGTTAAACACCAGACAGAAAGGTTGCCCTCCCAAGAATCCAGACGAATCTTCCTGTGATTGCAAACTCCCATTGGAGTGCGGCCCGGCATTATACAATTAAGAGGTCTAGACTTCTGGAAACAAACTTCTCTGGCGCTTGTTCAGAACTGGTGCTGAAGAATTATTCCCATCAGCTATACTGAAAACAAAAAGTCAAAGAATGGACAGCGACCCTCAGCCTTCCACCCCATTTCTGGGGAGCACCTGAGTTCATAAGCCTGTTCTGTGACCCCCCCCCAAAAAAAAAAAAAAACTGGGACAAGAAGTCTGGCTTTCTCAAAGCGTAGACCACCAGCTTCACCCAACATTTTTTCAGTCCACAAAATACCAGGGAACACGGAACCTCAAACACCCCATCCAATACATGCACATGTACGGCCGAGTCCCTTTGCTGTCCACATGAAACTATCGTAACATTTTAACTGGCCATACTTCAATACAAAATAAAAGTTTAATAGAAGAACAACAGCAGCAAAAACCCACTCCATTTAGTCATCTCCGGCCTTAACTACATAACAAATCCGCCACCTACTCACTTCCACCTGTATCTACCAGTCATTGTTAATTTCACATGCTTGTCACAATCCATCAAAGGAGTCATTTCAACGTAAAAGATGGGAAGAAGCCTCAACAAACTTCCTTTGCACACTGACACTGTTTCCCAATCTCACCTTTTTTTGTTGCTCAGTGAAAGAGAGAGACAGGTAAACAGGTAGACAAGTGTCCGGACCAAGAGGAAGAAAGGAAAACAGAGAAGTCTTCTCAACCAGGGTGGAAGAGAAGCTGGGTCTCAAGAGGTCAGCAGAGTTTGAGAGACAAAGGTGAGCACGATGCAGAGACTGAAATGCACAAGTAAGAAGAAAAAAGTAAACAAATGTTCAGAAAAGGTTCCGGAGCAGTAGGAAACTCAGGAGCAAGGAAACACAGGACAGATGAAACAGAGCGGCAGTAACTCAGGCTAGAGAGTTGAGTTTGAGCCTTCTGGTACACAAGGCTGAAGACTGTGGACTCTATCCCAAACAAGAGAGAAACCAGGGCCTAAAGGGAAGAGGCAGTATGTGTTTTATAGGAAAGTAAATTTTTACAGCAGCATGGAAGATAGAGTAGGGAGAGACTGCCCGTCACATTTCTTTCATTGTATATGCACCACAGCATTATAAAGCACCTCTTACGCACCCTGCTGCTGCTAAGTCACTTCAGTCGTGTCCGACTCTGTGTGACCCCATAGACGGCAGCCCACCAGGCTCCCTCTTCTCTGGGATTCTCCAGGCAAGAACACTGGAGTGGGTTGCCATTTCCTTCTCCAATGCATGAAAGTGAAAAGTGAAAGTGAAGTCGCTCAGTCACGTCCGACCCTCAGCGGCCCCATGGACTGCAGCCTTCCAGGTTCCTCCATCCATGGGATTTTTACCCTGCACTATCCCAAATGCCAGAATACAACAGTGAGTAAGACAGTGTCTGTTCTCAGGGCACTTACAGTCTTGTGAGAGTCAGACAAATAAACAGGCAATTACAATACAGCCCAAGTGTTAAAACAGAAGTAAGCACAGGACAGTAAAGAGCAGTGGGATCCCAAAGGAAGTGACATTTAAAATGAGACCACAGGAGCAATAAAGAAGGAAAAGGGAGTCTGGAATGCAGCACAACCAACGTGTACAAAGACCCAGAAGCTAGAGAACAAGGTAAGTTTAAAGAGCTGTTAAGGGATTTCCCTGGTGGTACAGTGGATAAGAATCTGCCTGCCAATGCAGAGGACATGGGTTCAATCCCTGATCTGAGAAGATTCCACATGCCACAGTGCAACTAAGCCCGTGTCCCACAACAACAGAAGCCACCGCAATGAGAAGCCCATGCACCAAAACGAAAAGTAGCCCCCGCTCCCCGCAACTAGAGAAAGCCCTTGCAAAGCAACAAAGACCCAGTGCAACCAAAACTAATAATAAATTTTAAAAATAATTTTTTTTTTTTAAAGAGCTGTTAAGAGGCTGAATCCTACTGGAGAAATGAAGACCCAGTTTACTCATAGGACTTGGCACTCAAAATATGATAGCGAAAAGGAGGTGAAGGAATTTGATTCAAAGATAACAAATGAATACTGGGTGTTATGAGAACAAACTGATTTAGACAACAACAAAAAGAGAATGGTAACAGGGGAGAACTGGCTTAAAATCCATCAGCCTTCACCCTGAAGTTCAATCATTTGCTAAAATGTGACCCGAATCTAGGAAGTCAGAGAACTACCAAAACACAAACATGTACTGTACAGAGATAACACGTTTCAGCATGCTGACTGCAGCGCAAATCAAGATAAAGCACACCATCCTGAGGCCTGTGGCTCCTCTGTTGATGGAGGAGGGGAGCAGAGACTGACAGATGCTCTTAAAAGCACATGTGCTATGCTACAACAGACAGAAAGTTTCATCATGGGGCAAGTCCTAGGTCTGGAGCCCCCGACACCATGAGCCCAGGCGTGTGCCTGCCCTGATGGCAGAGTGAAGAGTCATTTACTAAAGAAAAAGATGGGCCCTGAGGGCATGTGTTAAATAGACAGGGCATGACTCAGAAGGAGGGAAAGGGTGAGTCTTAAATACTGGGCAAAGGAAAGCCAGTCATCAGTCAGTCCTTACACACACTCTGCCTCCTGCCTGGCTTAAAGGAAAGAGACCTGGGCGTGGCACCAGGGCCTTCCTCTACAACACAAGCTTCAGCAGAAGCACATTTATTTTCCAACTTCCTCTCACGTTAATAACACAGTTTTCCCCTTTTGTAGTTTGCTATTTTTTAAAGAAAGATGCAAGCAGACTGTCTATGAGTTTAACACTATGGTTCCTTCAACGGTTCGTGTCAGTAACACAAACACCGACACAGTCAATGCATGCTAAGAATGGATCTCGATGTCATTCTGTCTGCTCACCCCAGCCAGCTCAAAGTTTTCCAAAGAGCAGTCACCAAGTTGAATCATGATGACAGAGTTTAGATTGGGCGAACATGGCACAGGGCACTCCCACACCAGTCCGTGTGTGTGTGCTAAGTCACTTGAGTCGTGTCTGACTTTTTTCAACCCTATGGACTGCAGCCCACCAGGCTCCTCTGCCCATGGGATTCTCCAGACAAGAATACTGGAGTGGGTTGCCATGCCCTCCTCCAGGGTTCTTCCTAACCCAGGGATCAAACCCAGGTCTCTTCCGTCACAGGCAGATTTTTTACCATTGAGCCACCAGGGAAATCCCACCAGTGCCTGCAAGGGTTATTAACTCTGAGAGGAAGAGGAGAGCTGAGATAAGAGCTCAACTCCTAAAACATTTTTTAAACAATCAGAAAAATGTTTACTACAATATGGGTTCACATCTAACCATCATGACAAGCAAACAAGAGACAGAAATTGCCAGTAGGCATATTTAAAAGTTAACTTCATACCAAATGCAAAAAAAAAAAAAAAAAAGCTCAACTGCTTAAGCCTGATTGCCTAGCTTCAAATCCCAGCTCTGCCACTTACTATCTGGGTGATGCTGAGCAAATCACTTAACAATGCTGCACCTCTATTTACTCTTCTGTAAGATGGGGATACTAACAGTATTAAACTACTAATCCACTTACAAAAGTGCCAAGCATACAGAACGTGCTCAGTAAGCACTATTATTATCTTCATCACTCGACGGTAAATTGATCATTCTACAGCCTCACAGTTTCAAATGTGTTCTGCCAAGGAAATGACTGGTATTTTAATATCACTTTAAATAGCTTAATGAGGATATTCTCACTATACGTAAAATCTATACTATCCTCTTCTCACATCAGGAGAGCAGCTCAAACCAGTACAGGTCTGCCACAGAGAGACATCAAGTTCAATCATGAAGCAGAAATTAGGGCTGAGATCTGGCCAGCATAATAACAAATATATATACTGAATGTCAGGCACTGTTCTAAATACACTAATGTACTAACTTATTTGACCTTCGCACAACTGTATTAGATAGGTACTCCAACCATCTCCATTTGATTGATGAGAAAGCTGAGGCAGAGAGCTGTGCAATATCTAAAGGTCACAGAGTCACAAATGGCAAGGTCTAGATTTGGACAGGCAATCTAGCTCCAGAGTCAGTGCTCTTAATCTCTGTGCTGGCTCACCACACTTTCCTTGCTGGTTACAATCTTCTAGAGGCATCCACAAATTGTTCTCAGAAAGAGAAGTTTTCCAACCTTCTAGAAATGAAGTCACAGCTCAATAACAACACCAGTTCTTCAGATACCTGAAGGTACTGAAGTTAGTCTAGTGACAGTGACTTAGGCTGGTCTGCCTGGAGTAAGACTTTTGGGGGCATGGATGTGTTGAGAGTAGGGAGCAGAAGATGGTTAGTAAGGAGTCCTAGATCAAATCAGACTTGCTGATCCAAGCATGGAACCTTCTTACTGGAGCAGGTTCCAGTAAGAAGCATGCTCCTAATTCTGGCTTAGGCATAACCAAAGGGCATCAAAGAAGTGGGAACCATACTCACTGCGCTCTGTGCCTCCAAACCTGTTCTCTTTCCTCAAACCCAAATCCACTATCTCTCAAGCCATGGTTAGTTTTGCTAATAAAACTGATATTGTTTTTTTGCCACACCACATAGCCTGTGGGTCCTAAGTTCCCCAACCAGGGATCAAACCCATGACCCCTGCATTGGAAGCATGGAATTTTAACCACTGCATCACCAGGGAAGTCCCCAAAACTTAAAAAAAAAATATATATATATATATTTTAACGTCGTTTGATAGGAAGATATAAAGAAAGAAGAAAAAAACTACCAGAAGAGAAAAAGGCAAGTTCTACAAGCCTTTCCTTGCATCACACTGCTCCAGGTTGTAAAGCAACTCTCAAATATCAGGGGTCTCAGGAACAGAATGATGTGAAAAACATGTGCAGAGCTTTGTACCAGTCAGCCTGACCTCTTACTATAAACTGATCTGGGTTTCTCCTCCCTAATCCCAACCTACCTGCCTCACTCCTCTGACCCAACCTAGGCACCAAATCCACATCCCCAAATAACACGGGCCCAAATAAATGAGCCCTTCTTACCAAAAGAAAAGATCAAAAGAGGCAGACATGTGGCAAGAATGAATTCAGGAATCGGTGACAGCAGGTGCCTAAATGGTTAATGGACACCAACCAGAAGTTTGTTTTCTTATGGCTGCCCACCATCTGTCACCCACAAATCTCCACTTTGGGCAGGAGACCAAACTGAAGATGTGATGGGGAGATCAAAGAAAATACAGTGACCGTGAAGGAAACTGCTTGTGACAGGGATGTGTTAAAATATTTTCAGTCTGATCTCTAGGCTCTTGCCCACGTTCGCCTGCACAGGTGAAGGCATACAAGGCTCAGTACTACACCCAACTCTCAACAAATCAGCGTGAGATCTAAGCAGAAGACTAACTTAGGGACCACAGGCAAAAGGCAGCCTCTAGAGAAGAGCGCCCTTCTCAAAATAAATGATTTTCAGCATCACTCGGAGCCCATGCATCCTGCTTCCAGGGAGCATGCCAGCCTGTCAACGGAGGCCACCTTACCCGCTCTGGGGTTGAGCTGGGGCAAGTCGCTACCTCTTCTTCTTTCCAAGCAGGCACTGTGATTTCTTCCAATCCCTGGGGCCCCTGAGTCTTCAGCTGAAATTGGGGCAGATGCTGCTATAAGAACTGTGGAAAGGCTGATCTAAGTCTAGAAGAGGGCCATTCGTTTGGCTTTAGTTCCCTCTTTGCTTCAGGTCTCTCTTCCTCCGTTCCCTACTATTCTCCTCCATGGAAAAGACCCCTTTTCCTCTCCCACCAGCCTGCGCTAGGGCCTCCACTCCACGCTCCGGGCTTTTTACTCTTGGCTAAGAAGTTCGGCTCCAACTCGTGACTCTGCTTCTCCCTCCCTGCACACCTACTTCTGGCTCCCCGCCTGGAATCCCCTCCCCCAAGGCTACCACTGGAATCTAGGCCCCCTCCCCTCCATCCCTATCTCATTTTTTTCTCTGCCTCCAACCTTCCACCACTCCACTTCCTCTTCTCAACCCCAGAGCTACTCCCTCCGCCCCAACTCCCCGTTGGCATCCTCACGACCCCCTACAAGTATAGACTCCCAGCCCGACTAATCCAATCCCACAACAAACTTTCTGCCGCTGCCCACTGCCTTCAGACCGCCATCTTGCCGCGGGGCAGGCCGGGTAGTGGCCACGGCCGCGGGAATCCCCACGCACCAGGCGCCGCGCGTCATCGGGGGCGTGGCCATGGGGGTGTGGCCTCCGACTGGGGCACTGGGGCGCGGGACCCGGAGGAAAGCCGCGGATCCTGTAAAAGCAGGATTTTGTGGGCTGGCTGCACAAGGAAGGCGGTGTCTTGTCAGGAGTAGGGAGATAGCGAGAAGGGTGGGGAAAGACTCTGGTATTCAAAAAGAAAAACAAAAAAACAATGGGAGGAAAACAGCACAAAAATGTAGTGAGAGTTGTAGCAATGGTTCCCCATCACTCAAAGGGTAAAAGGCAGCTTCTCAGCTTGTCACGTGGAAATAGGCAAGACCTAGCTTCTTCGCCCCTTCACCAGCCTCATCTTCCACCTCTGCCTGGGACTTCCTGTTCGCCATTGCAAGTCCTCTCCTCCCCTTGCACTGTGAATTCCTGCTCTTCCTTCAGCCCTCAAATCAGATTATCACCTCCTCCAGGAAACCTTCCCCAATTTCCTAGATTGGATTTGGTGCTCTTTTGCTGGTTATCTCTAACCACTAGAAGGAAATGGCAACCCATTCCAGTACTCTTGCCTGGAAAATCCTATGGACGGAGGAGCCTGGTAGTCTACAGTCCATGGGGTCGCAAAGAGTCGGACACGACTGAGCGACTTCACTTCTTGTAGCCACTTACACTTCATTGTAGCTACCCTATGCTGTAATTATTTATTTGCACTTTGTGTCCCTTGCTAAACTTGCTGCTCCTTCAGGGCAAAGCCTGAATCTGATTATATCTTCATACCCTGGCAGGTGTGTGGCTCACAATAAATGTGTAACAAATAAATAACATAACATCCCATGTGCTAAGCATATATCTGCCTCAGGACTTTTCGGTTTACTGTTCCCTGTGCCTGTGATGGGCTACTTCCAGACAGTCCCACCCATTTGTGTCTCTGCTCAAATGTTACCACCTCAGAGAAGCCTTCCCTGGCCACTCTGTCTAAGACAATATCCCCAATCACTCCCTGCTTGGGGCTTCCCTGTAGCTCAGATGGTAAAGAATATGCCTGCAATGCAAGAGACTGGGGTTCAATCCTTGGGTTGGGAAGATCCCCTGGAGAAGGGCATGGCAACCCACTCCAATATTCTTGCCTGGAGAATCCTGTGGACAGAGGAGCCTGGTGAGCTACAGTCCATGGGGTTGCAAAGAATCAGACATAATTGAGTGACTAACACTACACCAATTCATGGGGTCGCAAAGAGTCGGACACGACTGAGCAACTGAACTGAACACTACAACACACTACTACACCACACTACTACTACTACTGCTCCCTTACCCTGCCTACTATTATCTGACATATTTTTCTTTGTTGATCATCTCCCACTATACTGCAAACTCCAGAGCTCAAGAACTTTCTCTCATTCATTACTGTATCCCCAGGATCTAAAATAATGCCTGGCATAGTAGATACTCAATACATGTCTATTTTATTTATTTTATTTGGCTGCACTGCATGGCATGCAGCATTTTAGTTCTCTGACCAGGGATCGAACCTGTGCCCCCTACATTGGAACCATGGAGCCCTAACCACTGGACCACCAGGAAACTCCTCACAATAAATGTTTGTGGAATGCATAAATGGCATGGAAAGAAGTGATGGAGGAATTTTGGAATGTAGTGATGGGGAGAAGAGGTTGAAAATACTATAAAATAGAGAATGCATAAATGGAAGGTACAGGTCCCCAAGGCCAGACTTGGCCACATCCGGTATGGGAGTGAAGACAGAATCCAGACTCAGGAAGGAACGGAGGGAGCAGGATGAGAGCCAGGTAGAACTCCGGAGCAAGGTCCTCAGGGAATAGAGCTCTCCTGGGAAAGCTCCAGTTTAGGTTGAGGAAATAGGATGGGCCGGAGGCTGAGGAGTTTACTCAGATCTAAAGATAATATCCACCCCAAGCCCAGGCCTCTTTTGGCCAGATGGTGCTAGAGGAGCCTAGGCATCTGTTCCTCTGTAAATTATCCGTGCTGCCTCCTGCCTGTCTTCTCTGGTGACAGCCGGAACAATTGTCCAGGAATTCCATCTGCTCCCCTGTCCTTCTCCCCTCCACAGCTCATCAACATTTCAGAGTGGAGAGGTGTCCCCTTTCCCTGGGCTCGAGGGTTGGGAGTCGGATTTGTCCCTTGGTGGAACTGGCCTCAAGCACTCACTCCTTGAACAACACAACAAATAAAACCTCAGCAGAGATTCCCAGGCCCCTGGAAGGAGAGGTCAGCCATCCTTATTTCTCATCCTGTCTATGTTTTTCAATCCCATCCAACTTTGTATTGTTATTAATTTAATAAACTTATACTAAATGAATCAATTATATTGGTTCTTGCAGAGCTTTTCAAATAAGGGTTCCCAATCATTGTACATTTCTTTTTTTATTATTTAATTGGAGGCTAATTACTTTACAATATTGTGGTGGTTTTTGCCATACATCATTGTACATTCCTGCATGTGTGTGTGCTCAGTCACCCAGTCGTGTCTGACTCTGTGAGACCCTATGGACCATAGCTCTCCGGGCTCCTCTGTCCATGGGATTTTCCCGGCAAGAATACTGGAGTGGGTTGCCATTTCCTTCTCCAGGGGATCTTCCTGACCCAGGGTTCGAACCCGCGTCTCCTGAATTGCAGGTAGATTCTTTACCACTAAGCCACCTGGGAAGCCACATTTCTGCATGTTTCCCTTTAAATTGCCCATACAGGGACTTCCTTGTGGTTCAGTGGCTAAGGCTCCTTCCTCCCAATGCCGGGGGCCTGGGTTTGATCCCTGATCAAGGACCTAAATCTCACTTGCCACAACTAAGAGTTTGCATGGCATAGGAAAGATGGAAGATCCCACAGGCTGCAACTGAGACCCAGCACAGCCAAATAAATAAATATTTCTTTAAAAATAATTTTAAAATTACCCATACAGTACTTTCAAAATGTGACATTTGTTGTGATATAAGACCACAACAGATTATTTTGAAATGATTTTTACTGTTTTCTGAAAGGAATCTGCCTGAAGGAAGAAAGAGAAAAGAAAGATCGTCTCTCTACCTTTCCCGAAATTGTCTTGGGATCCATAGGGAGAGGAAAGTCCGTGAACTGTCAGGTAAACAAATTTAGTGTAAATAAACCTGAAAAACTATTTAAGTTTATATTTTGTAAGCAGGGAAAGTGGCAGTAAACATAAACATGTCTTTGAAAAGAAAAGAAGTCACAGTCCTCCAGAGTTTTTAACTTTTAGCATAAGCAAGATAAAGTTATTTTTACTATGAAGGAACTGGTTGACATCATCACTCCTCTCTTTGTGGGTGTGCAAATGAACGAGTGTGTGTGGCTTTTTAAAAAATGTTTATTTATTTGGCTGCACCGAGTCTTAGTTGGCAGCATGCAAGATCTTCCATCTTCGCTGTGGCATGCAAACTCTTAGTTGGGGTATGTGGGATCTGGTCCCCTGACCAAGGTTCAAACCCAGGCCCCCTACATTGGGAGCATGGGGTCTTAGCCACTGGGCCACCATCATGGGAAGTCCCTGTTATGTTAGCTTGCAGGGCCTTAAACCATATTCAGTCATTTGAGTTGCAACTGACTTTATCTACTAATAGTTTAGGAGGCTGTCGTCTTGTTTGTGACCTGATTAGACATGCTGAACTCCATTTACATGTTTTTTCTGACAATGCTTTCAAAACCTCAAGAGGTCATAACTTAGTCTGCTTCCCTAGATTTAAGTTATACACATTTCATAATTCTTCTATCTATTAACAGAATACCACAGCTGCCACCCTGGTGGATACGCTTTTATTACATTTAAATGTCTTTTTTCCTATCTCTGGATGTTGAATTTGATGTAAGTCTAAGAAATGTAATTTTAAAGACCTTGAAACTGGATAGGATCTTGCGTTCTTTAATATTCTTAAAGCCTCTTAACTGTTAAAGATAAGGCAGGAACTCAAACAAATATTTCTATACCGATATATAGAATGATGCTATGCATGGCAGGATTATGACAACAGCCAAAAGGTGGAAGCAACCCAATTGTAAAGGACAAATGGATTAACAAAATGTGGCATATACATACAATGGAGTACTTTTTAGCCATTAAAAGGAAATTCTGACACATGCTACAACACAGATGCACCTTGAAGACACTGCAATATGTACAATAAATCAGTCACAAAAGGACGAACACTCCATGATTCCACTCTTAGGAGAGGCCTAGCGTATTCAGGTTCTTAGAGACTGAAAATAGAACAGTGATTGCCAGGTGCTGGGGAATGGGGGAGTTAGTGTTTAATGGGTACCGAGTTTCAGTTTGGGAAGATGAAAAATTCTGGACCTGGATAGTGGTGATTGTACAACAAGGTGAATGTTGGCGATCAGTGTTAATGCCACTGAACTGTACGCTTAAAATTAGCTAAAGGGACCTCCCTGGTGGTCCAGTGGCTAAGCCTCTGAGTTCCCAATGCAAGGGGCCCGGGTTCAATGCCTGGTCAGGGAACTAGATCCCACATGCCATAACTAGGAGCTCATATGCACAACTAAAGGTCCTGTGTGTTGCAACTAATATCTGGCACAGCCAAATAAATATATATATATATATTTTTTTTTAATAAAAAAATTTCTGTGCTCTGTTTATTCATCTCCCCCACTCCCACTTCTACCAGCAACCAACCACTAATCTTTAAAAAAAAAAGTTGGCTAAAATGGAAAATGTCATAAATATTTTACCACAATAAAAACATTTCCAGTAAAAAGTTATTTTTAAATACACAACCCATACATCTTTATATGATACTGAGTTTTGTGTTCTGGCTTCTGGTGGAGTCCCACCATAGTCAGCTCTAAGGCTGGGACTCCTTAAGGGCAGGGCTTATTTCGCACATTCAGATTTCAGGCAAATGCTTCCCTTCTCAGACTTCGGTTTTGAGTCCTGGGCAAGCTCAAAAAGGTGCGGCAGCAATAGCTTATCTCCCTTTCTGGACCACACTGGGGCCCATTCATTAGGCCCTACTTCACTCTGACCCATCAGCTGGGTAGTTCTGCCACCCCCTGTCTCTTTGCCAAATCACAAGGGCTTCCGTCCATCCCAGGTGTGCATTGACACTCGGCCTCAAACGTGTATGCTGTCCTACAGATCAAGTGATTGGGGCTTCTACATGAAATGTGAAAAGAGGGGCCCAGCTCCCAGAGCCTTCAAGGAAAATTCTGGGGATGGCTCCTTTAGCAGCTGCTGGAGGGGCTAGAGCAGGACCTGCCTGGGCTATCGCCTCCCCCACCCATCATGGGCACTGGGTGCTGTGTGAACACTTGGTGCCACTGAGCTTTACACTCATAGTTCTAGATGTGGGTGAGCCTCTTGTCCTTCCAGACTTGTGCACAGGAACTGCACACTCTCATGGCTCCAAATAGAGGCATCCCCTCTCTTGACATGTGGACATGAGCCCTGTGACTGCACTTAGCTCATCAGCAGGCAAAGCATCCCTCTGCCACTTCTCAACTAACCCCGAAGCCCACAGTCAGCATCAACCGTAGTTCAGCTTCCTCCCTTTCCCTGAGCAGGTATCCCAGATACCCCAAGCATGGCATCTGGGGCCTGAGTCTTGGCACTCCAGCCCCTGAGGCACATAATAAGCCCTCCCCTCCCCCTCCCCCACAGTCAAACAAAGCCAAAAGGAGGGGCACAATAGCTGGTTTAGTTTTCAGGCCTTGAGCAGCTGCCTCCACTCCTGCTCTGAGGGAGAGGTAGGGGTGGAGGACAGGAAGCAGCCAGAGGGGGAGGGCATTTGTGCAGGGCCCTGGGCTGGCAGAAAGCCCCAGCGAAGGGTGGGACTACACAAACACGCCTGACTCCCTACCTGCACCAACCCAGCTTCCCTCTGCAGCCCCCGCTTGGTGGACTGGCCAGAACTGGCTTGGGGAAGCCGTGACAGGACGGAACAAGCAGGCAGATGATTGTCCCTTACCTGGTGAGGACAAGGGTCAGGCCTGCATGCCCCTGGGTCTCCACGAGGTCTTAACCCTACAGGTGCACCCGGACCCCTGTTTACATGGAGTGGGTGTGCCTGCCCTACTAGACTGTCAGCTACTTGAGGTCAAGGCCCAGTATCTGTTTTCATTCGTATTAATTCATGCACACATTTGACTGATGCTTACTGAGTGTGTGGGGTCCTTTCCCAGCTCCTGACCACATGCTAGGCTCTGCCAGGGAGAAAGAGAAATATCTGTGGGTGGGTCCATGAATGTGCAAATAAATGAGGCTTTCCTCTTGTTCCACATTCTCTTGTCTCTGCATCTTCATTTGGTGTTGGTAATATACAAAACTTTTGGTTTGAAAGGAAGTTAGGGAGAGAGGAAGGGGACTTGGGGACCTGCCCCCAAGGTGATAGGTGGGAAGGCCAAGAAAGATGAATCCACATGGTTGGGGGCCCTGGAGGAGAGGTTGACTGTCTGGTACTCAGAAAGGAAATGCTCCGGAAAGTGGGGAATCCAGAAGGTTGGAAGATTGGGTATTCTAAAGCAATAGTTACTGGTGGGGTCTGGGATCAAAGCCAGAAATGAACCTCAGATGTCTACTAGCACCCTTCTAAAACAGGCCACTCACTAATCAGGCAGGCTTAGGAGAACCCCAAAGTCATCACGTTTTTTAGCCTAAGTGTTCCCAAAGTCTTCCAAAGAGTAGCCACTAAGTTGTACTGTGAAGCAGAAATCAAAGCCAAGGGTTGATTAGCACCAGATAGCCCATACCAATCAGTTTTCACAAGGATAAGAGCAGGGCTGTGATGGACTTCCCTGGTGGTCCAATGGGTAGGACTCCATGCTTCCACTGCAGGGAGCACAGGTTCAATCCCTGGTCGGGGAACTAAGATTCTGCATGTCACAAGGTGCAGCCAAAAAAGAAAAAAGAAAATCAAAGTCCTTGCCCTCACAGAGTTTATAATCTAATGGAAGGAGCCAGCCAATATATAAACATGCTAATAGATATATAGGCCAGGTGGGGATAAGAATTATGGAGAAAAATTAAGTAGGGGAATGGAAATATGCCTGGGGTAGAAACGGGGTTATTCTATAGTGTAACTGGGGAGGGCCTCTTTGCTAAAATGAAATTTGAACAGAGGACTGAATGAAATGAGGGAGTGAACTATGAAAATATCTGAGTAAGAGCATTCCAGGCAGAAGGATCAGCTAGTGCAAAGGTCCTGAGGCAGAGAACATGCTTGATGTGTTCAAAGATCAACACAGAGGCCAATTTAGCTGGAGCAGAGCAAGGATGGGGAATGTAGGGGACAAGGTCAGATGAGATCCATTGGAAGGGTTTGAGCAGAGATGTGACAATCTGACCTCTACCTTTTAAATAAACTTTTTAAGGACTTCCCTGGCAGTCCAGTGGTTAAGACTCCACACTTCCAATGCAGGGGATGTGGGTTCAATATCTGGTTGGGGAACTAAGATCCCACATGCTTCAGGACATGACCAAAAAAACCCAAACTTTTTATTTTGAGTAATTTGCAATTTACAGGACAATTGTAAAGCGAGTTCCCATATAGCATTCACCCAGTTTATCCTAGTATTAACATTATACAGTATTGTGGTACATTTGTCAAAACTATGAAGTCAGGGCTTCCCCAGTGGCTCAGTGGTAAAGAATCCCCCTGCCAGTGCAGGAGACACAGGTTTGATCCCTGGTCCAGGAAGATCCCACAAGCTGCAGGGCAACTAAGCCTGTGTACCACAGCTGTTGAGCCGGTGCTCTAGAGCCCAAGAGCCACAATTACTGAGCCCATATGCCCCAGCTGCTGAAGCCTACAACCTCTGCAGCCTGTGCTCTGAAACAAAAGAAGCCACAACAATGAGAAGCCTGCTCACCACAGCTAGAGAACAGTCCCCACTGGCTGCAACAAGAGAAAAGCCTGTGCAGCAATGAAGACCCAGGACAGCCCAAAATAAATAAATAAAACTATTGTTTAAAAATTGTGAAGCCAGCACTGGTACTTTGTGCAAACTAAACTCCAGACTTTATCCAGACTTCACCAGTTTTTCCACTAATGATTTGTTTTTCTGTTTCAAGATTCAATTTAGAAACCACATGGCATTTAGCCAGCTTCCACTTTACCAGGATCACCATGTCTGCTACACGATAATAGAAGACCCATTAGGAAGCTGTCGCAGTCATCCAGGAGGTAAATAGTGGTGCTTGACCCAAGTGTTAGAGGTCAGATTGTGGAAAGCGAACAAATTCTCAGTTGAAGGCAGAGTCAACAGGATTTGCAGGACATGGGATGTGAGAGAATGAGGAGAGTTAAGTATGATGCCAAGGATTTTAGCCTAAAACACTTGGCCATTCACTGATACAGGTGAGACCGACATAGGAAGCCATCTGGGGCTGAAATCAGGACTCTGTCTTTGGAAATGCCAACTCTGAG
Source organism: Bos taurus (assembly GCF_002263795.3). NCBI lineage: Eukaryota > Metazoa > Chordata > Mammalia > Artiodactyla > Bovidae > Bos > Bos taurus. The sequence goes on along the minus strand of NC_037350.1, from coordinate 17,019,981 downwards.
TCACCTATTGGAGAATCCCAGCTGGAGATGTCAATCGAGCAGGCAGTTGGATACATGAGTCTGGATTTTAAGGATACATCTTAAGTTGGAAATATAAACTTGGGAGTGATTAGCTTACAGCTAGTATTTAAAGTCATTAGGCTGGATGAGATCATGAAAGAAGTAGCTGCAGCTGGAAAAGAGAAGAGGTCTGAGGATGGAGCCCTGGGGCTGCGGAAGAAATTAGAGAGATGGAGCAAAGGAGACTGAGGAGGGGCAACCATTGCGGTAGGTAGAAAATCTTGTGAGATCAATCCTAGAGGCCTGGGGAACCACCATGTCCAATGCAGCTCACAGAGCCACCAAGATGAGGACCGAGAAATAACCATTGGGTTTGGCAATGGCGATAGAATCAGTGACCTTGACAAGGGGAATTCTGGTGGAGTGGAGGGCGAGCGTGGGTCCAAGAGAAAATGGGGGGAAATGAGGTGAAGACTGTAGGTGTTGACAAATGTTTTTGAAGAGTTGTCAGTAAAGAGGAGCCAAACTGCAAGAGAATATGGAATGGAGGGAGGTTGCTAACTCCTTGGGAAAAAGACCCTGATGCTGGGAGAGATAGAAAACAGGAGAAGAGGGCAACAGAGGATGAGATGGCTGGATGGCATCACCGATTCAATGGACGTGAACTTGGCCAAACTTCGGGAGATGGTGAGGGATGGGGAAACCTGCAGTGCTGCAGTCCATGGGGTCAAAAAGAGTAGGACTTGACTTGGTCACTGAACAACAACATTTATTTTAAGATGGGAGACAGGATGATGAAAATGAGCTCACAGAGAGCAGACTGATTATGCAGAGGGGATGAGGAGAACTGCTGGGGCCCCTGAGGGACACAGGTAAGAAGGGATGGGGAACTAGTGCCCAGGTGGAGGGAGGGGTTCACCTGTGTAAGAGAACTGGCATCACATCAATGGTAACAGATGTGAGTATACGGAGACAGATGCAGGTAGGCGGAGGAAGCATGTGGAAATTCTCTTCAGGCTGCTTCTATTTTCTTCGTGAAGTTGGAAGCGAGACCACCAGCAGGGGGAGGAGGAACCGAGGGGTTGGCAGTTGGAGGAGAAAGGAGAAAGTAAAAATAACCATCGAGGAGGCTGAGAGTGCACAGCACTGGGGAAAAGCAGAAGCATGAGTGTTCAACACAAAGAGTGCTTGAGGATACGAAATTAAGTGACACCAGACAGCCTAGATATGTGTTATTTTCAGCCACATTCAGCTGCTTGGGTGTTGGCTGTAGAACATACCATGGTGGGGTTTTACCAGATGAATATGATGGGAGAGAGGGGCCAGAGAGTTGGTATAGACAAGGTGCTGATTATCATGATAGATCGTGGAATCAAAGCTGGGTAAGGAGGGAAGGGCGGCTGTGATGGGGGTAGGGGCTGCTGAAAAGAAGGTGAGATCAATGGATGAGAGACAGGGCCAGCTTATCCACAGGAGCTGCTGCTGCTGCTAAGTGGCTTGAGTCGTATCCACAGGAGGCACAGTGCCAAAGGCCTGCAATACTTTCAGGGGCCCACAAAATATTTTAATTTAATTTTTCTTCTGTAAAATCAGAAGAAAAAAGTGAGTATAATAAAAATGAATATATAATAATGAATCCAGCCTGGATTAAATTTATCTTGATACCAAGGCAATCATAAAATATAACGTTTAATATTCTTTCATGGAGGAAGAGGCTCATGCAGGCGAAGTGTTTAGGGCCCACTAAAGTTGTAATGTAGCCCTTATGAGTGATCCCAAATCAACAGATCCAAATTCAATATTTGTTGAATGCATGTATTTTTAAAATATTAATTTATTTATTTGGGGCTGCACTGGGTCTTCGTTGCTACGAGTGGGCTTTCTCTAGTTGCAGCGAGTGGGGGCTACTCTTCATTTCGGTGCTCGAACTTCTCATAGCAGTGGCTTCTCTTATTGCAGAGCACAGGCTCTAGAGCACAAAGGCTTCTGTAGTTGTGGCACATGGGCTTAGTTGCCCTGCTGGCATGTGGAATCTTCCTAGACCAGGGACTGAACCCATGTTCCCTGCACTGGTAGGTGGATTCTTAACCATTGGACCACCAGGGAAGTCCCTGTTGAATGCATTTATAATGGCAAAAAAAGTAAACACAACCTAAGGATCAAAAGTGCTTGTTTGAGTCCAGGTACTATGGGCTGAAAAGAGAGGATCTGGTTATAGGAAAGTGTAATACTTAAAATTACGGACTGTGTGAAACAATTGGTAGTAACAAGGTTTGGGTGGGAACATCCTTCTTATTGGTGGAGAGGAAGAAATCAAGGAAATGGGAAGCTGGTTTTATCAGTTTGGCCACCTTTGTGAAGAGTAGACTCCTTGGAAAAGACTCTGCTGCTGGGAAAGATTGAAGGCAGGAGGAGAAGGGGACGATAGAGGATGAGGTGGTTGGATGGTATCACCGACTCAATGGACATGAGTTTGAACAAGCTCTGGGAAATGGTGAAAGACAGGGAAGCCTGGCGTGCTGCAGTCTATGGGGTTACAAAGAGTTGGACATGACTGAGCAACTGAACAACAGCATTTCTATAGTAACAACATCCCAAAACAGAGTGGCTTAAAACACCCACCATTTAATTGCTCATCCACTGTTTATCTGGTAATATGGCTGGACTCTGCTGAGCAGTTCTTGTTAGTCTTGCCAGGGCTCATTCATGAGCTAGAGTCATCTGGAAGCTTGACTGAAGCAGTTAACAGGACCTCCTATATTGTGGATATTGACCAGGGCATCTCAGGTCTCCTTCATGGGGCTTCTTGTCTTCCAGCATGCCAGACTGAACTTCTTTACATGATATTGGAAGTTTTCTAAGGGAGCAAACAGAAGCTGCAACAGTTTTTGGGACCCAGATTCTGGGGACTCACATAACGTCACTTCCACCATATTCTATTAGTCAAAACAAGTCCTAAGACCAGTTCAGATTCAAGAGCCTGAGAAATAGGCTTCTATCTTTTGCTGGGAGGAGCAGCAAAATCATTGCTAAAGGTCATGTGGGACAGGAGGAAGTGTAGTGGCCATCTTTGCAAATAGACTATCACACTTATTGGAAAATTTGTCTATGTGGTACTGAATCAAGAATCACCAAGAGGGACTGCCCTAGTGGTCCAGTGGCTAAGACTTCATCTTCCAATGCAAGGAGTACAGCCTCGATCCCTGGTTGGGGAGATAAGATCCAACATGCCTCAAGGCCAAAAAACCAAAACATAAAACAGAAGCAGCAGTGTAACAAATTCAATAAAGACTTTAAATATGATCCACATAAAAAAAAGTCTTTAAAAAAAATCACCAAGAGTTTGGCAGAAGGAAGGGTGAAGAGAGTGACATGCCAGGTGCTAAAATCTTCAAACACGTAGTAAGTGATACAATCTGATGCCATCAACTTCCAAAGCTTCAGATATCTTTATTGTTTCATCAGTGATTGCCAGTGAATTTCATTCATGGAAAGCAACTCTTTATTTTTCACAAATTCTTTGACTCAGTCACTCATCAATTCAGACTCCATCTTAAGGAAGGAATCTAAAAGATGGAAAAAAACTATATGAAAATTTGTAGCACTGCTTTTTATCTTGGAGCTGTAGCTCAGTGTCTAGGATGATGTCTGGCATGGAGTAGTAGCACATACGTGCTGCATGAGTGCTGTGTGCTAAGTCGCTTCAGTTGTGTCTGACTCTTTGCGACCTTATGGACTGTAGCCTGCCAGGATCCTCTGTCCATGGGATTCTCTACTAGCAGATAGGTGCTCAGTAAATATTTGTTGAATGAATCTATAATGGTGAAAAGTAAATACAACCTAAGTATCTAGTAATGAAGGCTAGGTTAAATAAATTGTGTGTGCTCAGTCACTCAGTTGAGTCTGACTCTTTGCGACCTCATGGACTGTAGCCCGCCAGGCTCCTCTGTCCATGGAATTTTTCAGGCTGGAGCAGGTTGCCATTTCCTACTCCAGGGGATCTTCCTGACCCAGGGATTGAACCTGTGTCTCTTGTGTCTCCTGCATTGGCAGGCAGATTCCTTACCACTGCGCCACCTGGGAATACCAGATTAAATAAATTAGTGTGTATCTATTTTACAGGCTATCATGGAGCCATAAAAATTATGCTTTTAATTTATTTAACAAATTTTCATTGGCATATAGTTGCCTTAAAATGTTGTGTTTGTTTCTGTTGTACATCAAAGTGAATCAGCTACACACATATTCCCTCTTTTTTGGATTTCCTTTCCAGTTAGTCACCAGAGAGCACTGAGTAGAGTTCCCTGTGCTGTAAAGTAGGTTCTCATTAGTTGTATTTTTATACATTGTATCCATAGTGTAGCTTTTGAAAACTATTGATATATGATGCGTCAAAAAAAAAAAAAACAGGATATAACATTACAGGTTCTGGGTAAAAACAGCTGGATAGGAAAAGGAGTCAAACAACAACAGTGGTTTTATCAAGCAAATAAGACCATGGGTGGCTTTTAAATTTTTATTTTATTCATTTATTTCTTGGCTGCACAGAGAAGCTTGGCTGCACAGGTTGAGGATCTTAGTTCCTCAACCAGGGATTGAACTGGGGACAGGACAGTGAAAGTGCCGAATCCTAACCACTGGACCGCCAGGAAATTCCCCAAATTTTTACTTTATTCTAAAAGTTCTTTAATGTTATTGAATTTCATTTACAATAAGAAAAAGTTAAACATGCTCATTGTGGGAAAAAGAGAAATGTTGAAAAGCATCAGTAAGAAAAAATTACCTGTAATTCCATCATCTGGGGGAAAAAAATCACTGCCAACATTGAGACACATTCTGTTTCTTGCTTTTTTCCCTCCACCTAATCTATTCTTAGATTTTAAAAGTCTTTAGACTTCCCAAAGGTGACTTTCAATAGTCACATAGTGTGTTGGTATACCATAATTTGTTTACAATCATTTTGGACAGTATAGGTTGTTTGCAATTTTTCAGTAAAAAAAAAATAGTAAAACATATGGTCAGAGCTATGGCATTGTTCAACTCAAATTTAGAAAGCTCTAGAGGAAAGAAAGAGGTGATCAGCGTTTCGGGGAAGATGGCTAGGCAGATGGGGTGGGTGTGGCTACGTTCAATGAAGAATGCAAGAAAAATTAGTTCAGGGGCTCCGACCTGTGGGGGTTGTCTGTAGAAAGCTGCTCTGCACGGGTTAGGGACTACTTCTTACCACGAATTTAAGGATGGTGAAATCAAATCTTGATTTGAAGGACTAGAGGTGGGGACAGGTGGTCCTGATCTCTGCTCTCTTGCCTTGGGCAAACAAGAAACGGTTTCCCGTCCTTTCCCGGGACAGAGGTCTCTGAGCCATTAGCCTGGAGACACAGAGCTTCCTCACTCCCTCTACAAAACACTCAGTCTAGCTCTGGGTTTGGGCAGTCGACGATCAGCCTGAGGTCAAGAATGGAGGTGGTCCGGGGTACAGCGGAGGGAACTTGGGGCGCACACAGAGCCGGGGGCGTTCCCAGTGCACGGAACCTTCCCAGTAGTGGTAGCGGAACGCAAAGAGATAGCAAAGACAGACCTGGCGGGAGGAGGGATGGAGGGGTGGGTGAGTGGGCCACGCTAATACCTAGGCAGGGAGCGACCCTGGAAGGCTGTTGATGGCCACGAGGGGAGAAAGAAGCGGACGGCGGGGAGGAGGAGAGTAGCAGACAGATTAAGCAGGTGATGTAGGATTTACAAATGGAGGAGGCGTGGGCTGGTGACAGGAGGAGGGCCGGGAGCGTCGTGTGCCCTGAGCGTGCGCGAGATTTATCTGAGAGGCGTGATGGGCGGCGGACTGGGGAGAGCAGAGGTGGGGCGCGGGGTGAGCTGCTCGGGTCGCGAAGGCGGAGATGCGAGATGGAGAATAACGGCTGCGCACACTTGGCCGACCCTTTACAGTCGGCTCCCATTTAGCCTCCCGTAATTTCCTCCTTTCAGCGGAGAGGGCGAGGTTCGGAGAGGTCGGGTGACTGCGGCGGGCGGGGGCCCAGGGGAGCGCGAGGCCCCGAGGAAGGGGTGACCGCTGGGGGTGGGGGCGCCGGGCGCGGGCGGGTGGGGGGCGGGCCGGCGGCGGCAGCCTGGGAGCGGAGCGGGGAGGCGGGCTCCGCCGGCACACGCCGCCCCTGGCAGGCGGCCTGAGCGCGTGCGAGGAGCCGCCGCAGCCGCTCCGGGTCGCCTCGAGGCCCAGATTCCCCAGCGCTCGGCTCTCATGGCAGCCGCCTGGGCGCCCGGCCACGCAACCCGCTAGGGGCGGCCCGGCGCCCCGGTCTGGCCCTTCGGCGGAGTCCGTCGGATCCCGCCTCGCTCTGCGCCCCGAGGCGCGCAGTCTCCCAGCCCGAGGTGAGGACCGCGGGACGAGCCGGGCTGAGGGCGCGCTGGGTATCCGAGGCCCCGCGCCGCGGCCGAGCCCAGCGCGGCGGAGACTGGAGGGGGACGCGGGGAGTCAGAGGCGGGAGCAGAGACTGCGCGCCGCCGGGTCCCCGTGTCGCCTCTCGGCGGTACCCCAGTACCCCTCCGTCCCGACTGCGTTCCCAGCCCCGGCCCTTCCCGCGTCCTGACCTCGCTCGCGCTGTCCATCCTTCACCTCCTTCCCACGTAGCCGGCTCCGCGTTTCTGTCTCCAATCCCCTCGCCTGCTCACACCTTCCTCGCCCCCGCCCTTTCGCTGCACTACTCCCCCCACCCTTTTTCTCCCGTCTGGACGCCCCTCTCCCCCTCGGCTCCTGTCACTCGGAACCAAACCGAAATCCTTGCCGCTATCTCCACGTCCGGCCGTCTCTCAACCCATGCCATCCCACAGGTGTCCGCACGTCCGGCGATCCATCCGTCTGTCCGTCCCGGGGCCGGCGCTGACCATGCCCAGCGGCTGCCGCTGCCTACATCTCGTTTGCCTGTTGTGCATCCTGGGGGCACCCGTAAAGCCTGCCAGAGGTGAGCGCTCCCCCGGGGGGATGTGGTCGCGGCCCTGTCCGGCCGTCCCTCGCTCGCACGTTGACCTCTGCCGGCCAGAGATGGCACTGCAAGCCGCTCCGACCGCGGGCTCGGCAACACCCAGGACTTACTTCCCTTTGGAATGCGATTAGTCTCTATTCTACCTTGCCCCAGAGCTGGGCCCCTCCAGTTACCGGGACCCTGCGTCCTTTCCCTGGCCCGGCATCTCAGGCAGCCGAACCCTGACCCCCGGGCTCACCCCTCCCACATCAATCTCTTGCAGGCAATGACTGCAGCTCCCTCTGTGACCTGGCTCACGGCTGCTGCGCGCCTGACGGCTCTTGCAGGTACCTCTCCTTGGAGCACGGTGGTCCCAAATCTTTTGCTCCCCATTTCCTAGGCCTCCATATTCACAATCGAGTCAAGCCCCAAGCTTGACCCAGAACGTCTAAGGCCCTCCCCATCCCTTCAAAGCCGTGGCACACAGGGCATATGGGCAGCCCGGCACCGTGCCCAACCCTTCCCTCTTCCTCTTTGCCTTGCCTCTCCTTTGCGTCTTCTAACTACGGCTCCCCACTTTACTCTCCCAAGTCTGATCTAGGAACTCTAAAACTTTCCTCTTCAAGATACCAGGAGAAAGATCTGAAGCTTAAGGGAGAGTGGAGAGTGGGAGCCATGAGGCAAAAGGGAGGAGATAAAGATAAGACAGACGGAGAATTGGCTCAGCCTGGAAAAGAAAGGCTTTGCCAGGGTTGCTGGGGAGATGGACTTGTTCAAGGGGGTCTTTCTTTGATGAATTTAAGTAACTGACACACTGGGGTAGGGGTCGGGTAAATCCCGCAGCAGGAGGAAAGTGTGTCTGGATGTAAAAACATGAGCTGACAGGCAAGCTGCTGGAGGGGCTGGGGGTGTTGGGGACTCTCTGAAGCAGGCCTTGCCCTGGAATCAGCGTAGGAAGATGGTCCTGGTGACTTTTCAAGGTCACTCTTCTTTCGAAAATGTTTCTAAGCACCTCAGATATACCAGAAACGGTGCTAGGGGCACTTAACAGACATCATCTTAATGTCTTTTCTTTTTTAAAATGATTATTTTTGTTGTTGGCTGTGCAGGGTCTTCAGGCTGCACATGGACTTTCTCTAGTTGCCTCAAGTAGGGGCTACTCTTCATCACAGTCCTCAGGCTTCTCATTGAGGTGTCTTCTCTTGCTGGGGAGCACGGGCTCTAGGGTGCGTGGGCTCAGTTTGCGGCATATGGGCTTAGTTGCTCCTCATCCTGTGGGATCTTCCTGGGCCAGGGATTGAACCTGTGTCCCCTTCATTGGCAGGTGGATTAACCAATGGACCACCAGGGAAGTCCCTCATCTTCATTTCTTCCTCAACCCACCCCTTCCAGGTGTCACCCCAGGTTACAGATGAGAAAACTGAGGCTTGGAAAGGATAGACAGACTGCACAACCAGAACGGCAACGCTGGTGCCTGGTGGCGTGGTGACCCGGCACAGCTCTCTATCCACCCAGGATAGGCCTGCTTTCCCTTAGGGGCTGTCCTGTTTGTCTCCTGTTTCCTGGAAACTCTGAGCTTGCCTCCTCCCTGTCTTCACCTCCTTCCACCCAGAGCCCTGACCCTGTGCTTCCCCCCGTCAGGTGTGACCCAGGCTGGGAGGGGCTGCACTGTGAGCGCTGTGTGAGAATGCCTGGCTGCCAGCACGGTACCTGTCACCAGCCCTGGCAGTGCATCTGTCACACTGGCTGGGCAGGCAAGTTCTGTGACAAAGGTAGGGGAGTAGAGAGGGCAGCTGTTGGACTGGGGGCCCCACGTGTCTTGGGAGGAACATCCATCCTTATTTATTGAGTGCCTCTTGTGTCTGGCTCAAACCCTCAAATATGTAGTATTTTATATACAGTCCATGGAAATCTCCAGGCCAGAATACTGGAGTGGGTAGCCTTTCCCTTCTCCACAGGATCTTCCCAACCCAGGAATCGAACCCGGGTCTCCCACATTGCAGGCGGATTCTTTACCAGCTGAGCCACAAGGGAAGCCTGTAGCATTTTATAGTTGTAGACTTTATACCTATCTGTTATCTGAACTGGTTCTCAACACAACCCTCTGTGGTAGGTAAGACACCTGCAGGAAACTGTCCTCATATCACAGATGAGGCAACTGAGATCCACAAATGAGATACAACTCACCCAAAGGCAAGTTGAGACACTGACAGGGCTAGGACCAGGCGCCTCCTGACTCCAAATGCAGTGTTGTTTTCCGCCCAGGTTGGGACTGTGTATGAGCCACCCCCACAGAGCTCTGGGTGGGGCCTGGGCAGGTCTGGGTGCCACGTGCGAGGGGCTGTCCCAGAGCCCTCCCGGTCTCCTCTGCAGATGAACACATCTGTACCACGCAGTCCCCCTGCCGGAACGGAGGCCAGTGCGTGTATGACGGGGGCGGTGATTACCATTGTGTGTGCCCACCAGGCTTCCACGGGCGTGATTGTGAGCGCAAGGCCGGACCCTGTGAGCAGGCAGGGTGAGTGCTGGCCCCCTGGTTAGGTGAGAATCTGGCGACAGAGGAGAAAGGACTGTGGAGGGGGGTGGCGGGGCAGTGTTAGGGCTGAGGGTCTAAAGTCCCACATGGGGACACTCGAGGATAAAACCCCAGTCTGCCAGAGTATCCCAAGGGCTTCTCAGCTTTTTTGACACCATCTGAACCATTTCTCCAACGACAAAAATTGACAGGCTGGAGGTGTAACACATCACTGCGTGACTTCCCTGGTTGGGGAGGCTGTGGGCCTAGGACCCCCCTCATCCTCCCAGGAAAGCTGGCGTGCAGCCCCTGAAGTTGTCCCACACGGCAGACTAGGCCTCATGGTGAATGAGGAGACAGCCTGTGGGGCTGGATTTGTCCTCATTCCCGCCTCGGGTCTAAGGGTCTAAGAGGACACAAACAGTACACTCGCCTTGGTCTTGATTCTGGGTCAGGCCCTCTGCTACCTGCTTGACCTCGATCATCTCATTTAACCCTCACAACCTGGGAAGCCAGGTACTGCTCTGACCCCATTTTTAAAGGAGGCATTTGAGGCTCAGAGAGAGTGGCTCGAGGGGACAGAGCTAGAGAGGGGTGGTGGGAGCAGGGATCCGGATGTCGACCTGGTCTACCCTGCAGGTGGCAGTTGATAAAACACCCTCCCTGCCTCCCCCACCAGCTCCCCGTGCCGGAACGGTGGGCAGTGCCAGGACGACCAGGGCTTTGCCCTCAACTTCACCTGCCGCTGCCTGGCGGGCTTCATGGGTGCCCGCTGCGAGGTGAATGTGGATGACTGTCTGATGCGGCCCTGTGCTAACGGCGCCACATGCCTGGACGGCATCAACCGCTTCTCCTGCCTCTGCCCCGAGGGCTTCACCGGGCGCTTCTGCACCATCAACCTGGATGACTGTGCCAGCCGCCCCTGCCAGAGAGGGGCCCGCTGTCGGGACCGGGTCCACGACTTTGACTGTCTCTGCCCCAGCGGCTATGGTGGCAAGACTTGTGAGCTAGTCTTACCGGTCCCGGGTCCTGCCGCCACAGCGGACAGCCCCCCAGGGCCCACCTTGGCTGTGCTTGTACCTGCCACGGGGCCCATCCCTCACAGCGCGGGCGCCGGGCTGCTGCGCATCTCCGTGAAGGAAGTGGTGCGGCGACAGGAGGCCGGGCTGGGCGAGCCCAGCCTGGTGGCCGTGGTGGTGTTTGGGGCCGTCACTGCCGCCCTGGTCCTGTCCACGGTGTTGCTGACCCTGAGGGCCTGGCGCCGGGGCTTCTGTCCCCCTGGACCCTGCTGCTACCCTGCCCCACACTACGCCCCAGCACGCCAGGACCAGGAGTGTCAGGTTAGCATGCTGCCCACGGGGCTCCCTCTGCCGCCTGACCTGCCCCCCGAGCCTGGGAAGACCACCGCTCTGTGACAGAAGTGGGAGCTTTCTGGGCCCCTCCTTCACCTCCTAGGGCGCTTGGACTGGAGTGGCCCTTTCTCGCCACTCCTCAGCTGGGGTACACACACTGAGGGACCTCAGCCTCATGCCACAAATATTATTTTTTTAATACACAGAATGTAAAAATGGGAATTTTATCAAATAAAACAATGGACGTGTATGTGGGCTCCTTTGCCAGAAAAAGTCTGCCTGGAGTCCCAGATGCCAGAGCGCCAGAGCAGAGGCCTGCCTCTGGGGAAGCCACGGGACTCTGCCCGCACAAGGAGTGGCTTGTGAAGAGGAGCCCAGGGCGCCCTTTCCTCTCTGTGGAGGAGGGGGAGAGGTAGAGACATGGAGGAGTGTAAACCATCGGCAGTGGGGGCCGGGCCCTCACGGGGAGGAGCGCACTCCCCGCGGGCTGCTCTGCAACAGCTGCTGGAACAGCGAGTGGGGCTGAGTGCACAGGGCGGCAGGGGAGCCCAGCTCCGCCACCCTCCCTGCATGCAGCACCAGCACCCGGTCGGAGTTCAGGATCGTGTTGAGCCTGCACGGGAGGGAGTGGTCAATGCGGGGATGGAAGACAGCACCCTACAGAAGGCTGACCTCCTTTTCCTCCTCTTCCCCCCTGCACAGCGCCCCCCTGCCCCACAGGCTTCAGCCCCCGGGGCGGGCTCTGTGCTAGGGGAGGGGCTGCATGTTCCCTGAGACCGAGCACTCCAAGGAGCCTGGTGGAAGCCTAGAGAATGAGGAACTGAGAGTCACAGGGGTTGGAATTTCCGGAGCCCTGACTCCCGGGGTCCCTGAAAGGAAGCTGGGCTCTGGGTCCATGACACCCCTGATTTAGATTCTCACTCTGGATGCCACACACCTGTGGGCGATGGTCAGCACTGTCTTGTTGGCAAACCGTTTGCTGATGGTTTGCTGGAGTAGCTGGTCTGTCTTCTGGTCCACGCTTGCTGTGGCCTCGTCAATGCACAAGATCTGGAGTGTGTGGGGAGGGTTAGGGAGGAGAGTGGAGAAGAGGGTTAGCCGAGGCTGCTACCCAAGCCTCCAGCCCCCACCTCCTGGTCTGGCCCAGGCCAGCCCATGGCTCCCCACCTCCAGCTCTAAAAGGAAAATGAATTTGGTCCTTTGAGACCTCTCCTTAGTCTACTTCCTCAGCCCTCACCTGTCCCCTGCCTTCTTCCTGGCCCTCTCAAATGACCCTCCTTCTTGTCTTACCTTAGCATCTGTGAGGAGAGCCCTGGCCAGACACAGCAGCTGCCTCTGCCCCAGAGATAAGCGCCGGCCCCCCTCGCCCAGCTCACCATCCAGACCACCTGTGAAGCACAGCATCTTTACCCCAGGGTTCCAAGCCTCCTCCAGCCCCTCTCTGCTCACTCCTCCCACCACCACGAAGGACAGGACACTCACCCATAGACTCGATCGCCTCACTCAGGTGGCACTGCTCCAGTGCCTGCCATAGGGCCCCATCCTCATACAGACCCCGGGGGTCCAGGTTTTCCCGCACGGTCCCGCTGAACAAAAAGGGCTCCTGCGGGATGATCGCCAGCTGGGATCTGGGGGGACAGGGGTTGAGACTCGAGATGTGACCACTTCTGCTCCCAGCACAGGTCTCAGTTATAGGTCCAGCCCTTCAGGAGAGCGTGGGGTAAGACTTGATTAAAACCCCCATCCTGCTCCCTGCTTGGTCAGGCATGAACCTAGGATTGTGCTGGTGCTACGAGGAACACCAAGGAAACCAAAGGCCTGAGGGGCAAAAACAGAACAAGCATAAGCCAAACTGTGTGGCACTGATGCCAGTGTCGTGGGACAGGAGTGGATGGCAAGGAACGGCCAGAGAGTGTGACTGGGTAGGGCACGCGTCCAGCTTGAAAGCAGGCCTCAAATCGGGTCCTGAGGAGCTCTCTGGTCAAGCCATAAGGGGAGGCCGGCACAGGTTAGGAGAGAAGGGCCAGGGCCTGGGGTCAGTAATTGCTTGAGGATAGCGCTTCCCCCTACCTTTTCCCATGTCATGGAACTAAGAGAAAATGATAAGAGTAATGTGGTCGGGGGGATGTTTGGCTCCAGATGAGGCCACTTGTGGCCAGGGGCTACTGGCCCAGGTCACCAGCTGTCCCAAGCCCCAGGGCACGGCACCTGGGAGGCTCTGATTCAGGAGATAGTGACCAGTGGTCTAAAGTGGAAGGCATCGTGTGCTGGAAGTCCAAGCTGAAGCTGGGAAGGTGAAAGCCTTAAGGCCGCAGCTTTGAATCCAGGCCTGAGTGCAGGGAGCTCACTATTCTAGCCTGCTTGTCCCACCCTCTGTCTCACCACCTGATCCACCCTGGCTGCTGTGTTTATATAAAGCCTTCCTGGCTGGGCCTTCCTCTCCCTGCCAGTGGCCGTGTCCCCTCTTCTCACTCCCCCACACCTGAGCTCGGCCAGCTCCAGCTGGCTGGTGTCCATGCCGTCCAGAAGTACTCGCCCAGAACTGGGCTCTAGCAGCCGGAAAAGCACCAACAACAGGGAAGACTTGCCGGAGCCCGTGCGGCCTACGATGCCCAGCTTCTCTCCAGGCTGCACGCGGAAGGTCACCCCATCCAGGGCGTTGGGCAGCCCTGGCCGGTACACCAGCACCACATTCTGGAACTCCACGCTCCCCTGGCTCAGCCAGCTGATGCCCAGCTGGTAGGGTCCGTGCATGGGAGAAGGCGGGAGACGGGTGAGACGGGGGGAAAGGGTGGAGGGACAGGTTGGAGAGTGGAAGGGAGGGACGGATGGTGTGAGAGGAGAGGTGGGGAGTTAGGAGGGATGGGGGATGGGCATGTAGAATGGGGAGATCACAAGGGACACTACAGTGGAGAAAAGTTGGTGAGGGGCACAAGGAGAGGAACTGGGGGGCCTTCAGGGTGCCAGCACCCAGGCTGGGGCTACCTGTGGCCGCTGGCCCCGGGGCTCCTGGGGCAGGTCACAGGAGTACTCCTCCAGCCGCTCGACACTCACCAGCATGGCTTCTGTCTGTGTGAAGCTGCTCACTAACCCTGAGAGTAGGCCCGTCAGGGACAGGGCATAGGACAGCGACAGGCCCACCAGTCCTGGGGGAGGGGACAGAGGACAGAGCGCTAGGGGAGGCCTGGACACTGGGGTGCGTGTAGGGAGGGGGTGGGCAGAATGGGCGAACCCTGAGCTGTGGACCGTGGGCATGTGAAGGAAGCTAGCACTGAAGCAAGAAGATGCAGGAGCCAGGCCAGGCCCACGGGAGGCTGGATGCAAGGCAGTGGGTGGGCCTGGAGAGGCTGCGCAGGGGGATGGGAGAAGGCAGGTGGACTGGGGTGGGGTACTAGGCGCTGAGGATGGGGCGAGCAGGCACGGGTGGTGATCAGAAGACCTGTTTAGCCCCAGATCCACCACCACCCGGCAAGGGACTCCTCGAGACTCAGCGTCCCCAACTCTGAAATGGGGGTCTTGAGAATGACAACATATCCTCACAGGGAACCCTGGTCAAGAGGTGAAAATCCTTGGCAGTAAAGGGAGATGTCATGGTAGTCAAGGGGGATGAGGAATAACAGGCTTCTGAGGTGAGACCGCAGGGCCCTGGGGTGGCACCTGGGTTGGCGAGGCCCTGCTGGTGCTGCACCAGAGCGATGCCCGCGATGGCGCTGACTACTGCGGCCCCCATGAGCTGTAGCCGGATGTCCAACCACTGCATCGTGGCACTGGCAGCAAACTGGCACCTCTGGTTGAGCTCCAGGAGTCTCTGGTTCTCCTCCTCAAACCTGGAGGAGGCCATGCTGTGGCTGCATTGGCCTGCCCAGACTTCCTCCCTGCAGGACACCCCCTCCTTGGCGCTGACCCCCACGCCCACAGGCCTTGCCTCAGGGCTATGGAGGAACCAGTGCACTCTTTCACGGGGGCCTTCTTGGCCTCACTAACCTGTTTTTTCCGTTTCCTTCCTCTCTCCCCTAGTGCCATCACCCACCTTTCTCTTCTCAGGAGACCTGAGATCCACCACCACCCCACCCCAACTTCACCCCCTCTGACCATCCCAGCATCTCACGCCTGTGGCTCTGGCTGGAAGAGGCACTCACACACCTGTAGGTGGCCCCGGCGGCCCGGAGCACAGGGAGGCCGGCCAAGGTGTCGGCCAGGTGGGTGTAGAGGGGAGACAGGCTGAGGCTGCCCAGGCGCCGCAGCTCCCGCGAGGAGGCCCTGTAGTGGCTCTGCACGCGATAGTAGATGATGCTCAGAGGCGGCAGCAGCAGCAGCAGCCAGGGCAGGCTGAAGCCCAGCACAGCCAGGAGCCCCAGCAGGCCTGCCGCGTTGGCCAGCAGGATGTTGAGGATGAAGGGCAGGCTGTCATCTGCACAGGCCACGTCAGAGGAGAAGCGGTTGAGGACCCGGCCCGTGGGCGTGGAGTCGAAGAAAGTCACTGGAGCCTGAGAGAAGAGATGTGATTGGGCCAGGGTAGGACAAGGCAGAAAAGCCTCGGAGGCCACGCCCAGGGAAGGTGGGCTGGGGGGAGAGGCCCAAGGTAGAGAACAGGAAAGCAGTAAAGTGTTCCCAGAGTTCAGGGCACTGAGGAGGGGCTGGAAAAGCTTAGAACAATACCCCAGGGTGGGCATGATAGAGGCTGTCTGTCCCTCTGGCTGGTGGGGACCCTGAGGCTGTCTGTCCCTCTGGCTGGTGTCCCAGGCTGGCCACCCCCTACCTCTGTGCTGCTGCTGCTAAGTCGCTTCAGTTGTGTCCGACTCTGTGCAACCCCACAGACAGCCTCTTACCAGGCTCCTCTGTCCCTGGGATTCTCCAGGCAAGAATACTAGAGTGGGTTACCATTTCCTTCTCCAATGCATGAAAGTGAAAAGTGAAACTGAAGTCACTCAGTCGTGTCCAATTCTTAGCAACCTCATGGACTGCAGCCTACCAGGCTCCTTCGTCCATGGGATTTTCCAGGCAAGAGGACTGGAGTTGGGTGTCATTGCCTTCTCCACCTCTGTGCTACACATGCCTACTCCGCTTTCGAGGGCAGGGAGCTAATCCCATTCCAGAAGATGGAGACTTCAGGCCATGAGTACGATTTCGAGGTCAGGAAGAACACCCTGACTGCCCATGGCTGGACAGAGTGGTGAGGACAGCGGTCAAGTCAATGCTGTCTCATGGCAAGGGCTCAGGCTTTGGAGTCAGACTGCTCCTTGATTCCAGCCCTGCTGCTTACCAGATGTGAGACCCCGCCAAGAGGGTTTCCTCTCCTCAAGGCCCCCATCCCTCATCTCCAAAAGGGGGATGGTAATGGAACCACACATCCTGGAGCTGACTGCACAGGCAGTCAGAGGCTCAGGGGAGTCTGCCTTTCATGGAGCAGGGGCTCAGGAGCTATTTAGACTACTCATTACTGGGAGGTGCCGTCTCAAAGACAATCCTTTTCCTTTCCCTGCCTTCCCTGTCTCCCAACTCTCTGCCTTTACTGGGAGAACAGTCCTATCTTAAGGCAAGGAACTAGGTCAGAGGGACTTGCGAATGTCACCCCTAATGTCAGCTTATGATAAAATCAATTCCTTCACAGCCTGAAGATGTGGGCAGACAGTGGGCAGCTGCTCCCTGAGAAGCAAGGGAAAGACCCACACAGTCCTGGGTTCATGGCCACAGGACTCGCTTGCCCACGTCACAGGACTAGCTTGCCCAGGTCACATACACCCTCAGAGCCTGTTTCCTCATCTGTAGAAAGGGGATAACAGTATTCATTTCACAGGGTTATAAGGAGGCCCTAATAAGATACCAGACAAAAAAGAGCTTTGCAATAATAACAACATGGTTAATAATAATAATTGCTAATTGAGCACTCAGTATATGCCAGGCACTATGCTAAGTACTTTCCATGTACTGATGAATCCTCATAATGTACTATAGAGCAAGCAACAGACAATATACACACACAGCAACAGGCATGGATCTTAAAATGAGCTCTAAATAAAAACTGTAAGAAAAGAATGTCATTTATAAAACTGTTGCTGCTGCTGCTAAGTCGCTTCAGTCGTGTCCGACTCTGTGCAACCCCATAGATGGCAGCCCACCAGGCTCCTCTGTCCCTGGGATTCCCCAGGCAAGAACACTGGAGTGGGTTGCCATTCCTTCTCCAATGAATGAAAGTGAAAAGTGAAAGTGAAGCCTCCCAGTCGTGTCTGACTCTTCGCGACCCCATGGACTGCAGCCCTCCAGGCTCCTCTGCCCATGGGATTTTCCAGGCATTTATAAAACTACCTGGGCACAAAATATAGCCATTTTGTAAAAAGGCAAACAAAAAGATACATACTAAACATACCTCACAAGGTTGTTTATCAAGGAAAGGAGGGGAAATGGAAACAAGGTTTGCAGATAAAAAGAGATAGATCAATAAATAAAATGCAAAAGGGACCTCACGTGAACTAAGGGTGGTTAACTCAGTCCTCTGAGCTTGAAGTTCAACTGGAAGTGACTCAGGAAGAGTCTCTTCTCCTCATGTTACAGAGGAGAAAGCCATAGGCTTAAGTAACTGGGTTTGAACCCAGCAGCTGCTCTGCTCTCGTCTCTTCAGGTCTCAAGGTGTCAAGTGCTGCACCCATCTGAGAGGAGCTGATTTCTCCTGAGGACTGGGGGATGGGATGGGCCCCCCGATGGAGCCAGGTACTGGGAGGGCCCCCTGAGGCCACCTCCACCCTCCTATCACCTCACCATGAGGACTCGACCCAGGAGGCGGCGATGCAGGGTGGCGGCCGCTTGGAGGGTGCCTGCCGCGAAGAGCACGGCCCGGAGAAGGGTGCAGAGGGAGTTGACACCAGCGATGGTCGCGTACACAGTGAGGTAGAAACGGAGGTCTGAGGAGCCGTTGGGGGCAGCTTTGGGCAGTGGGAACACTGAGGTGCTGGGTGGTGGGGAGGGGGCTGTGGGTAACCAAAAGTGGGGCCACTCAGGGTTCCCTTCCCTGCCCCCACGCCACCTCTCCCCACCTTCCAGAAGACACAGGCCCTGTAACGCCAGCCCCCAGCTCACTCCCTGCCCAGGAACCAATGAGAGCCCCAGACCTGGGGCCCAGCCACTCACCAGAGGCTCCCGGGGGAGAAGAGGAGCAGCTGGGCGGACAGCGGCCCCATGGAGCCCAGCCTGGTGGGGGCCAGCGCCTCCTGGGAGCTATTCTTGGCTGCCTTCAGCTCAGAGATCCAGTGGGAGAGCCACCAGTCGGCTGCGTTCCTGGTGGCTGGGGGATGGGAGAGAGAAAGCTGCCGGACAGACTCACCTTCCTCGTTCCATTCAGACACCCTGTTCTGCCCTCGACTCTGGTTTCTACCCTCCTTGGCCCCCAGCCCTCCCGACCTTGCCACCACCGTGTCCTCACTAGTGCACGCGTCTTTCCTGGGCCCATCACCCTTCGGCTCTGGGGAGAGCGTGATCTTGAATCTGCAGAATGGGAAGTCAGCCTTGCGGGCAGGTCAGAAGATGGCTACGGAGCCCACCCTCCCTGCCCCTCGCCAATCACCGGGACTCTCAGAATTAGGGATGTGCCTCTGGTCCCAGCTGCTGCCCACGCCTGGTGAGCCTCTGGGCTTTGTCACGATTAGCACAAGGTGAGGGGAGTGACAGGGACCTAGGCAACAGGGCTGGTAGGGGAATGAAGGCCTGCAGAGATGACTCCTACCTTGCATGAGGAGCAGAGAGAAGAGGATGGCAAGAGCCATGCCCCAGCCCACGGCCCTCCAGTACGCGCGGTACACATGGAAGGCCACGGCGCCCTCCTTCTTGCTTTCCTCCTGTCGCAGCTGGCCAGACGCGCTCTCCTCCACCTCCAGCCCCTCCTTTGTCTTCTTTGGGTTCTCCATGGACGAGGCTGTGGCTGCGAGGATCGGAGAGGTGGCGGGTTGTGTGGGGGTGGGAAATTCAGCTTATAGGATGATAGCCGAAAACCTCAGTGTTTTCAAGGGCAGGCAAGCTTCCTAGAAACCTGTCTCCACAAGCGTGGTGGGGAAGAGCAGACTCTTTCCTCTCACCCCCAGACCATACCTCGGTCAGACTCTTGTCCATCCTCAGCCCAGGCTCTGGGGGCAGCTTGTACCAATGGCAGGATCTCAGAGGGAGGCCCTGGAAGGCAGCAGGAGAGGTTAGGAGGGGTCTACGTGTTTCTAAACCTGTCAGCCAGTCTACCTTCCATGCTCTTTGGAACCCCTACCTGACCTCCCCTAGCAGGCCTCTGCCCTGGACCCCCAGACCCTGAGCAGAACCATCAAGTTCGGCCCTCCCTCTGTGTCTGGATCAGCAGAGACAGAAAAGGTCCACCCCTGGGAAGACAGTTATGGCCACCTGTGAGCACCCAGTCCTCTCACTACCGCTGGGCTTTCTCCTCATACTTCCTGCAACTCCTAACACTGCCGGAGCTTCATTTCCTCCTGCTTCTATCTAGTGAACCTGCAGATGGTCACGTCCCTCTGGATAATAACCCATCAGAGTTTCCGTGTATCTGTTTTTAAATAAAATGACTATTCTAAACCTGACTCTCTCTTCTCTGAGGACATCAGACTGCCCTCAGAGATCCTGGGCCTCTAGGTTTCCCCAAGCCCCCAGTCCCAGATCCATGGCCCCTTTCCCTCCTCTCTCTGTCCTTCACACCAGTTCTGTGATGGCAGGAGAGGGCCTCCCGTCAGACAGAAGGATGAGGGGGACCCAGGACACACATGGGGCGGGTGGCTGAGTCTCCCCTTGGTGATCCATCTGTCGCACCCTGGCAGGTGGCTCCCTCACTCAGCCCGGCTCCCGCCCGGCCTGGTGGCCCACGTTACCGGCCCGGACAAGGCGCCCGGCCTCCAGCAGCAGCACCATGTCAGCCCGCTCCAGGTACTCGGTGCGGTGGGTGCACAGCAGCCGCGTGGTGTGGCTCAGCGCTCCCAGGATGCACCTGTGCAGCAGGTGGGTGGCCACGTCTGCATCCACGGCAGCCAGAGGGTCGTCGAGGAGATATAGCTCCTTTTCCTGGGGAGGGGGGTGGGGACACCTTGGGCACCAGGTCCTCTGGCCAGAACCCAGACTTCTCCAAGCATGTGATCTTGAGGCCGTCAGGCAGGAGGGTTGAGGGGAACTCTGGGGGCTACCCCTAAAGCAGTAAAGAAGGAAGTGAGACCAGAGGGTGGATTTGCCTCCAGTAAAGTGAGGCCAAATGCTCAACTGTGCTGGGTTCTAGTGCCTCAGGCCACATAATGCTTTCCAAAGGGTCTTTAATGCTGCCTTGAATCAGCAAAAGGAGGATGGGATGGCCAAAGGACCAATACCTTAGCAGCATGGAGGAGGGAGGGAAGAAACCGGATGCTGATGGAAATATCTCCACACCACCCCCCAAACCCCCAGCCAAGCTTCAGAGTCCTGAGGCTCCAGACACCTCTGTCTTCAACTTACCTGGTAGACAGCACGAGCCAGGGCAATGCGGGCCCGCTGTCCCCCGCTGAGGGTCACGCCTTTCTCCCCCACCTCCGTCTGGTCCCCAGCAGGCAGGATCTGACAGGACAGGCCTCCCAGTGTTGGTCAGTGAGCTCCCAGTACCTTCTGCCCCATTTCCCATCCCTCCATTGGGAAGAAATGGCGGGGGTGAGAGAGCCAGGGAGTTTGAGGAGACTGAACTTAACTTTGGGGTGTTGGAGCCAGAGGGGGCAAACCTCAACTCCAGCAACACCAAGCATTTGTTGGACACTTTCTATTTTTCTATTTTGGCCATCCCTTGTGGCATGAGAGATCTTAGTTCCCCAACCAGGGATCGAACCTGTGTCTCCTGCAGTAGAAGCACAGAGCCTTGAACACTGGACGGCCAGGGAACCCCCTGTTGAACACGTTCTATGTGCTGAGCAGTTTACATGCATCCTCTCACCCAACCCCACAGCAACCTTATGATGTTGATACTATCTCATTTCACAGGTAAGACCAAAGCTCAGGGTACATACGCTGTCCAAGGTCATTCCATAGCAAGTAAAGGGCAGGACACGAATGCAGATTCTTAACCACACGCACTACCCTGACTACAGGTAGTCACACTCACTACCCTGCCTTTTTCACAGGCAAGGATGAAGATGGGCAAATTCAAAGTGAAACTTCCCTAGGCTTTTAGAGGAGGAAGGTACCTGAACCTCCCTGTGGCCTGGGGAGTGGTCTCCTTTGCTAAGGGGTCCTCATGCCAGAGGAAACACTTGTGGTCCACCAGACAGTGGCTTCCCTGAGGGAAAAGCTTTGTGATTCACCTCTTAGCACTCAGAGCAGTTCCCTGCACCCAGGAGACATGCGAGAAATGTCTCCAAGGTAGAAGCAAATGAGAAGTGGACAGAGGATGTCCCACGGTCAGTCAAAGGTCTTCCTTTCCAGGGATGTTCCACATCTACCTGGACAGGGTGGTGCTGACTACAGTCCTGCCGGGGAAAAGTCAGGGGACAAAGCTGGACTCTCATTCCCCCTAAATTCAGCATTCTGGATGTAGGGATTCTAGTGCCTTGCCAGACTTCTCTAGAATGACCTTGACTCTTCCAGGAGGAGGTGGGGGAAGGCCTCTTGAATCAGAACCATTAGCCAGATCTACAGAGAGCTAAACCTCATGGGAAACCCGCCCATAGTCTCAGAGACCCTCAGAGTTCCCCCGGCTGCTGTGTGGAGCACCTGGTCACCAGCCCCCACCCTTGCCAGGTGCTGCGCAGACGTGGGACACTCTGCGAGGACCATAGCCTGGCGGCCAGTCCTGGGTAAATGACGCCTGAGCACAAGCAACCCCTTCCCAGAGAAGCAAGTCTCTGACCTGCGGTGTCAGGGACATGGGGAAGCGGGTGGCCAGGCACTCACACTGAGGTCCTCATCGAGGGCGCAGGCCTCTAGCACTTCCTTGTACAGCTGGGCGTCAAACGTCTTCCCAAAGAGAATGTTGTCTCGGATGGTGGCAAACTGGATCCAGGGTTCCTGGGTGGCCAGGCCGAAGCCTTTGGACAGCCCCCACACTGCCACCTGCCCTCGGAGCCTGCAGAGACCAAGGCCAGCAGTGTGGGGGGCCGGCTCCCTGCTGGTCCCCTCCCGGCCCAGCCCCTGCCTCTCAGAAGCCTCTCCTGATGGCTGTCTTTTGCACGGGGGCCCCCTTCACGTCACATGACTCTCTAGATTGGCAGCCACTGAGATCAAGGGGTCCTGAGGAGGCTGGAGGCCCCCTGTGGACCGGTAGGGCAGAAATTGCTCTTTGACTGCAGTCAAAGAGCTGTCAAGGTCAAGGTGCTCAGAAAAGAGTGTGGCCAGCGCCCCGCACGCGTTCACTCTCACAGTGAAACAAGTAGGCCCTCGCTCACTCCTGTTCCTCTCTGGACCCCTTCCTACACACTCTCTGAGAGCAGCTGATGTAAGGTGTTTCCATTTATTCCTTCACTCACTGTTACAGTACTTCTAACACTCTGCAGTGATGGTTATGCTGCTGCTGCTGCTAAGTCACTTCAGTCATGTCTGACTGTGCGACCCCATAGACAGCAGCCCACCAGGCTTCTCCGTGCCTGGGATTCTCCAGGAAAGAACACTGGAGTGGGTTGCCATTGCCTTCTCCAGTGATGGTTATGAGAACCTACTCTCGACTGCCTTTCCCTTTCCAGACTGGAAACTCTCCCAAGAAAGGGACCAGGTCTTGCTCATCTGGGCATCTCTGGCCCCTAAAACGTAGCAGGGGCCAGGGAGGCGCTGGCAAAGGGCAGAACTAAGGACGGGGGTGCCAGCACTTGCTTACCTGTGCAGCTCTCCGGTGATGGCAGCCAGCAGCGAGCTTTTCCCGCAGCCCACCTTCCCCACGATGCCCACCAGCATTCCCTGCGAGGAAGCCACATGCATGAGTGTCAGGCCTCTGTCCAGAGGTCCTGGGCTGCCAGTCACCGCATGGAGGCTTCTCTCTAGGCCCCAGTTAAGCCTGAGGGGAAAGATTTCCCCGGGCCACAGACTGAGGTGTGCCTCAGTGATTGATGCGATGCTGGCCCCAGGGGAGCAGGGTGTTTTATTCTCCACTCAGAGAAGCATCAGTTTCACTGTGTGAAGAGCCTCTGGAGAGGAACAGTGTGCCAGAGAGATGGGAGGAAAATTGCCCTTGAACTTTCCAGGAAAGCACTGAGACAGGCAACTCAGGATGGGTACAGGGGAAGGAAGGACTGCAGGCTTTGGGGCCTGCATAATGGGCTTGCTAAGCCCACCTGCAGCCAGACTTCTAAAGGCTCAGGGCAAAAAGCAATGTTTACACAGATGCCCATTTCTGTGACCTGCAGTTTAAATTTTTCTGTGCTCCCTTCCTTGCTTGGCTGTAACATACATTCGTGGAGCTATCCGTGTGTATGTCTGTATGTTCAGTCATCTCCCCCTCTTTGGGATCCCATGGACTGTAGCCTGCCAGGCTTCTTTGTCAGTGGGATTTCCCAGGCAAGAATACTGGAGTGGGTTCACAAAGGAAAAAATTCCTTCTCTAGAAAAAAGGCGGGATCCTAGCAGCTGTCTGTGGTGCCCCACCCTGGCAGCCAGGGTGAGCCTGTCTTTGAGTGGCTACCAGACCAATCTGAGACCTATCCCTGGGAACCCCCCTCCTTCTGTCCAGGGCCTGTAAGTGGAAGGGCTCTCTGCAGGTCTACTTCTGTTTGGGGGAGAGCAGATCCACAGAGAGGGAAGGAGGCAGATCTAGAAGGAGCAAACAGAAGGACCAGCTTGGCAAGTCGAGGCCTGGCTCCGAGCTGCTGCCGAGATCTGTCCAGGCGCTTGACTGTGGATTTTGCAATTCATCTCTATATCCATCTTACTAATTCTTGTTGGCTTAAGCTAGCTCCAGCGGGTTTCTATGACTTAAGTCCAAAAAAGCCCCAACTGACACGTTAGTAAAATTCCTTTGAAAAATTCCAGCCTTGTCTTGCCTGAACTAAGACGAAAAACAAAACATGTAGCCCAAGCCAGAAATGTGAGCCAAATGTGGTTGAGGCGGTTCAGGAACCGCTGGAGAACACCGGGTTGAGCTGTGGGGCAAAGGGTTGGACACAGGTCAGGGGAGAGTGAAAACTTAGGACTTGGTGAGCAGGAGTTGCCGTCTTGCCAGGAACGTTCTTACAAGTGCTCCTTTGACGATGTGTGCCCCGGTGTGAGTCACAGGGTGTGATGCCTTTTCACCAGCCTAAACAGAGGATTATCTAAACCATTTGCAACATCCTTCTGAGAAGGGGCTGCTGGGGCTCCCCAGCCTGGGGAAGATGCTGGACAAGTTATGGGGTCTGTTCTGAACTCGACAGCCCCTGCAGGACAGAGAGAGATAAATGCAATTGCTGGTCTGGACTAGGTGGACATGAGCGGTCTGGTGCCCAGGGATGGATGTGACAGCTCTGAAGCAGCTAAGTGTTAGAAAAATGACATCCTGAGATAAAATCTCATCACCTCTCCAATTCAAGCCTGCCCACCAAAACCTCTCTGGTCTTCCCCTTGGTAATAAGAGCCACAGGGACTGGCTGCTATGACTGGCTCTGTCCTTGTCTATCCGTCACTGAGCTTCCCTGTCTTTCTTTAGTCTGGAGACTCTCCTAGGGCGTTTGACCAACGAACCTTTTTCACTTCGAGGTGACTGATGAAGGTCTCCTGGCTGGTTCCAACTGGGTCCCAGGAGAACAGAGCTTCGTGTAGCTCCAGGGCTGTAGATGGCTCTGTTGGGGGATCTGTACAAGGAAGAAGCCACTTACCTTGGGCTTCTAGTCCACAACCTACCTGCCCAGGGATAGTTTGGCCTCAGTCTTGGTCTGAGGATTCACCCCGGGGAAATGACCACCTGCCCCACCTAGACTCTTCTCCTCTGGCTTCTCTTGGCAGCATCTGTGTACCACAACTGAGGGGCTACAGATCTCTGCTCCCCTGTGCCAGGTTCTGTCCACTAGCTTCCCATTACCTGGGCTGTAGTAGGCCTGGGGGTCATGGTTGGGAAGGTCGAGGAAACACTGGATCCGGTCCAGGGACACTTTGGCCTCAAGGAGGCCATTGATCACCCAAGGGAAGTTGTTGAGGGGAAGAATGAGCATGCGCACCAATGCCAGGGCGGTGAACACCTAAGTGGGGTCAGAGGTTGGGGGGGGAGGGGTTGAAGCATCACCTAAAGCTTAGGAATTATCTGAAGGCCTGCTCTATAGGTGGCCCTGCAAACAGGTCTGTGGAGGGGAGAACAGGCAGCAACAGAACTGAGGGCTTAGCTGGCTGATATTTGGGTTATAGATGGTAGAGGTGGCCACTCCAAGAATATCAGAAATCCCAGATATCCTCCAGGGACCCAGGTCACTCCCTGATAAACACACATGCCCAACTCACGCTCATGAGACCTTCTCAGAATTTCTAAGGGGCAACATCTCCTGGCTAGACCCAGCATTCGATCCATCCTGCACAGGATCATGAGTTTTCCCCCCAGGGCCATCAGAATGAGGCTAAGGGGACCTAACCAGAAGTTGGGGAGGAAGAGGTGGGGAAAAGAAGTAATTCCTTCGCAGAGGGAAGGGTCATATATCCGAGGCCCCAGATGAAAGGTCCCTTCAGAGAACTTTCCTTCAGTAGGGGAAGAAGGCAGACAGGGACCCTCCACTCCTCCTTCCCAGCAGCACGAGGGCCCTGGCCCACCCCCTACTGCATTGCAGTCTCTCTGCTGCTGCTTCCGTCTCACATCTCCCTGCAGCCATCCCCCCATTTCTGGCCCTCACCTTGGTGGCAGTGAGCTGGTGCCCCATGAGGACATAGGTGATAAAGATGACAATGGAGATGACGACCGGCAGGGCAGCCCAGAGGTACACACAGGCTGCATCCAGGTACTTGATGACCCGGAGTCGCCCCAGCTCTCGAGCTCGGCAGGCCTCCACGCGGGTCCCCAGCGCCTGCTCCCACCCGAAGAACTTGATGACACGCATGCCACTCAGCAGCTCTGTCACGAGCTAGGGACAGGGACAAGAGAGCAGTGAGAAGTGGAGATGCTGCTCACGTGCGTTCTCCTCTGCCCAGCCTCCCCCAGGCTCCTGGCACGGGATGTCAAAGACTTGGAGCTCCCCTATGCCCCAGCTGGGGGCAGGCTGGAGCTGGAATCCCCCACCTTCTTAGAAGATGAAGTGGTGGAAAGTACAGGGGCAGTGGGGGGAGGTCACCACACTGGGGTAAAAGCACTCCATCCATTAGATGAGGGACAAAGAACCATTCCCAAAGCCAGAAGATGTGGGTTTCAGGGGCTGATCAACAGCTTGGGTATAGGAACCATTTCTGTAGAAGTACACACCACAGCCCAGGGTTGGGCAGGCTGATAGACCCAAGTAAGATAGGCTAGGGCCAGAGAAGCTCCTTGGATCCTAACATTCAAACATCTCCAGACTGCAAGCCAGGGAGGCACTGGGAGCCTTCCAAGGAGGCCCTAGAGACTGGTCAGTAGCTGTCATGGGTAGGGGAAAAGACCATGCCATACCAGCTATCAGGGACACCCCCTCACCATTAGCACTTGGAGCTATGCCAGTGAGAGATGGACAACTATGCTATATGGACCCAAAGCCCATCATCCCCTCTGAAAAGGTACCACAATCACTGTACATTCCAGAACTGACTCAGCCAGACCCTCACACCTAGAGTTGGCCCAGGCAGGGGAGACAGCTGCTCCTTTCCCCATAGCCCATCCCGAAGAGGCAGCTGGGGTTCTCCTAGGCCTCCACATGCGGCTATGGGGCACTCCATACCTGAGATGAGGAGGAGGCTGGAGACTTGGATCCTGGCTCTAACACTAAAATCCCATTTGGGCCCAGACAGCTCAGTTCCCACCTCTCTCAGGGTTGCAATTAGGGCTGCAGAAGCTAATACTATATTACTAACAGGCCACATTAACTTAGTGTTTACTTTGTAACTGGCACTGTGATGAGCAGCATCTTGCACGATCCTCCCAACTGTGCTATGAGGCAAGCTATGATTACCCTCATTTCACAGATGAGGAAACGGGAGTCTCAATGAGGTGAAGTGACTTGTCTGATGTGATTGAACTAGTAAGTGGTAGAATCAGGATGTGAACCCCATCTGTCTTTCTCTAGTCTGAGCTCCTAACTTTTAGAGCACACACTCACTCTCTCAGGTACTGTGCATGGGAGACCTGGGCACCAGAAGGCTGGGTGGGGTCTCTGGATGGCTGAGGGACCCCAGGCAGCCCCTCACCTTAACTCGTGCGTCTTTGTGCTGTAGCATCTCCTGGTTGCTGGCCATGATGCGGGTGGCAATCACTTTGTTGACGGGTACCAGCAGCAGTGCCAGGATCAGACCACCCACGAAGGCCACACCCACCTGCTGGTGCAGCAGATAGAGGGTGATGGCCAGTTGCAGGGGCAGGCCCCAGGCCTCATGAAAGCTCCCAGCAAAGTTGAGCAGCCGCTCAGAGTCAGTGCCTAGTAAGTTCAGGACCTCCCCGGCAGGAGGGCGTCTGGGCCCCAGTTGTAAAGCCTTTCGGTACAGGATGTTCAGCACAGCACCCCGTGCCTGAAGAGCCACCTTCCGAACCTCATACCCATACTGATTCTGCAGCACAGCTCCCAGAACAGCTCCTCCGGTAAGCCCCAGGGCATATAGCAGGCCGTGGCTTAGTGGCTCTCGCCCCTCCTCCAGGAAGCCCACCAGGAGGGACAGCAACAAGGGCCCTGAGAACCCCAGCATGGTCCCCACCAACTTGAGCAGCCCAAGAGCCAGGTAGCAGTGCCCAAAGGCCCCATGCAGGGTCCTCCACAGCCGGGCCCCCTCCTGCCATTGCGCCTGGAAGACACGGGCTAGGTAGGTTGGGTGCAGCCTGTGGGGGAGGCGGCAAGTGTCCTGGGGCTGCCGGAGCTCTCCCCGGGCCCCGCGGGCCAGCAACGGTGCCAGCCAGGCGTAGGAAAAGCGGGACAGCCAGCTCTCCCCATCTTCAGCCACCTCGGGCTCCTGGCCCTCAGAGAGGAGGGGCTCATGGGCCCAGGGTTCCCGTGGCTGCCCAGGGACTGCCCAGCCCAGTCCATAGGCCAAGAGAGCAGCCAGCTGCAGGATGAGGAGACACAGGCGGGAGAGGGGCCCTGCGAGAAGTGGAGGCAGGAGTGTGCCTCGCTGGCAGTGCCACAGCAGGGTCAGCACCAGGGCCGGGGCTGGCAGGAAGGCAGCCAGAGCCAAGGCCAGGGGCCCCCGGGAGTGGCCATATGGGGTATGAACCAACACCCACAGGGCCAGGCTGTGGCTGATCCAGGCCATAGCTGCCACGCCCCCTGCCAGCACCTCGAGCCCTGTGGGCCCTGGGCCTGCCCCTGGTGGCAAAATGACTGGAAGCAGGTCGAGCAGTGGAAAGACGGCGAGCAGGACAGAGGCTGTGAGTCGGAGGCGCCAGCCGGGACTGCAGCGTGGAGTGTAATCTGGATACCTGGGGACAAAGGGGGGAAAGAGAAAAGAAGGCACATCACAGCTGACTTAGGGCCCAGAGAGACCTCCAGCAACTCACTCACGGAGGGAATCAATTCCCTTTCCTGCCTTGTATACCTTATTTTCATCCCATTTTATCCTGGAACTCATGGTCTTTTCTCCCAGGAAATCTTCCTGGATTAACCTAATCCATTTTCTCATTTCTCTACCATTTCTGATCATTCTTTCACCACAGAAATAAAAACAGTTCTGAGTTAAGGTTGTACTGAACATGAAGACCCTAATTATAAAACAAACAAATAAAACACACACACACACCTCACCTCAACCTAAATTTCCTACAGATAACCTCTAAGGGGTGAGTTTTCACTTTTACAAAATTATCTACTCAAAAGAGCCCTTTTGCAGCCATGAAATTAAAAGACGCTTGCTCCTTGGAAGAAAAACTATGACAAACCTAGACAACGTATAAAAAAGCAGAGATATCACTTTGCCCACAAAGGTCTGTCTAGTCAAAGCTATGGTTTTTCCAGTAGTCATGTATGGATGTGAGAGTTGGACTGTAAAGAAAGCTGAGTGCCGAAGAATTGATGCTTTTGAACTGCGGTGTTGGAAAAGACTCTTGAGAGTCCCTTGGACAAGAAGGGGATCAAACCAGTCCATCCTAAGGAAATCAGTCCTGAATATTCATTGGAAGGACTGATGCTGATGCTGAAGCTCTAATACTTTGGCCACCTGATGCGAAGAGCCGACTCACTGGAAAAGACCCTGATGCTGGGAAAGACTGAAGGCAGGAGGAGAAGGGGATGACAGAGGATGAGATGGTTGGATGGCATCACCGACTTGATGGACGTGAGTTTGAGCAAGCTCCAGGAGTTGGTGATGGACAGGGAAGCCTGGCATGCTGCAGTCCATGGGTCGCAAAGAGTCAGACATGACTGAGCAACTCAACTTAACTGAAAAAGAGCCCTTAAATTCACCTGAAGCACTATTAGATGAATAAAAATTTGACTTACACACAGCCTCTATACTCTATTAGTATAGCTTAAACTTGCTGAAGCCTCAGGATATTCCACTCTCTGTCTCTCTAATGGTTGTAGAAAATGGTGTGGATCATTTTTACAGCTCCATTAGCTGAAGAAAAACATCTTTTGAGTTTTGTCTGTATCTTCTTGGTTTGCAAAAAATGTTTTTAATAAACAAAAGAGTGAACTATTTGCATTAAAAAAACACTCCCTTTGTTGTTGGCAGGGCTGGGTGACTGAAAATTTTAATTGTAGAGTGAAATGTTTGGAGTTTCCTTTAAAAAGTCCAGTGATCACAGTTATACAAAAGGGTTTATATTTGAGTAAAAGTCAATCTTTCATAATTCTATTTCTTAAGATGCGGGACAGAATAAGAAACATTGTGAGCCCTTGGAGGCTGGTACACTGGCTCCAAGCCTGGTCATTAACCAGGTTTATGAACATGGGCAAGCCGCTTCTCTGCATCTCATTTTTCTCATCAGCACAGTGAGCAGTAAGGAGTCTGGACCCAAAGCCCTCTGAGATTCTTTTCTGTCTGAGATTCTGGATCTCTCTTACCCATTTGAGCAACTTGCAAAGAGTCTGTTAGGTGAAGTGAGATAAACATAATTTCTATGGATTACATATTGGTCTTTCTTGCCTTTTCCTTACACCGTGAGTTCTGAAGGGACTATGCCCATTTTAAAAAGATACTTGTCTCAGCACAGTCGGTCTCCCTCTGTGCCATCTCCAGACTTTTGTCTCTGCATAAGGGACAAATCAGGATTCCTCCAAGACCAAACAGATCTGAAGCTACCCAAGGAAGGGATTCGCCATCCCTGTAACTCATCTTAAGTAAGGACGCATTTGTCCGTTGGACTAGACAAGTTAGACTTTCCTCCTGCCTTAATCAGTAGCCAGAGTGAGATTAATTTTACCATATCCAGCTATACAGGAACTAAGCACAAAATCAAGGTGAGTTCAGCACCTGCATCTTATAGCCCCAAATGGAGGAAGGATTAAGGTTCTAATTTTGCTCTTCTCTTCTACCTACCACTTCCTCTCCAGATGAGTACCTATGCTTTTCTTGGCCTAGAAACACTGAAGTTTCCTAGATGGCAGGGGTGAGAAACTGGTCTAATAACTTCAGCACACATTAACCTTTTTGGCTTAAAAACACTGTTCACCCACTTTCGTCTCCAATTCGTGACAACTGTGGTTGGGCATCTGACAATCTACAAAAGTGATAATTGCTACCATGCATTGGGCCTTTAAAAATGTGCCAGACTCTGCACTATATACTTAAATGCATTATCTAATTTAAGTTTCTTAACAGTGCTATGAGGCGCAGGGAAAACAGGTTAACTTGCCCTCAAACAGACACAATGCTGCAAAGTGGTAATGCCCACATTTTATTCTCCTTTTTCCCTAGACATCTCACTATTTCGGTTACACTTCCGCGGAGACGTGGGTTTCGAGTGAAGTCTGCAGGCACATACGGACAGATGTCTGCACCTGTCTCTACTCACCTCGGGTGGCCCCAGTGGCAAGCACTGAGCACGGCCAGGAGCGCGTGGGGCAGGGCGCTGAGCACCAGCTGTGTGAAGCAGTGGCCGGTGGTGTCCCCCTCCCACACCGGGAGCGGCTGCAACGCGCTGGTGCCGCACAACCGGGCCAGGAACCTCTCCATCGAGGCCTCACCTGCGGGGAGAGCAGAGGGTGGAGGGAGGGAAGGTCCCTTCCAGAAGGAGGGAAATCCGCGTTCCCAAGGACCCAGGCTGGGAACCTGCACCCGAGGGGGCGGGACGCCGACCAGGAAGCGGGGTGGAGCCAGAGTGACAGCGCGACCCCTGACGGACCTCGCCGCCTCCAACCCCGCCCACGAACCCCCGGGACCTTCCCTTGCTTCAGTCTGGAATCTGGACTCCGGCAGTTCTTGCGTTACCTCAGCGGTAGAAAGCGAGTTGCTTTGGCTCCCAGAAGCTGGCGGTTTTCTGTACTGGTCCGCTAGCGGGGTTCCGCTTTTCACCACTCCTTGTGTCCCCATCCCCAGAGATCCGGAACGTTTAACTTGAGAAAGCTGTTTTCCACCGGATCCTGAAATCCCGAACACTGGTGGAAGCGAAAGAGCCTGCGGCCGACGTGGGACCCTGTCCAGGCTCGCTTGGCACCCCCTAGAGGCGGGATGACCTTCGAAAGTGCGCACCGACCTTCCCATTCTCAGGGCTTCTGTGCGCGTGCGCCCCACTTTCTGTGGTGTTCTCTGTAACGAGGCGCACTGATGCAGGTCTCACGGTTATACTGCTGTTTACGTGCGCTTCTGCTGCCTCACTTGCAAATGGACTGATCTCAGCTCTAGTGCAGCGTCAGCCATACTCTCTCACTTGGAGTACTCGCTCCCATCTGTTTTCTGTTTACTAGCAGGCACATGCATTTCATAGTAATTCTGAAAGCTTCCAGCCATGCGAAGCTAGACGGGCGAGCTACGTGCCACTTTTTGTTGTTGTTTAGTCCCTAAGTCGTGTGCGACTCTTCGCGACACTATGAACTGTAGCCTTCCAGGCCCCTCAGTCCGTGGGATTTCCCAGGCAAGAATACTGGAGTGGGTTGCCATTTCCTTCCCCAGGGGATTTTCCAGACACAGGGATGGAACCCGGGCCACTTAGGGACACTTAAACCATTTCCTTCCTTACACCAAGGCTGATGGCCTTAGGGAAGTTACCTAACCTCTGTGAACCTCAGCTTCTTTATCATTAAAAGGGGGCAATAATATCACTACCAAAGTAATGTTGACAGAGTTGAATAATTTAGAGTGCTGCTGGGCAAGTGTCTTGCTTAGAGTAGTAACACAAGAAATGAATCTTTTAAGGAAGCAGTGGAAAAACATTAAGTTTGATAGTTCAACGAAACTGAGCTTGAATCCTGAGCCCACCAACATTTAGAAGCGTGATCCTGGGCAGGTTACTTCTGTATCTTAGTTTTATTATTTGTTTAAGGGGCATTCCCTGGTGGCTCAGCTGGTAAAGAAGCCACCTGCAATGTGGGAGACCTGGGTTTGATCCTTGGGTTGGGAAGATCCCCTGGAGAAGGGAACGGCTACCCACTCCAGAATTCTGGCCTAGAGAATTCCATGGACTGTATAGTCCATCCGATGGCAGAGCCGGACAGGACTCAGCGACTTTCACTTAAGGGGCATGGTATTGGTAAATACCTCAAACAAGTATGTGCGGCACCCAAAGAAAAGTAGCTCAACAGATAACTAAGATTATCCCTTTTAATCTCAATGAGAAGCCTAGAATCTCTAATGTCAGAAATTAATGCTCCTAACACAACACTGTAAGTCAACTATAAATTAATAAAAAATTTTAAGTGAAATTAATGGTCCTATTTTTACAAATTAAGATGTGAAGGTGTGCATTTCACACCCCCTAATAATTTATGTATCATTTAGGCATTGATCATCAATGGCTGCTAACTCACAAAAGGAGAGATACCCAGAAGTTGTGTGCCTCCTTATCAAAAATAAAATACTTTTGCCAAAAAAATCTTAACTTGAATTGAAGACATGGACTATAATTATGTAGTTACAAGAAATACAGGACACAGCAAAACAATACTACAGAGCTACAGGCAAGTTTACATTAGTCACTGTAAACAAATATGTCATCCTAGACAAAGGTAAGTGTTTTTCATTGCATGGGCATGAGCAGGCTTGTGTGAAGTTAACTGTGGAGAATCTAAGAATCAGAGGACAGGAGGGCTGTTTAGAGAGGCCACTTCTGAATAGAGGGGCAGTTAACATTAGAGGCATTTCTGTTAAAGATGACTCCTCCTCCTTTACCACCTTCCACTGCCAGCCATGGCCAGCTTGGTGCTCAAGAACATCTGAAAGGCTCTAGTTCCCACTGACCATCCAGAGAAGGTAGTGCAGAGTGTAGTCCCCTCATTTTCATAACCCTCCAGGGTCCTAATTTTCAGTAAGAATTTTGGCCAAGGAGTCATACAACCAATAGGATCCTTTCTGACTGCCACAAACAAGCAATTTACATTTTCCCAGATAGAGGAGGAATGAAGAAGGCGATGGCACCCGCTCCAGTACTCTTGCCTGGAAAATCCCATGGATGGAGGAGCCTGGTAGGCTGCAGCCCATGGGGTTGCTACCAGTAGGACACGACTGAGTGACTTCACTTTCACTTTCCACTTTCATGCATTGGAGAAGGAAATGGCAACCCACTCCAGTGTTCTTGCGTGGAGAATCCCAGGGACAGCGGAGCCTGGTGGGTTGTCTATGGGGTCGCACAGAGTCGGACACGACTGAAGTGACTTAGCAGCAGCAGCAGATAGAGAAGGAAAGATAATTTGAAACCAATAATTCCTCCAATTAATATCGTTTGGCAGACTTCCCTGTGGTTAAGAATCTGCCACAACTATTGAGCCCGTGCACCCTAGAGCCCATGCTCCACAACAAGAGAAGTCACCGCAATGAGAAGCTGGCACATCGCGACTTGAGAGTAGTCTCTGCTTGCTGCAACTAGAGAAAGCCCACACACAGCAACGAAGACCTAGCACAGCCAAAAGAAATTATATATATATATATATAAATAAATTCAGCCTCTTAGTTCCACCCAGTTTTCTGGAGAAATTTTACACCATGGTTTCTAAAAATGAGGCCAAAGGTACAATTTTGTCCCCTTCCCTCCACTTTGGGGAACTATTGGAGTAACAGCTAGGTAACAAGAGGAGACCTGAAGAGGGAGAGGAGGAAATCATTGGTCACTAGATTTGCAGTCCACAGAGTGGAAGGATGACCAACTTTTCTGAGACCTGAATGGCCAAAGAAAGACTCTACAACTTTGAAAACTGACTTCAGTTTTGCGACTGATGTAAGCTGAGCACACCAGACCCTCCTGGAGCTGGTGGGAGTGGCGGTGGGCAAAGGCAGCTGAGTGCCCGGGAGAGGGGCAGGGAAAGGAGGGCAGTGGAGGAGCTCTGAGGAGTGAAGAAGAGTTCTCCTAGGTGTTTATTTTCCAAGGCAGTAGGTTTTGTTGTGGGGGCTTCCCTGGTGGCTCAGTCGGTAAAGAATGCGCCTGCAATACAGGAGGCCTGGGTTCAATCCCTGTTGGGAAGATCCCCTGGAGACGGAAATGTCAGTCTGCTCCAGTATTCTGGCCTGGGAAATCCCATGGACAGAGGAGCCTGGTGGGCTCCAGTCCGTGGAGTCACAAGAGTCAGACATGACTTAGTGACTAAACCACCACCACCACCAAGCTCGGTCTTGCTAGTCCCCTCTTGGCTCACTTTCTCTTTTCTGCCTGCACTTTGCAAGCAAGATAATTTGCTGGAGGGCAAGGGGGCAAGTGTGGTTAAGACTGAACCTGGGCAAGGCCCCGGACACACCCAGGCTTTGTTCTGCCCACATCATCTCACTGCCAGGTCACCGTGTGAGTGGTCCCCTGGAGCGGTTCTAGTCTTAAGGCTGGGAAGGGAACAGGAACTAGGCCTACCCACACCACCTGTCGTCTGCTTTTCTTTCTCCAAAACAACCTGTCGTCTGCTTTTCTTTCCCCAAAACCACCTTTCATACAAATGGCGTCATACAACAAGTGGCCTTTTCTGTCTGACTTCTTTCACCTAGCACAATGTTTTTTTGTTTTGTTTCATTTTTAATTTATTTATTTGGCTGCCATGGGCCTTGGTTGTGGCACTTGGAATCTTCAAACTTCTTTAAGGCATGTGGGATCTTTAGCTGTAGCACGTGGAATCTAATTCCCTGACCAGGGATCAAACCCAGGCCCCCTGCATTGGGAGCCCAGAGTCTTAGCCACTGGGCCACCACAGAAGTCCCTAGAACAATGTTTTTGAGATTCACCAATGTTGTAGCATATATCAATAGTTTGTTTCTCTTTTTTTAAAAAATAGCTCTCAGTTCAGTTCAGTTCAGTCGCTCAGTCGTGTCTGACTCTTTGTGACCCCATGAATCGCAGCACGCCAGGCCTCCCTGTCCATCACCAACTCCCAGAGTTCACTCAGACTCACGTCCATTGAGTCGGTGATGCCATCCAGCCATCTCATCCTCTGTTGTCCCCTTCTCCTCCTGCCCCCAATCCCTCCCAGCATCAGAGTCTTTTCCAGTGAGTCAACTCTTCACATGAGGTGGCCAAAGTACTGGAGTTTCAGCTTTAGCATCAGTCCTTCCAAAGAAATCCCAGGGCTGATCTCCTTCAGAATGGACTGGTTGGATCTCCTTGCAGTCCAAGGGACTCTCAGGAGTCTTCTCCAACACCACAGTTCAAAAGCATCAATTCTTCGGCACTCAGCCTTCTTCACAGTCCAACTCTCACATCCATACATGACTGCAGGAAAAACCATAGCCTTGACTAGACGGACCTTTGTTGGCAAAGTAATGACTCTGCTTTTCAATATTGTATCTAGGTTGGTCATAACTTTCCTTCCAAAGAGTAAGCATCTTTTAATTTCATGGCTGCAGACACCATCTGCCGAGATTTTGGAGCCCAAAAAAATAAAGTCTGACACTGTTCCCACTGTTTCCCCATCTATTTCCCATGAAGTGATGGGACCAGATGCCATGATCTTAGTTCTTTATGGCAGAAAGTGAAGAGGAACTGAAAAGCCTCTTGATGAAAGTGAAAGTGGAAAGTGAAAAAGTTGGCTTAAAAACAGCTCTAGTGAGAGATAATCCACCCACTTCAATGGTATTTAGTGTGTATTCATAGATATGTTCAACCATTATCACAGTCAATTTTAAAATATTTTCATCACCTCAAACAGAAACCTTGTAGGAGTTCCCTGCTGGTCCCGTGGCACTTTCACTCGGGTGGTGGCCCCAGGTTCAATCCCTGGTCGGGGAACTAATATCCTGCAAGCTGTCCAGCACAGTTAAAAGAAAGAAACCTTGTACCTTAGCTATCGGGCTTCCCAAGTGGCGCTAGTAGTAAAGAACCTGCCTGCCAGTACAGGAAATGTAAGAGCCTCAGGTTGGATCCCTGGGTGGAGAAGACCCCTTGGAGGAGGGCATGGCAACCCATTCCAGTATTCTTGTCTGGAGAATCTCATGGACAGAGGAGTCTGGAGGGACAGTCCATAGGGTAGCACAGCGCAGGACACAACTGAAGTGACTTAGCATGTATGCCCCTTAGCTATCAGTCTTTTATTTCCCCTCACCCCCCTCATTTCTAGTCCTAGCCTGTCTCTATAGATTTCCTTATTTTAGCCTTCCATGTAAATGTGTGTGTGTTAGTCACTCAGCTGTGTCCGACTCTTTGCAACTCCATGGACTGTGTCCTGCCAGGCTCCTCTGTCCATGGAATTCTCCAGGCAAGAATACTGGAGTGGGTTGCCATGCCCTTCTCCAGGGCATCTTCCAGGTCTCCTGCATTGCAGGCAGATTCTTTAACATCTGAGTCACCAGGGAATTTTCATGTGAATGCAGTCATATAATATGTGGACTTTGCGGGTTTTTTGGCTATGCAGCTCGTGGGATCTTGGTTCCGTGTCCAGGGATTGAGCCTGGGGCCACAGTGGTGAAAACACCAAGTCCTAACCACTGCACCACCAGGGAACTTCCTCTGTGGACTTCTGTGATTGGTTTCTTTCGCTTAGCATAATGTTTACAAATTGTTGTAGCGTGTGTCTGTACTTCATTCGTTTTTTCTTTTTATTGTGATAAAATAAACACAACATAAAAGTTATGTTAACACATTTTAAATGTGTTAAGTGTATAGTTCAGGAGTATTAAATACATTCCCTTACATAATCATTAACCAGTGACAGTACATTTTCCATCTTCTCAAACTGAAACTCTAGACCCATTAAATATTAACTCTTCATTCTACCCCTCTCTCCAAACCCTGGCAACCACCATTCTTTTTGTTTCAACGAATTTAACTAGTCTAGGTATTTCATGTAAGTGGAATCATACAATATTTGTCTTTTTGAGACTGGCCTATTTTACTTTTTCATAGATATTTACTTTCATCTGGATTGTTCTGTACAGGAGTATAAAAATAAAATTGATTTTTTATAGTGATCTTGTGTCCTGTAACCTTGCTGAACTTTTTATTAGTTATAATAATTTCTAGTGGATTTCTTATATACAAGATGATGTCATCTGTAAATAGAAATAGTGTTGCTTATTTCTTTTCCAATG
This sequence comes from Bos taurus, assembly GCF_002263795.3. Lineage (NCBI taxonomy): Eukaryota > Metazoa > Chordata > Mammalia > Artiodactyla > Bovidae > Bos > Bos taurus. Next base: position 16,982,509 of record NC_037350.1, on the reverse strand, counting down.
TGGATGCCTTTTTTTCTTTTAAAAATATCTTCCTGGCTTTATTCCACAATTCATGAATCAGGCAGCATCCAACCTAGCAGACAGAAACACACTCCGAGGGGCTGTACAAAATGAGACTTTTATTGGCCAAATGAAGCGGGATCAAGGAAGTTATGATATACCAAAAAGCAGGTTTGTTATTGTAAGGTCGCTTTCCTTTAGAGGATGGCGGAGGTCTATTAGGCAAAATGATGTCAAAATCTTTGCTCGCTGTGTTCCGATGCCAAACAGAAATATGGAGACAGAGTTATGGAGGAGAAAGAAACAGTCGTTCCATTTCCTTGTCAGGCAAAGGGGGAGTACAGCAGACTAGAGCCTCAAGAACTATGCCTCCCACCTTTTATTTCTTTTTCTTGCCTAAATCAGCCTGGGTAGAGCCTCCATTACCATGTTAACTAGAAGTGGTGAGATTAGATATCTTGTCTTCTTCCTGATCTTAGGAGGAAAGCATTCAGTCTTTCACCACTAAGTATGATGTTAGCTGTTTATTTTTCATAGATGTCCCTTATCAGGCTGAAGAAGTTTCTATTCCTAATTTGTTGAGTTTTTTATGACGAAAGGGTGTTGGGTTTTGTAAAATACATCTTTTGTCTATTGAGATGATCATGTAAATTTTGTTTTTTATTCAATTGGTAGAATGTATTACATTAGTTGCTTTTCAGATATTGAACCAATCTTGCACCCCAGTTCTTTCCTTTTGATTCCTGAATAGTATTACATTGAATGAATAGATCACATTTTGTACATCTGTTCATCTGCTGGAAGAAATCTGGGCTGTTTCCAGTTTTGGCTATTATGAATAACACTAATATAAATATTCCTGTAAAAGTGTTTGTGTGAACATTGGTTTTCATTTCTCTAGTCTGCATGCGTGCTAAGTCACTTAAGTTGTGTCTGACTCTTTATGACCGTATGAACGGTAGCCTGCCAGGCTCCTCTGTCCATGGGATTCTCCAGGCAAGAATACTGGAGTGGGTTGCCATGCCCTCCTCCAGGCGATCTTCCTGACCCAGGGATCCAACCCTGGTCTCTTATGTCTCCTGCACTGGCAGGAGGGTGTTTTTGCCACTACTGCCACCTGGGAAGCCCCTTCATTTCTCTAGGGTAAATACCTAATTATGACATCGCTAAGTCTTATGGTAAATCTATGTTTATCTTTTTAAAAAACTGATAAATTGTTTTCCAAAGTTGCTGTACCATTTTACATTCCTAGTGTCTAAAATTTCCCATTTCCTCACATCCTGGCCAACATTTGTTATTTTCTCTCTTTTTTTATTTTTGCCATACTAATGGGTGTGAGATGGTATCTCATTTCGGTTTTAATTGGCATTTCCCTGATGGATAATAGGGGGCTTCCCTGGTGGCTCTAATGTTGAACAGGAGGGAGGGCCAAGCATATCCATGGCCCTTATAGGGACTTGCACAGGAAAGGCAAGGAAGAGCAAGAGAAACAGTTTAAGATTGGCAAGTTTGAACAATTTTGGTGTGCTGTAAGCTGTAGATTAGTCTCCAGTTAGCTGGCCTTTAGACCTGACATGATTTAGGGTAGGGGAAATATTGCTTTGGTGTGTGAGAGTTAGATAAGAAGGTAACTGGGGATATAGACCCTGGATTAGTTGGTTTGCAATGAAAGGCGTGCTGGTAAGCAAGTTACTTCTTGTTGTTTCGTTGCCAAGTCACGTCTGACTCTTTTGCAATCCCAGGGACTGTGGCCTCCCAGGTTCCTCTGCTATGGGATTTTCCAAGGCAAGAATACTGGAGTGGGTTGCCATTTCCTTCTCCAGCAGATCTTCCTGACCCAGGGATCGAACCTGGGTTTCCTGAGTTGAAGGTGAATTCGTGACCACTGAGCCACCAGGGAAGCCCAGGCAAGTTGTTATCTTGCTGGGGTGGTTTCTCCCAGCGAGATAGTCTTTTTTTTTTAAGATGTAAAATCATCATAATATACTGAACAATTTAAATATTTACATTACAATGTGTTTATCTTTATATATATATATATATATATATATATATATATATATGTATATTTATCTTTATATATGGGTCCTTGGCAGTGAATGCATGAAGTCCTAACCACTGGACTGCTGGGGAATTCCCTGACACATTTGAAACATACATTTTTTTGGTTCCAGATCTTGTAGTGTACTTTTAAACTCATTCAATACACTGGCAAAGTCAGTTCCCTTTGTCAAATACTTCACCTTCCAATTAAAATCAGCAAGTTAATTGGGCTTCGCTGGTGGTCCAGTGGGTAAAAATCCACCTGTCAATGCAGGGACACAGGCTGGGTCCCTGGTCCGGGAAGATTCCACATGCCGAAAGGGCAACTAAGCCTGTGCACCACAACTACTGCGCCCTCACTCTCTAGAGCCCATGAGCCGCCACTAGTGAAGCCTCGGCACCTAGAGCTCACGCTCCACAGCACGAGAAGCCACCACGTTGAGAAGTCCGCACGCTGCAGCTAGAGAGGAGCCCCAGCTTGCCCCAACTAGAGAAAGCCCAAGCACAGCAATGAAGATCCTGCACAGCCAAAAATAGAATAAATAAAAATCAATGCATCTTAAACAAATAAACAGATTAGTAATGGCCCTGTGATGACAACACCCTCACTCCAAAGTTTCAGTTCAGTCGCTCAGTCATGTCCGACTCTTTTCGACCCCATGAATCGCAGCACGCCAGCCCTCCCTGTCCATCATCAACTCCCGGAGTTCACTCAGACTCACGTCCATTGAGTCGGTGATGCCATCCAGCCATCTCATCCTCTGTCATCCCCTTTTCTTCCTGCCCCCAATCCCTCCCAGCATCAGAGTCTTTTCCAATGAGTCAACTCTTCACATGAGGTGGCCAAAGTACTGGAGTTTCAGCTTTAGCATCAGTCCTTTCAAAGAAATCCCAGGGCTGATCTCCTTCAGAATGGACTGGTTGGATCTCCTTGCAGTCCAAGGGACTCTCAAGAGTCTTCTCCAACACCACAGTTCAAAAGCATCAATTCTTTGGCACTCAGCTTTCTTCACAGTCCAACTCTCACATCCATACATGACAACTGGAAAAACCATAGCCTTGACTAGACGGACCTTTGTAGGCAAAGTAATGAGTCTGCTTTTCAATATGCTATCTAGGTTGGTCGTAACTTTCCTTCCAAGGAGTAAGTGTCTTTTAATTTCATGGCTGCAGTCACCATCTGCAGTGATTTTGGAGCCCCAAAAAATAAAGTCTGCCATTGTTTCCACTGTTTCCCCATCTATTTCCCATGAAGTGATGGGACCGGATGCTATGATCTTAGTTTTCTGAATGTTGAGCTTTAAGCCAACTTTTTCACTCTCCTCTTTCACTTTCATCAAGAGGCTTTTTAGTTCCTCTTCACTTTCTGCCATAAGGGTGGTGTCATCTGCATATCTGAGGTTATTGATATTTCTCCCAGCAATCTTGATTCCAGCTTGTGCTTCTTCCAGCCCAGCGTTTCTCATGATGTACTCTGCATAGATGTTAAATAAGCAGGGTGACAATATACAGCCTTGATGGACTCCAAAGTCTAATGCTAAATAAATTGAGAATATATGCCCTCTTGCCATGAATTTACTCTTGAATGAAATAAGGTGACGTCATCTGCTGTGTTTCTTACCTACGTTCTCTTTGTTCTGTTCTCACAGGACCTCCACTCTGGAGGGTCTCTGATGGTAGTCAGGGAGCAGAAGAGGGGAGATGGGTGGGTAAAAATTACCATCTGTGCAACCACACTCCACAACATATCTGAATTTAGAACACCTCATCATGGGCCAAAATATCCTGTTTGTAATCATGCTTGCCCACGACAGAAACATATACAATCATCCCTGTCATCTGCAGGGCATTGGTTCCAGGATCTCCATGGATTCTAAAACCCAAGGAGGCCCAAGTCCCTGGTATAAAATGGCATTGTGCCCTCAGCCATCTGTATCTGGGGTTTGGCATATGTGGATACATAGCGCCTGCTGTATAAGTCAGAAAGAGGCAGCAAGTCCAACCTAGAACCCTGAGTAAACAGGATGCTTTTGTTCTTGTTCCACAAAGTTTTACACACTAGGGAATTAAATCACGTTTTTCTGTTGGATTTTTTTCAATTTTTTATTTTGAAATAATTATAGATTCACAAGACGTTGCAAAGGATGTACAGAGAAATCCCCTGTATCCTTCATTCAGTTCTCCCACCCCCATGGCTACATTTTACATAACTATGGTACAATATCAAAACCAGGAAACAGATTGGTACTATATGCATGTAAAGTTTCATATCATTTTATCAAGTGTAGATTTGCGTAACCAGCTTTGCAACCAAGATACAAAACTACTTACTTATCAAAAAGATCTCTCTCCTGATACTCTTTATAGTCACTGCACCCCCAATTGCTGTCCTTAATTTCTGGTAATTAACTTTCTACCTCTGTAATTTTGTCATTTTGAGAATGTTATACAAATGAAATCATGTGACATTTGGAGATGGTCTTCTTTTTCATTCAGTATAATGCCCTTGAGATCCACCCAAGCTGTTTTATGTATCATTTGTTCCTTTTTAATGTTGAGTAGTACTCCATGATATGGATATACCATAGCTTGTTTTACCATTCGCCTACAGGGGGACATCTGAGTTGTTTTCAGTTTTTGGCTACTGCAAATGAAGCTGCTATGAACGTTCATGCCTCAGTTTTACGTGGGTAGAAATTGCTATTTGGGAGGGATAAACATATAGGAGTGTGATTGCTGTGTTGTATGATGTGTGTGTGTGTGTATACATGTGTGTTCAGTCGCTAGTCGTATCCCACTCTGCGACCCCGTGGACTGCAGCCTGCCAGACTCCTCTGTCTATGGAGTTTTCCAAGCAAGAATACTTCAGTGGGTTGCCATTGCCTACTCCAGGGGATCTTCCTGACCCAGGGATCAAACCCTTGTCTCCTGTGTCTGCAGCTTTGGCAGGTGAATTCTTTACCACTGCCCTACCTGGGAAGCCTCTGTTGTATGGTAAATACATGCTTTGTTTTTCTGAATAACTGCCAAACTATTTTCCAGAGTGACCATACCATTTTATTTTCTCATTAACAATGTATGAGGCATTTGGAAATACAGTTTCTCTGCATCATCAAGGCGTTGGGAATCATCATTTAAAAAAATTATCTGTTTTAATAGGCCCAATTTTTTTTTTTTTTTGGTCACATTGTGTGGCTTGGAGGATCTTAGTTCCCTAAACAAGGAACCCTTGACCCCTGCAGTGGAAGGGTGGAGTCCCAACCACTGAACCACCAGGGAGTTCCCTCTCCTCTCATTATAGTCTTAATTTGCATTTCCTTGTTGGCTAGTGATGTTGAACATTTTTTCTGATATACTATTTGTCACCTGTATTTCCTCTTTGGTGAAATAGTTCGTCATGCTTTCTGCCCACTTTCTAGTGGGTTATTTGTTTTTTACTGTACAGTTCAGTTCAGTCACTCACTCATGTCCGACTCTTTCTGACCCCATGGACTGCAGCGTGCCAGGCCTCCCTGTCCATCAGCAACTCCCGGAGTTTACTCAAACCATGTCCATTGAGTCAGTGATGCCATCCAACCATCTCATCCTCTGTCGTCCCCTTCTCCTCCCGCCTTCAATCTTTTCCAGCATCAGGGTCTTTTCAAATGAGTCAGCTAGTTATATATTTTAGATAGTAGTATTTTTATAAGATATGTGGTTTGCAAACCACAGCTTGTTTTCTCATTTTCTTGACGGCTTTTCACAGAGCAAAAGTTTTTAAATTGATGAATTCCAATTTATCGATCTTTTTTCTTTGTGGAGCACGTTTTTGGTATCAAGTTTAACAACTCTTCTCCAGGCCCTAGGACCCAAAGATTTTCTCCTTTCTTCTAGAAGTTTATTAATTTCATGTTCTACTTTTAAATCTGTGATACATTTTGAGTCAATTTTGGTTTAAGGTGTGAGATTTAGATTGAGATTCAATTTTTACTTTTTTGCCTATGTATATCCAGTTGCTCCAGCATCGTTTGTTGAAAGACTGTCCTTCTGGACTTCCCTGGTGGTCCAGTGGTTAAGACTCTGTGATTCCACTACAGGACGATGTGGGCTCAGTCCCTGGTTAGGGAACTGAAGTCCTGCATGCTGCTTGGCAAGGCCAAAATATATACATATATATATATGCATGTATGTATATGTGTGTGTGTGTGCGCATGCGCTTGTGCTCAGTCATGTCTAATTCTTTGCAAGCCCATGAACTGTAGCCCGCCAGGCTCCAGTGTCCATGGAATTCTCCAGGCAAGAATACTGGAGCGGGTTGCCATTTTCTTCTCCTATATATAAATATATAGTAAAAGAAAGCCTTTAGAAAAAGACTGTCCTGTTGATACCACACATTCTTGATAACTGTGGCTATATAATAAGTCTTGAAGTAGAGTGATTCCTTCCACTTATTCTTCTTTTTCAAAATTATTTTAACTATTCTAATTCCTTTGCCTTTCCATATGAGTTTTAAAATACTCTTGTATACATTAAAAAATATTTGCTTTTTGGTGAGAATTATGTTAAACTTGTATACCAGTTTGGGAAGAATTGACATCTGTACTATGTTAAGTCTTCCAACCCATGAAAACAGTACATCTCTCCATTCATTTAGATCTTCTTTGATCTCTGTCGTCAGTGTTTTAGAGTATTTAGCATACAAGTCCTGTACATGTTATGTTAGACTTACACCTATTTAATTTTTTTGAGTGATTGCAAATTGTGTTGTATTTAAAATTTTGTTTCTATATGTTCATTGCTAGATTATAGAAGTGCAACAGAATTTTGTGCAATTACCTTATATCTTAAAACTCAGATATGCAGATGACACCACCCTTATGGCAGAAAGTGAAGAGGAACTAAAAAGCCTCTTGATGAAAGTGAAAGTGAAGAGTGAAAAAGTTGGCTTAAAGCTCAACATTCAGAAAATGAAGATCATGGCATCCGGTCCCATCACTTCGTGGGAAATAGATGGGGAAACAGTGGAAACAGTGTCAGACTTTATTTTTTGGGCTCCAAAATCACTGCAGATGGTGACTGCAGCCATGAAATTAAAAGACGCTTACTCCTTGGAAGGAAAGTTACGACCAACCTAGATAGCATATTCAAAAACAGAGACATTACTTTGCCAACAAAGGTCCGTCTAGTCAAGGCTATGGTTTTTCCTGTGGTCATGTATGGATGTGAGAGTTGGACTGTGAAGAAGGCTGAGTGCCGAAGAATTGATGCTTTTGAACTGTGGTGTTGGAGAAGACTCCTGAGAGTCCCTTGGACTGCAAGGAAATCCAACCAGTCCATTCTGAAGGAGATCAGCCCTGGGATTTCTTTGGAAGGACTGATGCTAAAGCTGAAACTCCAGTACTTTGGCCACCTCATGCCAAGAGTTGTCTCATTGGAAAAGACTCTGATGCTGGGAGGGATTGGGGGCAGGAGGAGAAGGGGACAACAGAGGTTGAGATGGCTGGATGGCATCACTGACTCGATGGACATGAGTCTGAGTGAACTCCGGGAGTTGGTGCTGGACAGGGAGGCCTGGTGTGCTGCGATTCATGGGGTCGCAAAGAGTCGGACACAACTGAGCGACTGATCTGATCTGATCTGATCTGAGGGGTTTTTGTAGATTCCCTGAGATCTTCTATGTAGATATTGTGTCATCTGCAAATAGAAAGAGTTTTATTTCTTCCTTTCCTGTCTGTATACCTTTTACTTCCTTTTCTTGCCTTATTGAACTATGTAGATCTTCCAGTATTAGTACTGTGTTGAACAGACTATATATATTTTAACTTAAGAAATCTGTACATTTTACATTTTTGTTTTAAGCACTTTACAAATATTAACTCATTTAACACTCATAACAATCCTGAATCAGGTTCTGTTGTGTTATCATTCTTATTTTACACATGAGGAAACTGAGGCTAGGTCGAGTAATATGCCCTACAGTTATCTGTGATAAGTTGCTCAGTTATCTCCGACTCTTTGCGACCCCATGGACTGTAGCCCGCCAGGCTCTTCTGTCCATGGGATTCTCCAGGCAAGAATACTCAAATGGGTTGCCATTTCCTTCTCCAGCAGTTACCTATAGCTGTGTAAAAATTAGTCCTTGCGGTTGAGTGGTTAAACTAAATGCCAGTTCCCTCCCCAGGTGTGCCAAAACAACTACAACAACCCCCTCCCCACAAAAAATCCAGAAAGAGGGAAAAAATTACCCTCAAATGTAGTGACTTAAAACAACAAGAAATATTTATTATCTTTCACAGTTTCTGTGAGCCAGGAATTCAACAATGGCTTGACTGGGAGATTCTGCCTAGGGAGTCGTTTATTCAATTTCAGGCAGATATTATCTGGGGTTCTTGTAGCTAAATGCTCTATTGGAATGAGGGAATCTGTTTGCAGGATGGTTCTGTTTGCAGGGCAGTTCACTCACATCATGGGTGAGTGGGTGCTGCCTGTTAGCCAGAGGTCTCAGTTTCTCTCCACATGGACCTCTCCTATGGCTGCTTGAGTGTCCTCATGATTGCCTCATTTGGAGAAGGCAGTGACACCCCACTCCAATACTCTTGCCTGGAAAATCCCATGGACGGAGGAGCCTGGTAGCCTGCAGTCCATGGGGTCGCTAAGAGTCAGACACGACTGAGCGACTTCACTTTCACTTTCATGCATTGGAGAAGGAAATGGCAACCCACTCCAGTGTTCTTGCCTGGAGAATCCCAGGGACAGGGGAGCCTGGTGGGCTGCCGTCTATGGGGTTGCACAGAGTCGGACATGACTGAAGTGACTTAGCAGCAGCAGCAGCAGCATGATTGCCTCATTGGCTTTACCAAGAGCAAGCCATTCAAAAGAACAAGGTAGAAGATGCAATGCCCTTTTATGACCTAGCCTCCATAGTCATACATTAACCACATGGACCAGACCTGATTCAGTGAGGTACAGCACAACTCAAGGGTAGGAATATCAGGAATCAAGCTGTCTTGGAGACTGGCTACGACAGTTGATAAATAGCAGATCTGAGATTGAACTCAAGGAAATCTGAGTTGGAAGTCATAATCACTGTGTCACACTGCCTAACTTTGGGGAGATTTGGGCCAGTGAGAAATATGAGTTCTGTAAAATGGGTGAAGGGCAGTTGAGGAAGGGCAGAAAGAAAGTGAAGTCACTTAGTTGTGTCTGACTCTGCGACCCCATGGACTGTAGCCTACCAGGATCCTCCATCCATGGGGTTTTCCAGGCAAAAATACTGGAGTGGGTTGCTATTTCTTTCTCCAAGAGACCTTCCTGACCCAGAGATTGAACACAGGTCTTCCACTTATAGACAGACGCTTTACCATCTGAGCCACCAGGCAAGCCCATTGGCAGGTTGGTATAAACCCCTGACAGGGTTTCTGCCATAAGCTGTATGAGGTCACCGTGGAACTGCAAAGCAGGGCTCCTTCACTTGCTTCTCACAGGGCGTGTCATACATTCACACAAGCACACTGTAGAGTTAGTAAAGTACAGCAGAAAACATGTTCGCTAGGAGAACAAAGAACTAGAGTTTCAAGCATCCTTACCTTGTTCTGAAGAATCCTGGCTGCTGCTGCTGCTAAGTCACTTCAGTCGTGTCCGACTCTGTGCGGCAGGCAAGAACACTGGAGTGGGTTGCCATTTCCTTCTCCAATGCATGAAAGTGAAAAGGGAAAGTGAAGTCGCTCAGTCGTATCTGACTCTCAGCGACCCCATGGACCGCAGCCTACCAGGCTCCTCCGTCCATGGGAGTTTCCAGGCAAGAGTACTGGAGTGGAAGAATCCTGGACAAGCCCCCAAAATGAAAGGTTGCTGCTGAACCACAAAAGATGCCGGAATTCTTGGCCTCCAGAGGAGAATTTAATCTGGGGCCAGTGACGAGGCTTGATCATTCAGAGCTTTTGTGTAATAAAGTTTTATTAAAGTATAAAAGAGATAGAGAAAGCTTCTGACACAGACATCAGAAGGGGCAGAAAGAAGGGCAGGTGGCATCTTATTGTTGTTGTTAAGTCGCTAAGTTGTGTCTGACTGTTTGCAACCCCATGGACTGCAGCATGCCAGGCTTCTCTGTCCTTCACTATCTCCCAGAGTTTGCTCAGACTCAAGTCCATTGAGTCAGTGATGCCATCCAATCGTCTCATCCTCTGTTGCCCCCTTCTTCTTCTGCCCTCAGTCTTTCTCAGCATCAAGGTTAAGAAAACAGATCAATTTTAGGAAGAGAACATTTGTAAATTGAGCATCTGGAAACTGAGTCTCTTAAAATTATCCATACTGTGAACCTCTTGAGAGGTTGCTTTATTCCCCAGACTGCAATCCTGAACGACAGTCCTGTGACTTCTCCAACCTCCTACACTTTCTCCCCTTCTCATTCTCCGCTGATGACACTGCTTCCTAATCTACAGAGAAAATGAAGGCAACCACCAACCATCTACCCACTGACAGCATCTATACCCATACACTCTGCTTGCCCTCCTCCTCTGCTCCCAAGGCCAACTCCTTGACTTGAGCTATTGTTGTTTAGTTGCTAAGTCATGTCCAACTCTTCTGCGACCCCATGGACTGTAGCCCACCAGGCTCCTTTGTCTGTGGGATTTCCCAGGGAAAAATACTGGAGTAGGTTGCTATTTCCTTCTCCAGAGGATCTTCCCGATCCAGGTACCAAACCCTTGACTTGAGTACTAGATCTCATTTTGGGAATTCCCTGGTGGTCCTGTGGTTGGTATTGCTGAGGGCCCTGGTTCAATCGCTGGTTGGGGAACTAAGATCCCACAGAAAAATGGTGTGGTCCAAAAAATAAAAAAAAGAAAGATCTCTTTTCCTTTCAACTACTCAAGAACATTGGGCCTGTCAGCCATTCACCACTCTATCTTTAGTTTGTCCCATTCCCATCAGCAAATACGTAAGGCTATAGTAGTATTCACCTTTAATTGTTCTCATGGTTCATGATGTGGTTGGAGAGACTTAATTTAAAGGCTCAACAAGGTTTATAAATGTACATAAACAACATATGAAAATGAAAATTTTAAGTACAGCAAATTTTAATGTGCTAAATTGCACAGATTCTTTAATAATGCAATAGAAACTCAGAAAATATAGAGAAAACTGTGGGTTTAGGTGGGGTAGAAAAAGAGAACCGAGGACAGCTTTCTGCAAAGCTATATTTGTCAGAGTTCTCTGTTGCAAGCAATGGAAATAGACTCTGATTTTAAGTTAAGCTAAAATAGCTCATGGAATCACTGGGAAAGCTGGAAAACCAGGCTCAGAGCCTAAACAGCTATCACCACAGCCAAAACCACTCCATAAATGGTGTCTGGTGAGGACACCACTGTCCACTAGATGTCACACCTCACACTGTCGACACCATCAGGCTGAGCTTGGCGCTGTTGCCACCGCTGCCATAGAAACGGGAAGCTGCTGCCGCCAGGAACACTGTTCCATTGACTCTGCCGCTTTCCACCAATAACTCCAGAGCCAAAGTCTGAAATAGCTGTGTCTGTTCGACCCAGCCTAGGTCAAGGCCAGCACTCAGCTTCCAGAGGGGGCTGGGAGAGCAAGTATCCGGCATTTTCAGCTTCTGTAGTGAAACGTAGGGTCTGCTTCATAGAAGATTTAGTAGATTGGACATTCTCAGATGCTGAGCAGCCTTCACCCACCCACCTGCCCTGATAGAAGTGTCCACTTACAGTTGGCTGAAGCTAGAGGGCAGAAAAAGGAAGGGGCTGATTAGTTAAGAGGTGAAGAAGTGGCCCAGGGCAGCAGGCATGACACTTGAAGAAGCCTGGGAGGAGCGCTTGAGGAAGGAAAGGCTAGAGGCCAAGAGCTGTGGCAAGTTCTAGGGAGAGTAATAGTGTATAGTATTCGGATAGAGAGAGACGTCTTGAGACCAAGGGCATTTCCAGTCAAGTGTAGAGGTAGAAGCCAATTATAGGGAATTGTGGAGAAAATGAGTATAAAGACAGGAAGGAATCTGGTACTGAAAATGCTTGTTTCTTTTAATGATCACAAAACCACAATCCAATGTGTGTTGATGATCATCTTTTAGTGGTTTTACTCATTTTGGGGGCAATTATATTGCTCTTTTGTGAACTGCCCATTCATATATTTTGCTTATTTTTCTACTGAGGTCTTTATTTTTCTCCCAACAAATTGTAGGTGTTTTTTATAGATTAAAGGGCTAAGACTGAGGGTATAAATTTTGAGGAAAGGAACTTTTTTCCTGCTTAGCAGTAAGAGTTTAAACAGGCAGTTTCCCTTACAATCTCCTGTGAAAAAGGGCAGATTGACTTTATTTTTCAAAATAACAACTTTATCAAAATATAATTCACATACCGTAAAATTCACCTATTTTAAAGTTTACAATTCAATGGTTTTAGTATATCCACAGAGTTGTGCAAACATCAGCACTAATTCCAGAGACTTTCATCCCCCTAAAAAGAAGCCATAAACCTAATAGTAGTCACTCCCTGTTTCTCCTTCTCCTCAGTCTCTGATGATCAGTAATCTTGATGTTGCTATTGATCAGCCTACTCTGGACATTTAAAGTAAATGGAATCATATAATATGTGTCCTTTTGTGTCTGCGTTATTTCATAAAATAATATTTTTAAAGTTTATCCATGCTGTGGCATATATCAAAACTTCATTCCTTTTTATTGCCAAATAACATTCTATTGTATGTGTATACTACATTTTGTTTAATCATTCATGAGTTAATGGAGATAATGATAGTAACAGATTATCGTTCATGGACTAGAATAGGAAACCACAAGTCTATAGTGATGTAAATGAATTGAATGTACAATGAGGAATAGGATATTTACAATTTCAAATACCTCTCCACAAAATACTAATTACTAAAAAAAAAAAAAATAACTTCACAGTGGAGATTCCTGGTAGACACTACCTTAATCAAGCAACAGAAGCAGACATTATCAGTACTGGAAGGGAATGTTTGAAATCTTGCCCCACCTGAGAGGATGCAATGAGAGAAATGCTTCGTCTCTTTTACACCATTCCAACCAAAGATGCATAATCTGAACCCAATCACGAGGAAACTTCAGCAAAGCCAAACTGATGGATATGAAATAACAGACTTGTAATCTTTTAAAATTTCAGGGTTAGGAATGTCAAGCAAAGAGTGAAGAACTGTTCTTGATGGATAAGACTAAAGAGATAGGACAACAAAATATGGTGTATAATTTAGATCTGGATCTTTGGGGGATAACTAGAGACTCTGGAAAGGAGCCTGAGAATTAAATGGTATTTATGTATCAATGCTAATTTGTTTTGAATTGGAGTTATGTAAGAGAATGTCCTTATTTTGGAAAACATCTGCTAAAGTATTCAGGAGCGGTGGGTAACACCAATTTACTCTCAAATTGCTCACAAACAGGAAAAGCTCTACAATTTGTACAATTTTCACTTTTTTCCAAAATAAAAATGTGTAAGAAATACAAAACAAGAAAAAAAACCAACAACAAGAAGAAAAGCAATAAAAATTGAAATGAGGATTAATTAGGAAACATGGCTAGCCTCAGGGAATTGTTGTTTAGTCACTAAGTCGTGTCCAACCCTCTTGCGACCCCATGGACTGTAGCCCACAAGGCTCCTCTGTCCGTGGGGTTTCCCAGGCAAGAATACTGGAGTGGGCTGCTGTTTCCTTCTCCAGGGGATTTTCCTGACCCAGGGATGGAACCTGTGTCTCCTGCATCAGCAAGCAGTTTCCATTACTGCTGGGCCACGAAGGAAGCCTCAGGGAATACCTATCTGTTACTAGGCTAAATAGCTAGTCTATTATTGGGATAGATACCAAGTGTGCTAAAAATAAGCTAGATTAACTCAGGTTTACAGTCTTAAATCAAGATTTATTTAAATGACAGAATAACACTTTAAATTGGAATTTCTATAGGAAAACTCTTTGTTATTGCAAGGGTAAGATCCTTCAGTCATTTACCCCTGTGCATACAATTAGTTTAATGTTGTTATTCTTAACACATCATGGTTTCTGAGATGTTACAGAAAAGACAGTTAGGTCTAGAGAATGTTTGTGTATGTGTGTATGTGTGCATGTGTATACAAATCAAGTTAATTACTTTCAGTTCAGTTCAGTTGCTCAATCGTGTCCGACTCTTTGGGACCCCATGAATCGCAGCACGCCAGGCCTCCCTGTCCATCACCAACTCCGGGAGTTCACCCAAACTCATGTCCATTGAGTCAGTGATGCCAGCCAGCCATCTCATCCTCTGTCATCCCCTTCTCCTCCTGCCCCCAATCCCTCCCAGCATCAGAGTCTCTTCCAATGAGTCAACTCTTTGAATGAGGTGGCCAAAGTACTGGAGTTTCAGCTTTAGCATCAGTCCTTCCAGAGAAAACCCACGGCTGATCTTCAGAATGGACTGGTTGGATCTCCTTGCAGTCCAAGGGACTCTCAAGAGTCTTCTCCAACACCACAGTTCAAAAGCATCAATTCTTTGGTGCTCAGCTTTCTTCACAGTCCAGCTCTCACATCCATACATGACTACTGGAAAAACCATAGCCTTGACTAGACAGACCTTTGTTGGCAAAGTAATGTCTCTGCTTTTGAATATGCTGTCTAGGTTGATCATAACTTTCCTTCCAAAGAGTAAGTGTCTTTTAATTTCATGGCTGCAGTCACCATCTGCAGTGATTTTGGAGCCCAAAAAATAAAGTCTGCCACTGTTTCCACTGTTTCCCCATCTATTTCCCATGAAGTGATGTGACCGGATGCTATGATCTTAGTTTTCTGAATGTTGAGCTTTAAGTCAACTTTTTCACTCTCCTCTTTCACTTTCATCAAGAGGCTTTTTAGTTCCTCTTCACTTTCTGCCATAAGGGTGGTGTCATCTGCATATCTGAGGTTATTGATATTTCTCCCGGCAATCTTGATTCCCGCTTGTGCTTCTTCCAGCCCAGCATTTCTCATGATGTACTCTGCATATAAGTTAAATAAGCAGGGTGACAATATACAGCCTTGACATACTCCTTTTCCTATTTGGAACCAGTCTGTTGTTCCATGTCCAGTTATAACAGTTGCTTCCTGACCTGCATATAGGTTTCTCAAGAGGCAGGTCAGGTGGTCTGGTATTCCCATCTCTTTCAGAATTTTCCACAGTTTATTGTGATCCACACAGTCAAAGGCTGCTGCTGCTGCTAAGTCACTTCAGTCGTGTCTGACTCTGTGCGACCCCATAGACGGCAGCCCACCAGGCTCCCCTGTCCCTGGGATTCTCCAGGCAAGAACACTAGAGTGGGTTGCCATTTCCTTCTCCAATGCATGAAAGTGAAAAGTGAAAGTGAAGTCACTCAATGGTGTCTGACTCTTAGTGACCCCATGGACTGTAGCCCACCAGGCTGGCTAGGGGGAAAAAAAAAGAGAGCAAAAATGTGGAGGTTAGGAATAAGAAAAGAGATACAAACACAAAAGAGGTTGAAAGTTACTTGCAACTATATGGCAACAAATGTGAACAACTAGAGGAAATGGATATTTTAAAGAAAAAATGTTACTGAAACTGACCTATGAAGAAACAGAAAAGGAAAAGAGAAGTTATCACCAAAGATATCAGGACGATAGTTACAAATTTAACCTTAAAGAGAGCGCCAAAACCAGATGGTTTCACAGCTGCATCACATCTATCTTTTAGCAAAGAGATGATTCCAGTGATGTTTAATTATGCTAGAATATAGGGGGGGAAAGTTTAGCTCTTTTTATAAGCAGATCTTATAACTACTGCTTTAATTTCTTTAATGGTTATAGGTTTATTCAGGTTGTCTATGTCTCCTTGATATATTGGGTAAATTGCATTTTTAATGGGAACTAATCATTTGTGTAAATTGTCAGATTAATTGGCACAAAGTTCTTCATATTGCTTCATAGCTTTTCAAACTGATCCACTACGGACAATATGGTTGTGTAGGTGGTTTTCTGCACGAGCTTATCTGGACAAGGAGTGAGTGGGAGCAGCCTGCATCCAGCTTTCCAAGTGGCAAGCCCTAGGTTAGGGTTACAGCCACCCACAGGCGAAGTGGAAGTTGCTCAGTTGTGTCTGATTCTTTGCGACCCTATGATCTTCCTAACCCAGGTCCCTGCATTGCAGGCGGATTCTTTACTGACTGACTATCAGAGAAGCCCCGAAGGCGAAAACTTTTCCTAATTCTCACAAAGGCACTGTGAGAGTTAGTGATAGCCAGGCTATAACTTATCCATCATCCTTGGTGGCTCAGACAATAAAGAATCTGCCTGCAATGCAGGAAACTGGGGTTCAATCCCTGGGTGCAGGAGATCCCCTGGAGAAGGGAGTGGCTACCCACTCCTGTATTTTTGCCTGGTAAATCCCATGGACAGAGAGGAACCTAACAGGCTATACAGTCCATGGGTTCGCAAGGAGTTGGACACGACTGAGAGACTGAACTGAACTGAGCTAATCTTTCCATTTTTTTAATCCCTCTTTTCTAAGATTGTTTTCTTGCCCTCTGTCTTTTTTCTCTTGATCAATCAATTCTGCTAGTTTTGCTTGTTTTATTAGTTTATTTCAAAGAACTTTCTTCTGTCTTTTTTAAAATTTTAAACTTGTTATTTTGTATTGGGGTATAGACGATTAAAGAAACATCTTTTGTCTTTTTACCATCTCTGTTGTATTCAATTAATTTCTGCCTTCATTTTTATTACTGCCACTCTTCCTCTTTCTTCAAGGTTATTGTGTTTGTTTTTTTCTTTAGTTTTTTGAACTGGAAACTTAGCTGAGCAATTTTTTTAACTTTTCTTTTGTAATATAAACATTTAGAGCTATACATGTTTCTCTCTAAATCACTTTATCTGCATCTAATGAAGTTTTGGACAGAGGAATTGTTTCTATACTCATTATTTATTGAAGTATAGTTGATGTACAATATTATATAAGTACAATATGGTGATTCACAATCTGGTGAGGCTTTTACATAATTTTGAAAATGTTCACACTTAAAAAGTTGAAAGAATTGTACAGTGATACCCAAATGCTCAACACCTAATTTCTACAGTTAAGATTTTACTTTATCTGCCTTATCGTGCAACTTTCCATTTATTCATCCTTTCTTCTACTGATTTCAAGGGTCTTATTTTTTATTCACTGGGAAGGAAATGACAGATATTAGCACATTTCACTCTTAAAGACTTCAGCATGCATATCATTACCTGGAGTTTATTATTTTTACTGATTGATTGAAATTTTAAGGTCAGTTTATTAAGCTCAATGATAAAAGCTGTCAGAAGACTTTTTTCCTAAAAATTATTTTTTCTTATGAAAAAAAGAAAAGAAAATCAATACACACCCTCAGCATAGACACAGATGCTGTGGCAGTCAAGCCTCTTTAAGATGAGGATAGTTTACTAGTTGGTCAAATCACTCTCTGGTCAGCAGGATTGTAGTCTGGATCATCCTCCTTATCCTCTGGATCCAAGTCATTTAATTTCTGGACAAGTGACTCATCTACCTCCACGCTGTATCCAGCATCCTCCAAGAACTGGATATTAGCTGTGTCAGGATTATGATCTGTTTCAAACAGCTGTTTCCCACTTAATTTACTTTTTCCTGCTTGTTCCTTTACTTTCATTCATTTAAAAACATTTCCAAGAGTTCTGTATCAAACTTGGCCTTTCAACTTAAGAAATTTTGAATAGTAATAGGAGTACCATAAAATAATTGTTTTTCAGCTTCTGCTCTTCTTCTCGTCTTCAGGTTTCTATTTGATCTACCATTTCACTTAATTTTATTGGACCACTATTGCTAAAGATCATACTATGGAAAAGCTTTCTTCTGCCTGTAAAACTAATAACTTTATTTCTAGGTTTTTCTGGGAGAATATTTCCTAGAGGGGAGCTTCATCTGTGTGCTTTTCCATATATGTAAACTTGAGGGGGGAGGGCAGGACAGTTTCATTGTTTTCTCCAGCCTTATATGTCACAGGAATGGTGAACCTGGTTGGATTTTTCCGATACTTAGCTGAAATACTACCAAAGGAGAATATGGTATCAGGAATGTTCATTTGCATTTTGGAAGACCAGTTTTAAGAGGGTTGGATCAACATACAATCAAGCTCTGAAGGAGTCAGAGTAGATGGACTCCAGAGATTCCAGCTTTTAAAATATATATATATACATACATATTTAATATTCTTTTTATCATGGTTTATCACAGAATATTGAATATAGTTCCCTGTGCTATACATTAGGACTTGTTGTTTATCCATTCTAAATACAACAGTTTGCATCTATCAGCTTCAAACACCCAATCTATCCCTCTCCCTAACATACAGAAAGAAGCACAAGCTGTAATCAAGATTGCCGGGAGAAATATCAATAACCTCAGATATGCAGATGACACCACCCTTATGGCAGAAAGTGAAGAGGAACTAAAAAGCCTCTTGATGAAAGTGAAAGTGGAGAGTGAAAAAGTTGGCTTAAAGCTCAACATTCAGAAAACGAAGATCATGGCCTCCGGTCCCATCGTTTCATGGGAAATAGATGGGGAAACAGTGTCAGACTTTATTTTTTGGGCTCCAAAATCACTGCAGATGGTGACTGCAGCCATGAAGTTAAAAGATGCTTACTCCTTGGAAGGAAAGTTATGACCAACCTAGATAGCATATTGAGAAGCAGAGACATGACTTTGCCAACAAAGGTCTGTCTAGTCAAGGCTATGGTTTTTCCAGTGGTCATGTATGGATGTGAGAATTGGACTGTGAAGAAAGCTGAGCACCAAAGAATTGATGCTTTTGAACTGTGGTGTTGGAGAAGACTCTTGAGAGTCCCTTGGACTGCAAGGAGATCCAGCCAGTCCATTCTGAAGGAGATCAGCTGTGGAATTTCTTTGGAAGGAATGATGCTAAAGCTGAAACTCCAGTACTTTGGCCACCTCATGCCAAGAGTTGACTCATTGGAAAAGACTCTGATGCTGGGAGGGATTGGGGGCAGGAGGAGAAGGGGATGACGACAGAGGATGAGATGGCTGGATGGCATCACTGATTCGATGGATGTGAGTCTGAGTGAACTCTGGGAGTTGGTGATGGACAGGGAGGCCTGGTGTGCTTCGATTCATGGGGTCGCAAAGAGTTGGACATGACTGAGCGACTGAACTGAACTGAACATACAGAAAACTGCAAAAATCCTAAGTGTATAGCTTGATGAATTATCACAAAATGAATACATCTAAATCAAGAAATAGAAAAGGTTCCAGAAACTGCCCTCATGTAACCACTACCTGGACTTCAAATACCATAATTCATTTTGTTTACTTTTTGAAATAAAATAAATAAATAAAATAAAACCATATAATTTGTATTTTTGTGTGTGTGGCCTTCTTTAGTACAACACTGTATCTGTGAAATCCATATAGCTGCACCTAGTGATAGTCTTCTTTTCCACTGGTATATGGTATTCCATTGTATGAATCTACTACAGTTGAAATTCTACAGTTGAAATATTTACTACTATAAATAATTCCATGAGAACACTTTTGTGTGTCATTTTTATTGTGGTAAAACATACATATTTCCCCTTTTATTCATTTTTAAATATAAAATCCAGTGGCATTAAGTACATTCACAATATTGTACAACTATCACCACAATTCATTTCCAGAACTTTTTCTTATCTTTTTGATGCACATATGTGGATATTTCTCATGGGTATATACTTAGGAAATGCTGGATCACACTGTATATGTTCAACTTTAAAAAATATTGCCAGGCTTCCCTGGTGGCTCAGTGGTAAAGAATACACCTGCCAATGCAGGAGACACAGGTTTGATCCCTGATCCGGGAAGATCCCACATGCTGCATTTTCCCACGGGCCACAGCTATTGAGCCTGTGCTCTAGAGCCCAGGAGCCACAACTACTGAAGCTTGAGAGCCCAGAGCCCATGCTCTGCAACAAGAGAAGCCATCACAATGAGAAACCCATGCACCGCGACTAGAGAGTAGTCCCCATTCACCACTAGAGAAAACCCATGCAGCAGTGAAGACCCAGCATGATAGAAAAAAAAAAAAAAATAAAGAAAAAATTATCGCCAGTGTTTCAAAGTGGCAATAGTAACTTACATGCCGATCAACCCTGTATGATAGTTCCCATGGCTATATGCCCCTTAAGTTTTAATTTTAATTAAGTTTTAATTATTTTAGAAATTTGTTTTGTATCTTTTCTTACTTCTCTGATAACTGTTTAGCACCT
The DNA here is from genome assembly GCF_002263795.3 of Bos taurus. NCBI lineage: Eukaryota > Metazoa > Chordata > Mammalia > Artiodactyla > Bovidae > Bos > Bos taurus. The sequence continues at coordinate 16,962,226 of NC_037350.1, read as the reverse complement.
TTTCATATGGTCATTTAGACAATAAAAAGGGCTAAAGAAACAGAGAAGACAAAACTATATCTTATGAAATTTGAAGCTCAAGTTGTATTATTTGTATGTTAGCAAGCAGTTTACATTTCTAATACTATGTCTCCCATTGACTAAAATCAACCCCACGGGGCAATATCTCTCACACTCCCACACTGCATATATGAGATTATATCTTAAAAAAGAAACAAAATCCTTTACAGTCACTTGAGTGGTGTTTAGGGACTTAATAGTGACAAAGGCATGAATTGAATCCACCATATTTAACAGAATATCATGCTTTCTAATTACAATTATTACCAAAAAGTGGGGTCTAGCTGCTCCCCACTCAAAAACCAATAAACAGGCCAAGCTGGTGGAAGGGAAAGTTTGCTTTATTTCAGATGCCAGCAACTGTTGGGGAAGGGCAGACGTCTGTCAAAGGCAAACTGCCCCCCTCCCCCCATCACAAGCAGTGGGTAAGAGCTTTTACAGACAGGGAGAGGGGGCTACGTACACAAAGCACAGTCAGCTCTGATAGTCATCTTCAAATTGGTCATTGGTGGTCTTACCAGCATCATCTTGGTTATTTTAGGTACAGTTAATCTTCAGTTCCAGGGTTCATTTGTTCCCATTTCTTGAAGCCAATTCTTGGAATTGTAGCAGCTTATATCACGGGTACAGCCTAATTATCATGCAGTTAGCTTCTTCCACTTGCCGTTTTTTTTTTTTAATTAATTAATTTATTTTAATTGGAGGCTAATTACTTTACAATATTGTGGTGTTTTTTGTTTTAATATCTATAAGACAGATCATCTATAAGCCATATAGATATGGCTCAGAGCATTATCTATAGCCCTTGCTGCTGCTACTGCTGCTAAGTCACTTCAGTCGTGTCCGACTCTTAGTGACCCCATGGACTGCAGCCTACCAGGCTCCTCTGTCCATGGGATTTTCCAGGCAAGAGTACTGGAGTGGGTTGCCATTGCCTTCTCCACTACAGCCCTTGAGGAGGAACTAAAGGTCCTTAACTATGCTCAATTAGTACATTATTATTATTTGGTCTTCTTTGACTGCTTTCCTTTGTTTCTGCATGTACTCACTTCTCTGATTAAACTTACTCTTAGCCTAAGTTTTTCCACAGACAAAAGGCAGGCAGAGGACATGGGGGGCAAAGACCGTAGGGTCCTGCTCTGTTTCATTATTACTGATATGTAGGGTATCGCACTATTGCCATTCCACTCCCAGGGAGTGCCTAGGCTCAGTTCTCATCTAAGGACTGTCAACATTTTTGTCCCATCCTCTCAGCACACAGCTTTTCATAAGGCTATAGCCCCAAGCAGAAGGTTGACAATAGTTTTGTTCAGCTTGCAAGGGTGTCCTTGGCTTCAAGCTGAAAATCCGTCCCAGGTCCCCCACCTCCTGAGAGGCACAAATCTCTGACTGCTACCCTTGCTTCCAGACTTATTTCAGAGCCCATGGGCTCTATGGCTTTAGCAAATTCACAGAGGTGTTGATGTTTTAAAGCTTAGATCGCTTTACTCTTTTCAAGTTCTATCTATCATTGCTATATGTCTGCTACAGGGTGTGTGTGTGTGTGTGTAAAAGCTGTAACCTGTTTTCATCTGTCTAATAAGAGTTTAGTAAAGAGTTTCTCTCTCTTTTTTTTTTCTAGCCACACCATGCAACTTGTGGATCTTAGTTTCCCAACCAGGGATCGAAACTGCGCCCCCTGCATTGGAAGTGCAGAGTCTTAACCACTGGACCATTAGTTCAGTTCTGTTCAGTCGCTCAGTTGTGTCCGACTCTTTGCGACCCCATGAATCGAAGCACACCAGGCCTCCCTGTCCATCACCAACTCCAAGAGTTCACTCAGACTCACGTGCATCGAATCAGTGATGCCATCCAGCCATCTCATCCTCTGTCGTCCCCTTTTCCTCCTGCCCCCAATCCCTCCCAGCATCAGTCTTTTCCAATGAGTCAACTCTTCGCATGAGGTGGCCAAAGTACTGGAGTTTCAGCTTTAGCATCAGTCCTTCCAAAGAAATCCCACAGCTGATCTCCTTCAGAATGGACTGGTTGGATCTCCTTGCAGTCCAAGGGACTCTCAAGAGTCTTCTCCAACACCACAGTTCAAAAGCATCAATTCTTCGGTGCTCAGCCTTCTTCACAGTCCAACTCTCACATCCATACATGACCACTGGAAAAACCATAGCCTTGACTAGACAGACCTTTGTTGGCAAAGTCATGTCTCTGCTTTTGAATACGCTATCTAGGTTGGTCATAACTTTCCTTCCAAGGAGTAAGCGTCTTTTAATTTCATGGCTGCAGTCACCATCTGCAGTGATTTTGGAGCCCCCAAAAATAAAGTCTGACACTATTTCCACTGTTTCCCCATCTATTTCCCATGAAGTGATGTGACCGGATGCCATGATCTTCATTTTCTAAATGTTGAGCTTTAAGCCAACTTTTTCACTCTCCACTTTCATTTTCATCAAGAGGCTTTTTAGTTCCTCTTCACTTTCTGCCATAAGGGTGGTGTCATCTGCATATCTGAGGTTATTGATATTTCTCCCGGCAATCTTGATTCCAGCTTGTGTTTCTTCCAGTCCAGCGTTTCTCATGATGAACTCTGGACTATCAGGAAAGTCCTAATAAGAGTTTCTTGAATTGACGACAGACAGGAGTTGTGACAGGATGTTAGTTAGATGCTCCCTGTTGTCTCTGGAGTTTCAGCAAAGGTCTCAAAGGCAGAAAGCAACACAATAGATGCCAGGCAACCTCTTCTCCCATCCACTTCAAAGGGAGATGGGATGAGACTGTGAACCCATCTGCCAGCATTACTGTTAATAATTATCCACACTGAATTAATATAAGGGAATTAGAATTGTGGGGAGGTAGAGGGGGGTTTTTCCCTTTTGCCTAAATCCAAGTGGGGACTTCCCTGGTGGCTCAGACCGTGAAGAATCTGCCCATAATGTGGGAGACCTGGGTTTGACCCCTGGGTCGGGAAGATCCCGTGGAGAAGGGAATGGGTACCCACTCCAGTATTCTTGCCTGGAGAATTCCAAGGACAGAGGAGCCTAGTGGGCTATGGCCCACGGGGTCACAAAGAGTTGGATATGACTGAGCGACTAACACACACACAGACACACACACACACACAGAGCCAAGTGAGATAGAGACCTCCACTAGCACCTTGCAGAATGTTTGGCTTAGATCTCCTGGATTTAGAAAGTCCACAGGGACTCACGTCCTAACTCCCACCTGAGGAAGTCCATATGCAAAATGCTGGCTGACCAGCTTTCCTGGGATGGTGAGTAAGGTGGGTTGCATGGAGAGTGAGCTGCACTGCTCTTGCCAGTAGGGCAAAGATGCATGAGTTGTCCTGTGGACAAGTATACCTAGAAGGAAATGACTTGGAGTCATTAAAAAGGTCCTTCCCATGAAGGATGCTCTGAGAGGAAATGAACTTCAGGAGAGTATATTTTACAGAACCTGCAGAAGGCCATGAACTTGGGGGCGGGGAGAGAGGAGTCATAGGCAGTTAACCAGAGGAGAGACATTGCCTAGGTCCCAGTAAGAGAGCTAAAAAAAAAAGCCCACAACAGTGACACAGACAAGAGAGAAAGAGCCAACTTTTGTGAGTCCTCCAAGTCCACAGAGAACCAACTTTTGAAGATAACAGCATCCTGCCCCAATTGGGAAAAGCTGTGGCCCTTTCCCCTAAGCTCTTCTCCTCTTATACCAAACCCTGGGGGAGGGGTTCAGAAATAGCAGTTGGCCAGCAAGACAGGAGTAAACTCTGACGAGTAAAGCCCAGGAATGTGGAGAAACTTGGCACACCTTGGCACACAGCAAGACTCACACGTGAAGCAGGCAAAAGCTAGAGGAGGGGCAAACCTTTAGCTCGAATGAAGTTAAGAGTTGAATTATATTTAGGGCAGGTGTGAAGAGGAGGCAAGGGAGTTTTCCAATTATTAACCCTGGGGGCCAGCTCCCCTGATAAAAATAATTATTCAATATTAGAGAAGGATTGAAGAGGAAAAGTTGATACAGTGTACCTATCCCTGATTTAGCATATATCGACTCCAATGAGCTATAAACACCTATTCACATTTTCTTCATATTTGCTTAGATCACACCAAAAGCAATGGGTAACCAAAATTCATACACAGAATAGTAAAAACCGAGTGTACACCTCTGGCAGAGTTTTAATTGGTACTCTGCTCCACACAGTCACTTAGGACCCAGGCTGACAGGCTGTACTTTCTGGAGCACGTAGGTTCTTCAGTTCCACAGCAAGGAAAGAAAAAGCATTTTATAACTACTCTTTCTTGATTTCCCAGAGGCGATACAAGGTGCTTGCATTCACAGCTGTAGTGACTAGAAATAGTCATGACTCCCGTTTTTGAAATGGGGAAGGAAGCATTCTTTTTTTGGTGTTAAGCATGAGAGGAGCCCCAGATATGGTGCACGAGTGCTCAGTCACCCAGTTGCATCCGACTGTTTGCAACCCAACAAACTGTAGGGCAAGAATATACTAGAGTGAGTTGCCATTTCCTCCTCCAGGGGATCTTCCCAACACAGGGATCAAACTGGCGTTTCCAGCATCTCCTGCATTGGCAGGTTCTTTACCATTCACAGATGACTAACACCAATTTCCAGGACATTTTACATGGCAGCCTCACTTACAGAGGCCATCACCCTTCTCTGATAGGACTTTTACCTGCTGAGCTAGTGTATCTAAATCTTTGATTGCAGGTCTCTGTCGCACATGTTATGAAATATGTTTTTAGACTGCTCAGAAACCTTGTACATAACTCATATTTTCTGCCTAAGAGCCATCACTTTCTCAGATTGCTTTATTTTTACTTCTTTTACTACCATCAATCCTGGTAGTTTTCTTTTCACAGAGAAATCACATTAAAGAAAGCTCTTTACTGTCACATTACACAGTTAAAAGAAAACAACAGAACTGGATTGAGATGTGGATAACTGGCATTTGACAGCGTTCATTCATTAGCTGATAACTCATTCCCTCATACAGAGAAGGCAATGGCACCCCACTCCCATACTCTTGCCTGGAAAATCCCATGGACGGAGGAGCCTGGTAGCCTGCAGCCCATGGGGTGGCTAAGAATCGGACACGACTGAGCGACTTCACTTTCACTTTTCACTTTCACACATTGGAGAAGGAAATGGCAACCCACTCCAGTGTTCTTGCCTGGAGAATCCCAGGGAAGAGGGAACTGGTGGTCTGCCACCTATAGGGTCGCACAGTCGGACATGACTGATGCGACCTAGCAGCAGCAGCAGCAGCATTCCCTCATGATGACTTCCCAGTATACAGATAATCCCAACTTATGTTTCAAACAAAATCGGCTATCCATCTGTGAAAAATAATCTCAGATTTAATTTAATGGACTATGCAAGGGTTCATATATAAAATTCCATGTAAACTGAATATGGGAAACAAAATCATTAAAAGTGTTAATAAATATGGAAGAATATATTAAGAATCTTGACATGATAAAGGCCGCTTTAGGCCACAAAATCCGAAGTCAGCAAATGAAAATTCAAATGCCATAGGGAGCAAGCAAGTAATGTTGAGTAAAGAAAGATGGGTGTGAGAGAAATCAATTAGTAAAAATTTATTTTAATTTTACTAAGCTATGAGGTAAGCAAATGCCATTATACAAATATGTGAAATTGGACAGACTCTAAATTTAATATGAAAAATACAAATTAGAAAATGAGAATCTTAGGGAATGCCCTGGCAGTCCAGTGGTTAGGGCTTAGCGCTTTCATTGCCAGGCCAGGGTTCAACCCCTGGTCAGGAAATTTAGATCCCACAAGCCCCACAGCTCTATCAAAAAAAAAAAAAAAAAGGAAATCTTTTGTAAGTAATTTTTTTTTTGTCTTGCCTCTTCTTTGCAAACAGAAACCTGATTTTCATACCAATTTCAGGTTTTGTGTTTCTAGTTAATAGAGGAAAACTTTCAAGCCATTAGTACTTTATTTTGAAGAGTTCAATTTAGCGTCAACATTTTTCTTTCATATTTTGACCATTGCTTTTCTTCATTTTTTAACTTTTGTACTTAGTAGTATACAGGGACTACCACTGCACCCAAGTGTCCAGGAAAATTCTGGTCGCACACTGGAGGGTTCCAAATCGTTTGCAAAAACTCTCCAGGCCTCCTAGCTGTCACGATGTGGACCCCTAGCGGTGAGCGACGTTCCCGATAAGTGTTCTGGTTGAGACGGCGACAGTTTTACTCGGATGCCTGCTTTGGGTTTGATTCTCGCTCCCGAATCGCCCCTATTCCGCAGTTCCCCATCCTCAATTTCAACTTCTGCAAAAGAGGCAAACTAGAAAGTAAATTGTTGGCCATGGTGTGGCTTCTATGGGAGCCGGGACTTCGTCGGTTGCTTTTGCCAAGGTGCGTAATCTCCCACATAACGCCTTGCAGGTTTTTTATATTCCCATCACTTACAACCATTTCTTGTCACCACGTAAATTAACAGGATTGCGGGCAGGGAAAAGGCCCCCTCGAAGCCACCAGCATCCCGAGGACTCAAGAATCCCCGGAAGAGCCAACTCCGCTCCTGCTAATCCTTTCCCTTCCGCTCGGCCCACCCCGGGCAGAGCGCTCGGGGTCACGTGTTCGCCGGAGGAGGGGAAGTGGGCGGCTCAGCGGCCGCCATCTTGCCGGCTTGGAGGCGGAGCGTGAGGAGCGCAGGTCGCGCGCTTCTCCTCCCCTCCCCTCGCTCAGCCTCGCACCGCCCTCCGTGCTCCTCCCCACTTCTGGCTCCCTAGGCCGCTCCCTGAGTGGAGGAACGGGGAGCCCAGGAGGGCGGGGGGGTGTGTCGGGCCCGTGATCGCGCCCTCCAACCGCCAGCCGCGGCCGCGGGGGCGCGCTCGACCGGGCCCCAGGGGAGGCGCGGGGCTGAGGGGAGGGGGCTGCTCCGGCTGCGGGGGCGGCGCACGGCGGCCGTGGCGGCCGGGGTTGCAGCTGCGGCGGCGCGCTGGGGGCCCGCGTCCGGGGCGCCCCCAGGTCGACGCTGCCGCCGTGGCCGCGGCTGCCAGAGCCATGTACCGCAGCGGCGCCCGCTCCTCCGTCTCTTCACACCGGCCTAAAGAGAGCGGCGGGGGCGACCCGCGCACCGGCCGCAGCTCCGGCTCCTCCTCAGGCCCGGCTCGCCGCACCTCACCGCCGTCCTCCTGCTCCTCCTCGTCGCGGACGCCGGCTCGCCGGCCCCGCTCTCCCTCAGGGCACCGCGGCCGCCGGGCCTCTCCGTCCCCTCCGCGGGGTCGCCGCGCCTCCCCGTCTCCGCCTCGCGGCCGCCGGGCCTCGCCGTCCCCGCCACGGGGTCGTCGCGGCTCCCCGTCCCCGCCGCGGGCCCGTCGCGGCTCCCCGTCGCCGCCGCGGGGCAGACGACTCTTCCCGCCGGGCTCGGCCGGCTTCCGAGGGAGCAGCCGGGGGGAGTCCCGCGCCGACTTCGCCAGGGACGGCCGCGGAGACCATCCAGGCGACAGCGGCAGCCGGGTAATCCCACCCCTTCACCCGGACTCTGTGCTCTAGCCCCCTCGCCCGGGATTCCCGCTTTCAGAAACGCCCGCCGCCCGGACGACCCGAGGCCTCCAGGCCGGGGTCCCCACATGGAAGGCCCTTCATCCCCATGGGCCCCCTCAGCGACGCCCGAACCAGGAGGTTCCTGGTCAGCCCCGGGAACTTCATTTGCACAATAACGGATTCGGGACGCGGCCGGCGCCGGCTTGGGACGCCGTGCTGCGTTTCCTGGGAATAGGCTGGTTCTCTCCCTCTGTGTGAGGTGTGAAAAAGTTTGCCGGGCGAGGGGAAGCTCCTCCACGCCGTGTGCCTGGTACTTTTTCAGTAGTTGGTGTCCTTAGAGTTGGATGGTTTTGTGTGTGTCCCGCTAGAACTGAGCTGCGCCCTGGATCTGAAAAGGGTGAAATCTCTTTGTGGCGACTTAGGGTGGCTTAGACAGTTCCCAGGGTAGACACCGAGAGAATGTACACCGAGAGAATGTAACCTGTTCGTACTCTGTGTTGGAGCTGCTTCTCCGAAATCGAAGTATGGGTATCTACAGTCGTTGTAATAGGTGCCTCCACTTAACCTAGTTGTGTGGCAGGATTGATGCTCAGCCCTTCACTTTACACGTTCTCTGTGAACATTCACGCCCTTTCGCGGGGGGCGGGGAGGGTTCCTCCTTATCTAACAGCTGAGGAACTCACAGAGATTTAAGAAACTTAATCAAGGTGATGCCTGTAAGAAGTGGAGTGTGATTCAGTTCTTTACCTGGTTCCCAATACCCTGAATTTAACTGTTAAGTTTCCCTGCTGAAGGGACAGAGCATGAGGTTAAGAAGGTTAGTTTAGAGGTAATACTGACTTTTCATGCATCTCTCTGTTAGTAGAGCCTCTGGGCAGGATCTGGTGTTTTGGTATTTTTTTTTATTATTAGTTAACCAATCCTTTAAAAAAGGTGACAACGTTTCTGTTTTATTTAGTGGCTCTCTAACAGTATTTGGGTACTCTGGTCATAGGTGAATTGACTTATTAAGATTTTAAGATTTTCATAGCTGAGTATGATAGTCTGAATGTTAATCACTACAGAGAAAGTAAGGAAAACAAAAAACAATGAGTTTCCATAACTTCCCCTTTCTTCTCCAATGCACAACCTATTTGCTCCAGTCTTTTGTCTCAGTAAATGACATCACCCGCTGCTCAGCCAGAAACAGTGATCATCTCCCTTCTCCCAGTCTGTAGGGATAACTTCATCTATCAAACTATCAGCTCTACCTCCAAAATACATCCTCCAAACTGTTGTCTTCCTGCCATCATTCTTATCTAAACTTTATTATCTCTTGCTTAGTTTATTGCATTAGGCTCCATTACACTCCACTTTTGTTACCATCCAGTTTTTTTCTATACCTAGAAATAAAAATGATTTTTAAAGACATCCATTTTATGTATTTGAGAAATATTTATTGAACCCTTACCATGCTGTTCTGGGCACTGGGAATATAATAATGAACAAACCAGTCAAAAACCCTGCCCTAGTAGAGCTTATATTCTGACAGGGGGAGTTGGATAATAAGAGAAGTAAAATGTCTTGGCATGTTAAATATGATTAAGTGTTAAGAGAAAAAACAGAAAGGAGTTACAATTTTTGGTAAGGTAGCCAGAGAAGGCCTTCTGGGAAGGTGATTTCTTAATAAAGACCTGAAGATGAGGATGTGAACAGAGTGAGCATCTAGAGGAAGTATGTAGTAATGTCACTCCCTGCTTGAACCCCTTCTGTGACTTGTTAAACTAAGAATAAAAATCCAGATTTCCTAACTGTGGCTTCTGCCTGTTTTGTGTCACTTCACTGCAGTCATGCTGGCCACATTTCTGTTCCCCCAAACATGCTAAGTTCATTATAGAACATGCTCTTTTGGCCTGAAACATCTTCCATCTGTTCTTTGCAAGACTGATATCTCATCATTCAGGCTCCAGATTAAATGGTATCACCTCAGAAAGCCTTTTCTAATCATCTTATCTGAAGTAGCTCCTTTTCCCCAGTCTTTCATATTATCATGTTTTAATGACTTTATAACACTTCACAGTGCCATCAGAAATATTTTTTTTTCTTAACCTGTGTTTGGCTTGTCTCCTTTAGTGGAAATGTAAAGATTCTGGTAGCAGACTTAATTTACTCCTCTGGCCCCATTCCTGGTGCCAGGAAATTAAAGAATTTAGGAGGATTGGAAGTATGGACTTTCATCTAAGAAATTGATAATTTAAAATGTGTATGTGTGTGTCTGTGTGTATATGTATATGTATATATATATATATATAAATGTTTGTTTATTTGGCTGCACAAGGTCTTAGTTGGAGCATGGGAATACTTTAATTGTGGCATGTGGGATCTAGTTCCCCAACCAGAAGTGGAACCCAGGCCATTAGACCACTGGTGAAGTCCTTGATAATTTTTTTAAAATCCTTTATTTTTGGAGTAGTATCTTACCATAATCATCTCTCACCCTGTGGACTATAGCTTTAGAAAGGAGAACAGTTTGAGTGTAGGAATGTCTTGACCCTATTGACTGTTACTATCTTTTACTCTTGTAGAGACGCTCTCCTGGTCTGAGATCTGACTCTTCTTTGGAACAGAGCTTACGGATCACAGTTGGCAATGACCACTTCTGTGTTGGCATACCAGAACGGAGGCGGCTTAGTGATCGACTGGGGTCACCAGTGGAAAATCTGGAGGATGCAGACAGGTAGGCTTCATCTGAGACAGGGCACTTCATATGAGTACTTGAAGGTAGAAATGTTGCTGTTTTCTGAATGATGTATTTGAAAGGGTGGTGCCAGCACTGAAGTTTATGCCCTATGTCCAGTACAAAGTATTACATTGGAAAGAGTGGGGTAGACTCTGTTGCTGAAACAATTATGTAGAAAAAAAGACTTTAAAAGATCTAAGACTTCCCTAGTGGTCCAGTGGTTAAGACTCTGTGCTTCCACTGTAGGAGGCATGGGTTCAATCCCTGGCCAGGGAACTACGATCCTGAGTGCAGCATGGCATGGCCAAAAAAAAAATGGTCATCCTGGCCCCAACTGGAAAGGGGGAAGTTGAGGGAATATAAACAGTCCCCCAAATTAAAAACAGTTGAGATGATACAGATTCTAAAATAGTGGAACTAGGGGGGTCCCTTCTGCAAAGGAAAGTTCTGAACAAAATAAGATATCTAGGAAATCTACTTATTTATGGCTGCACTGGGTCTTCATTGATGCAATCGAGCTTTCTCTAGTTGCATTGAGTAGGGACTACTCTAGTTGCAACCCACGGGCTTCTTACTGCAGTGGCTTCTCTTGTTGCACAGCACAGGCTCTAGAGCTTGGACTCAGTAGTTGGGGTACACTGGCTTAGTTGCCCCACAGCATATGGAATCTCCCGGACCAGGGATCAAACCTGTGTCCCGTGTATTGACTGGCAGATTCTTAACCTCTGGACCACCAGGGAAGTCCTTAGAAATCTTTGTTTAAATGGTGTTATTTTTTAGCTTGTCCAGGATGAAATATATATAGATTCAGAAAAGGTTTAGATAAATTCATGTTTATTATACACACACACACACACACACACACATATATAGGCATTAATAGAAAGTTAGAGATCTTTAAAAATGTTTAATTTCAGTTATTACTTTACAACCACTGAGGGCTAAGGAAGGGCAAATATACTCCACAGGGTGTTAAATATAGATTTCAGGTACTAGGAACTTAGTTATGTATGGGAAGTAAATAACGCATTACATGTTTTTCACCTCGCAAAAGTAAAAGAGCTAGAATGGGAGTGCAGGGAAAGCACTCTTTCTGAGAGCTGAGAACCATGTCTGTTAACGGTTTCTGCCAAGTATATTGGGAGTTTTCACAAATGTTTAGCAGTAGCAGTAAATCAATATAATGTTCTTTTAAACTGTGACTCTCCGTGAAGTAGTGCACAGAATATAGGCAGGCAGGTGGGGGACAGCTGGGCAGGAAGTGTGAGGACCAGTGCTGCCCTTTGGTAATATTTACTTCAAAGCTTCAGTGGCTATTCAATGCAGTGAAGCAAGGCAGGACAATCATATAACACTGAAGCTTCTGAAGATAGAGCTTCAAGGTATGTGACTATATCACTTAATTGAGGCAACAGCCCATGCCCTTCTAGCTGCTTCTATTTTGGGAGATGATTGAGTAGGCAGGCAGTCCGAGTAGGTGGTGCATGATGTGATTCTCTTCCTTCCTTAGGAGCTCAGGTTTTGGTGTGACTAGCATTTCCTCTTGCTAGTTCTAGGGTGTCAGCTCCCCTTTCCATAAACTTTGTTATGCATGCGTGCTTCAGGTAAACGATTGTCTGTTTATAAGTTATAAAAATTAAAAAATTTCCTCTCTGTATTTAAGGTAGTAATTTTCTCCCTTGAATCCTATTTCAGAGAGAGAAATTTATTTTAGAGAAAGTGAGATTAAGGTTCTAAAAGGAGGTTCCAGGCCATTCTTTAGACTTTTTTGCCCTCAGCACTCTTGCTCAATCTGCTTTGTGTCGATAATTACTGTCTGCTAAAACCAGGCCATACGAACGTTGACATTCGCAAAGTGTCTTCCTGACTGTGAGTCCAGTCTTCAGCTAGTGAAGCAGGCCATTTCCATCGTTTGTATGTAGGTGTGTGTTTATTTTTTCCTGAGACCCTGTATTCTTTCTCTTCCCATATTCGATCTGTTAAATTTTATACCAGGTTTGGGTTACAGTCAGATTGCCAGGGTTGTCAGTCTCCTCACCACAGCAGTTCTCTGTGCAGGACTGTAACTTATTCTGAAAAGGAAGTGTGAATAGGTTGTGTGAATAGGTTGTGTGAAGACTCTGAGTTTCTGAATAAGTGTAGATGTGAGGTTGATTTCCCTTGTTTATCAGAGTATTCTGCACATTATACATTCCATTCATGGTAGTCTCATCTCCTGACTCCTTCTTGCCTTGATGTAGGGAGTAGGATTTTTCCCTGTTACTTGCCTTAGGGAAAAGACAGAAACACAACAGCTTTCTTCAGGCATTTTGAGGAATCAGCACAGGAAAATAATGGGAAGTTTGAGCTCTGGAGAACCTTTTTTTTCTTACCATATACATTTTTTAGCAGCTTTTTTATTTAGCCATAATTCATATACCATGCAATTCACCCATCTAGAGTGTACAGTTCAGTGATTTTTAGTATATTCATAGAGTTGTACATATACCACTGTGATCAATTAAAAATTTTTTCTTTTTGCCTTATCCTTAGTCTCACCTACCCACCCCCCAGCCTATCACTAACCTTCTTCTGTATTCATTCTGGCCATTTCATATAAATAGTATCATACAATGTGTGGTCTTTTGTGACTGGCTTCTTTCACGTAGCATAATGTTTTCAAGGTTCATTCATGTTTTTACATATAACAGTGCTTCAATTTTTTTATTGCTGATAATTTCATTGTATATGTATTTTGTTTATCTGTTACCAGTGTTGAGTGGATGGATAGCATTTTAGTTGTTTCTACTTTTTGGCTGTTATGAATAATGCTGCTGTGAATATTGGTGTACAAACTTCTGTGGACATATGTGTTGGTTTTTTTTAACTTGCTTAAGGGAATTTGTAAACACAGAAAAAGTAGAATAGTTCAGTGAGCCTCTAGGTACCCATCACCTACATCATTCAGTCAATTTTTTAAGAAAAGAGTTGGACTTGACCAAAGCTTTCAGAGAGAGTTTGTCACTGGACTGTTCTGAGCTGCAGGAGATGGGGCCCTTTTTAGGACTCACTTTTATTGCAGTCAGTTCTCTCTCATCCTTTGGGAAAACTAGGGAAGGAGGACATGAGCTTCTAACAGGCAACCTGATTTCTGCCTGTATTTACACATTAGCGCATTCTTTTAACTGTTTCTATTCCTCCTTTTATTGGTTTTTGCCTCCTTTTGCAGGAGATTGCAGGTTTGGATTGAGTCTTTCTGAGAGCCATTTCATTATTTCTAGCTTCTCGATGTTTAATATTGGATTAGATTTGAGGCTAGTATGTCTCTTGGTGGAGAAAGCTGAATATAGGAGCAATGGATGAACTTGCCTACTAGCCATGGAGCTTGTAATTTTCCCCTATGCTAATGTGATCAGAGACTATGTATATAGATGGTGTTTTGGCAGTGGAGTGACTCAACTCATGGACATTCCTCCCTGAAAAAAGATGTGTTTATGGCTGGCAGACCTGCAAAGTAAAATATTTTACTCTATTTATGTTTGATTTCAGAGATCATCTTTGGTCATTCTCATTCTTTCCTATTATTTCATAGTACATTGAGACCACAAAATTCCCTAAATACTTGGGGAGGAGGTGAGTAACAGGAACCTCGATTCCCATAGATGACATTCTTATAGAAGAGGTGATAAAATTTATCCTTTATAGTCTTTCATAAAGTTACTTATAGCTGTAACCTCAGTGTAAAACTGAACAAGGGCTGTGCTAGTGAATGAGAAAAAGCAGCTCTTTGATGTTCTACTAACTTTAGTCCCAGAAATAGGAAAACAACTGTCATAAAAAAACAAAAGTCATTTTTCGAAACTTCAAAAAAGCAGAAATAGCTCCTAGAAACTGTAGAAGACAGGAATAATTACCATCCTGTAGATAGTAATTCACTCTGAAATGTGAGTGACGTGTAAGTTTTTCTAAGTTGTATGCTTAAAGTGCTTCATTCTTGTTTAGCTGCTCAGTTGTGTCCAACTCTTTGTCACCCCATAGACTGCAGCCTGTCAGTCTCCTCTGCCATGGGATTTCCCAGACAGGAACACTGGAGAGGGTTGCTATTTCCTTCTCCAGGGGATCTTCCAAACCTAGGGATCCAACCCAAGTCTCCTGCATTGCAGGTGGATTCTTTACCACTGAGCCACCAGAAAAGCTTGAAGTGCTAGGGGATCTTTGTTTCTGTGATTTAAATCAGAAACTTTTAGGGGGCAGTAGAAGCTCCCCGGGGCTTACCTGGTGGCTCAGTGGTAAAGAATCCATCTGCCAATGCAGTAAATGCAGATTCAATCCCTGGGTCAGACAGATCCCCTGGGGAAGGATAAAGCAACCCACTCCAGTATTCTTGCCTGGAGAATTCCATGGAAAGAGGAGTCTGACAGGGCTGCAGTCCATGGAGTCTCAAAGAATCAGACAGGACTTAGCAACTAAACAGCAAAAACAGAAGCTCTGTGACCATAATGCCCCAGAAGATTAGGATACTGTATGTGGTATAGAGATCTGAGCTGAAAGGACAGATGTTCCATCCTGTATTTTTACCTTCATGCCTTAAAAGTCTAAGACCTTTTTATTTCTATAATAAATCTAATAGAAATATATAGTGAGATAACCTTCACATACTTTTTTTCTGGGCTCAAGATTAACAAAATGCTTATGGATATTCAGGCAAGGCAGGAAAGAGTATAACAAAACAGACTGTGAGGGAGTTTTGTGGTTTTTAATATATGATCCAGTGAAATGAAGCAATTGCAGAACCTTCTAAAACTTACAAGAAAATCGTGCCAATTGGATAGATCAGTGGTTAAAAACAATTTTTTTTCCCACAGTGAAACTCTTTTTTTTTCCAAATGAAATATTCTGTAGAATTTGACAATATAAACAGGTAAAGTTGGCCTGCTCTAACTCAAATTTTGTTTTTACAGTTTTTGTTTTACACCTTAAAATTTTTTTTTTGGCTATACCCGGCATGCAGGGTGGTACCTGAGAATCTGCATCTCTAAAAAAAGTTCCTGGGAAATACTGATGTTGCTTATTCAGACCAAAGTTTTAGTAGCAAAGAGCTAGTGTGAAGTTGTGTGACCAGGACTCTTTGTAGTCTGGTAGTGGTATTTTCACATCTCTAAGACCTTTGCATGAGACTCTGCATCCCCAAAGTCTAATCAAAGAAAGAATTCTGTCCAGATAGATTAGCAATCTCTTCCATTGGTTAGAGGCTGCAGCTGCATATGCTCTGGGAAAAGGGAGAAGAAATGTTGCATGTATATATGTAGATTTGTTCTGACTTCATGATTACTGTCTTTTGTTCTAAGCATTCTACAGCCCTCTTGCCAGATGTCAGTCTCTCTTAGCCTTGTCTGGTCTTGCACTTTCCAAGTCCATTATATTCAGTGATGCTTGTCTCTTTCCTCAGGGATGACCTGACTGATGATTCTGTCTTCACTCGAAGCTCCCAATGCTCTCGAGGTCTTGAACGATATATTTCCCGGGAGGAGGCACCTCTCAGTCCCTTCTTGGGACAACTTGATGAGGACTACCGAGCAAGAGAAACTTTCCTGCATCGATCTGATTATAGTCCTCATATCAGTTGTCATGATGATCTGTTGCGGGGAACAGAACGGAATAGAGACAAACTCAAAGGCTCCTACTCTATACGACCTGAGGAAAGTAGCCGGGAGGCCAAACGGCCCCGCTATGATGACACAGAGAAGATGCACAACATGGGAAGTGATCACCCGAGTTTTACATCAGGGACTCGCAACTATCGACAGCGTAGACGGAGCCCAAGCCCTAGGTTTTTAGACCCTGAGTTTCGAGAGCTGGACCTCGCCAGGCGAAAACGAGAGGAAGAGGAGGAACGAAGTAGGAGCTTGAGTCAGGAGCTGGTGGGAGTTGATAGTGGCGGCACTAGTTGTCCCATCCCTGGATTGTCAGGTGTCCTAACAGCATCGGAGCCAGGATATTCTTTACATCGGCCTGAGGAAGTATCTGTGATGCCCAAGAAGTCAATTCTGAAAAAGCGGATTGAGGTGGACATGGAGCCTTCCTTGCAGGTCTATGCTGTGTTTCTTCTAGGGTGTCTTGCTTGTTTCTCTCAATATTTTAAAGCCTAGTTACTTTCCTGGGGGCTGTGTCCCTAAGGTATCTTTGGAATATATGTTGGCGTAACATTGTTATGCTTATGAGCTGTACCTTTTAGGACTCTTAAGGGAATTGTAGGCCTCATAATGCAGTAATAGAGGGCTTCTGTTGTTATGTATTAGGCTTCCTAAGGGGCCTCCCTGGTGGCTCAGACCACGGAAGAATCTGTCTGCAATGCAGGAGACCTGAGTTTAATACCTGGGTCATGAAGATCCCCTGGAGAAGGGAATGCAAACCCCACTCCAGTATTCTTGCCTGGAGAATCACATGGACAGAGGAGCCTGGCGGGCTGCAGTCCATAGGGTTGCAAAGAGTCAGACATGACTGAGTGACTAAGCACACAGGCTTTCTAGACAGACGTTTTGGAGAGTATCTATTATATAAAGTTTTTTTTTTCCTCTAAGTTGGCTAGTCCTGTAGGATCTTTGAATATAGGTTTCTCGGAAATGAAGCTTGAAAGCAAAGGGAGGAGCTGATTGAATTTTCCTCATCTCTTTAAAGAGAGGAAAAAATGTGTGAGTGGTAGGACACTAGAGCAGAAATCAGATAATTCTAATTCTGGATCCATGTCTATCACCAACTTGCTGTGCGATTTTTAGACAAGTCACTTAACCATTCTGGACCTTGATATTTTTTCCTCACTTACGGAAAGATGGTCAGGCATGAGCACTTGTTTTTACTTGTTCTCCTAGGAGCTAAATGTTTCTGAAGTGCCTAAGGGCACTTAGGAAAGTAAGAGAAGACTGATCAGTTAGGGATCAGAGTTTCCTGACTGTACTTCAGTCGTCAAAGTAGCTCTGCTTGTATTTTTTTTTTTGAAGATTCATAAAAAGAGAAAGCAAGTAAGCTAGGGCATCTCTAAAGTCCTTTTGAATTCAGATTCCTTGTTAAAGACTACAACAAATGGGCAAAAGTTAAGATTCAATCTGCCTTCTTTTCTATTTCCCTTTACTACAGCAGAACCATCTGGAGAAATGGGAAACCATATCTTGAACCTGGCTAAGGACCTCCCTTGCATCCACATGTATCTTTGCCCTGTTAATTCAAGAATCACAAAGTATTTATTTTAATCTCAGTTACTAGTTTTCTGAGATTCTATGTAGAGGCTAATTTAGTTATGTTTATCTTTGCAGCTTGAGAGTTTTCCCAGCAGTACCAGCTCCAGCCAGGATCATCCTCTTTACTCTGGACACTCATCTCTTCCACTAAGTGGTGCTATTGCTGCTTTTGCCTCAGAGGTTGAAAACAACAAGGGAACTATGGTAGAGACTACCCTGAAGGAATCTCAGGGCAACCTCTACCAATGGGGCCCCCTCCCTGGGATACCCAAAGACAACAGTCCCCTCAGAGAGAAGTTTGGAAGTTTTCTGTGCCACAAGGAAAAGTTGGATATGAAGGCTGAGGGACCAGAGCGACACACAGACTTCTTGCTTCCTCACGAGAGAGCTAGCCAGGATGGCAGTGGTTTCTCCTGCATTCTGAGCATGTTAGCAGATTCTACCAGTACGCAGGAAAAAAGGCGACTTAGCTTCCCTGACATTGAGGATGAGGAGAAATTTCTCTATGGGGATGAAGAAGAGGATTTAAAAGCAGAATCTCCACCAAAGCCCCTTGGGAGCTCTGAAAGTGAAGTTATGAGGCAGAAGGCAAGCTCCCTACCCTCTTCAGCTCCAACTGTAAAGCTAGAATCAATAGAAGAGACCAATCCAGAATATGCCAAGATTCATGACTTGCTCAAGACCATAGGGCTGGATATTGGGGTAGCCGAGATTAGTAAACTGGCTGCACGCACACAGGAACGACTTCATGGCAAAAAGCCGTCAGGTTCCTCTGCTGACCGCCGTTCCTCTGCTGACCGGCACTTTCCTGCAGACCGCTGTTCCTCCGTTGACCACCGTTTCTCAGCTGATCGGCGCTCTGCAGATCCTCACAGACTGGAGAGCGTGGAGGTGCACCATAGCAATACCCACTCCCCAGAAGTGTCCCGTCCACACCAGGTCTCCCCTGTGGACCCTTACTTGCTCACAAAAAACAGCCCCCCGTTCTTAAAGTCTGACCATCCAATGGGTCATATTGTAGGACCTGAGGTGGTTGGCAGTGGGTTTCAGTCATCTGTTGCAGTCAGGTGCATGTTGCCATCAGCCCCATCTGCCCCAGTTAGACTTCCGCACCCTGCTTCTTTATCTCAGTTTCATGTGCCAAGGGCCTCTCAGTTTGCTGCAGCTCGGATACCTCCAAACTACCAGGGACCTGCCATTCCCCCTGCTTCCTTTGATGCCTATAGGCACTACATGGCATATGCAGCCTCAAGGTGGCCCATGTACCCTGCCTCCCAACCCTCAAATCACCCTCTACCAGACTCACACAGGACAGTGCCAGTTAGCAAACAAGCTACCCGCAGCCGTCCCAACCTCCGTGTGATCCCCACTGTGACTCCTGATGAGCCCAAGCATGAGGAGTCAGTGCTGGGCTCAATTCCTACTGCCCAAGTGCCTGTCCATGTGTCCATCCCATCACTCATCAGATATAATCCAGAGAAGATTTCTGATGAGAAGAACCGTGCTTCCCAGAAACAGAAGGTGAGTGTTAGCTTTGGGCCTCCTGTGCCTGCATCTTCTATTTTAACATAAATTTGTATTTGTCTTTTAGAGGGAGCTAAAAATTTGCAAGGTCCAAGGCAATCTTTAGAGACTGCTGTTATTACCATAATTTTTTCTTTTACTGTTTTCTCATTTGGCCTAAAGTATGGCCCTAGGTCCCACTGTGATTGCTAGACTTCTTTTTCCTAAGTTTATTTCTCTATCTCAATTACCAGCCTTAGTACACTATGGGTAGGAGCTGGGAGCCTTGAAGTCTTCAGTATGACTCATCAGAGAGTGAGGAACCAAAATTGGGTTCCTTTCCTGATTTCCATAGAAATCAAGGAATCTGTGTTTTATCCCAGTGAATTTTAGATCTTTTTTCTGTAGTGATTATGGAGTTTAAAAACTGTTGACTAGTTGTTGCTTGGTGACTAAACCAAGAAATAAGCTTTGTTTGTTCTGGTTTAACTTAGAGTCCAGGAATAATAATATATTTTATGACACTTTTTTAAATTAGTTTTTATACTGTCAAGGTTCATTGGGTTCCTTGACTATAGAAAGCAAGCAGTGGCTGGGGTAAAGATATAATAATTTAGATGTTTTAAAGCAGTAGATAAAAATTACATAGAGGTGAGGAATACAGAATAGAATTTTGAATAGAAAAATTAATATATACTGTTTATTTTAAAGGTACTTGATAGCTTACAACTCACTTGGTTAAACACAGTGACCTAAGGACCATAAAATTGTAATATGTGTTAATTTGGTTTGCTAATAAAATAATTAAGACCTGAGGAGAAAAATAGAAAAGGTGAAATTGGAAGGCTAATCTGATTTTTTTCTAGTTTAAAAGAAATTTAGCTAATCCTTGAGAAGACCAAAAACACCTCTTAATTTTCCATTGTACTTGGGTACCCTGAACTTCAGTGTTTTGTGTTTTTTGTTTGTTTGTTTTTTTGAAGTCTTTTGGGAAAGAGAAGAACTTCCATACAACAAAACCTAAGACTGCAGAGATACTCTCTGAAGACTAGTGCTTTTCCTTTCCTTTACCTTTAAGACCCTAGTACTAAAGTCAGGGCTGACAGTACACAGGGTTTTCACTTGAGTTCCTTATGGACAAGCCATATTTGTTTTTCCCGTTAGGTGATAGTAGTATAGTTGAAAGACCAGAGGCTTTAGGGCATGTATACCTGGATTTAAAATCATCTTACTATATGATCTTTGGTATGTTACTTAGTCTTTTGCAACCTCAGTTTTCTTACTGTGAAAGAGATAATATCATGATTAAATAAGATGATACATACAATGCAACTAACACAGTGCTTCATCCACAACACATATTCATTCCCTTCTTGATGGTTCCTTTTGGACTCAGAACTACTATCTAATAGTGTAGTGCTTCTACAAAAATAGTAGTTTCCAATCAATACAGTTCTGGAAAGGATAATTCTATTCTGGGACTTGAATTGGAATGAAATAATCATCTTCGTTATAAAGTCAGAGCCTCTGCGTGCAGGTGTTTGTACTCTTGCATTCAGATGTTATCTAGTATGATGCTTTCTGGAAAAGAACAATAGAAAAGGGGGGATGTTGTAGGCTAAAGGGTCTGTTACCATTTTTTATTTTGCAGGTTATTGAAGAGAGGGAAAAGCTGAAAAGTGACCGTGAAGCTCGCCAGAAGAAGATGTACTATCTTAGAACTGAGTTGGAGCGGCTTCATAAACAGCAAGGTATCAGACACTCCTAGGCTGCCCTTTTGTTGTAACTTTAGTAAGAGATCCAAATGAAGAGCCTTGGGGACTCTCAAACAGGTTCATTGACATTGAGGCTTCACTTTCAAAAAAATTTTGATATAATTAGACTTATAGAAAAGTTGCATTAGTAGTGTAAAGAATTCTCAGGTGTTTTCCATTATTAGCATTTTACCATATTTGCTATATTCGTTTTTCTCTTTCAATTGTGTGTGTGGGTGTGGGTGTAATTTTTCCTGAACTATTTAAGAATAAGCTGTAGAACGATACTCCTTTAATCCTAAACACTTAAATGTGTATCTTCTTCTTTTTGTAAAGATTTTAAAATTTTTTGGCTGCACTATGCAGCATGTGGGGTCTTAGTTCCCCAACCAGGGATTGGGGTCTTAGTTCCCCAACTGTGTCCGCTGCAGTGGAAGTGGGAAGTTCTAACTCCTGGACCGCCAGGAAGGTCCCAAGTGTGTGTCTTCTGACTACAAGAATTCACTTGTATAACCATAGTACACTTACCAAATTAGAAAATTAACAGTAATATACCAGTCTACCAATCTTATTCATATTTTATCACTTGTTCCAACGATGTCCTGAAGCAAAAGAAAATTAAAGATTATGCATTGCATTCAGTTGTCATGTTCTTTTAGTCTCCTTTAATCTGTAACAGTTCCCAAATCTTGAGAGGAGATCACATGTTTTGTAGAATGTCCTCTAATTTTGATTTGTCTGATGTTTCCTTATGATTAAATTCATGTTGTGCATTTTAGCACAGGAACATCACAGAAATGATGCTAAGTTCGTAACAGGTGTTGATTTGTCCCATGCTGGTGATGTCAACTTTGATCATTTGGTTAAGATGATGTCTGCCAAGTTTCTCCACTGTAAGGTTACTATTTTACCTTTTTCAATTAGTAAGTATCTTATGGGGGGATACTTTGAGACTGTGTAAATAACTCAGTTGCTCTTCAGACTTTGGCCCACTAGTTTTAGTATTCATTGATGATTTCTTGTCCAAATCAGTTATTGATTGTTACATAGTAATTTTCTAATTTCATCATTCCATTTACCTTAATTGGTTAGCTTTCTACTATGAGGAGGTGCTTTCTACCCACCCCTCCTCCCCCATTTATCCATTTATATAATATTTTACTATTATTATTTATCTTTATGCTCAAACTGCCCCAAATTTGGCCAATGAGAGCCCCTTTAAGTTGACTCCTGTGTCCTTTTTTTAAAAGTTATTTTTAATTGGATGATAATTGCTTTACAGTGTTGTATTGGTTTCTGCCATACATCAACACAAATGAGCCATAGGTTTATACATGTCTTGTGTCCTTTTGATGTATCCCTATCATTTTTTGATTTGTGGGTGTACACAAAAAGATGTTGTATACACCCACAACAGAAAGATGTTCCATTGTGGCACAAAAAGATGTTCCATTATGCCTCTGTTGAGTATACCTCTTCACCAGTGCTTTTAGGATTTCATATATACACTAAGGAAAGAACATAGAATATGACAACTTGGTGATAACAGAAGAGCAGAGAGTGGGAGAAGATGTAATTTCTTGTTTGGCTTTGGACTTTTTAGGAATGAGAAGCTTAGTTATTAATCCTGTGAGGGTTAATTCATGAGAATCTGAAGTTTGAAATAAGAAATAACATCAGATGAACTTACGGTAAAATGTAAAACTCAATGGATGTGTTGGTGAAGGGTCCTTAAATCAGATAAAGTCAAATATGTGAATAATTATTTGGTTCTCTGAAGAGAACAGCCACAGAATGCATGTGTTACAGTTACAGCATATATTAACCTTTTTGGAGGACACATGCACATAAACTTGTATATACCCTTTTAGGGATACATGGAGTCTGTCTTTGAAACCTGTCCGTAGATCTTTAGCTAATAACCCCTACCTAAGAGATAATGTAATCACTCAACCTTTACTTCCATAGGAGCATCACCTAAACTGGCCCATGTGGAGGGCAAGTCTCACCTGCTTTTGGATGTTTCATGGAGAGACATTTTATGAGCATAAAGTCTTAAGAATTAGTATTTATGACTGAAAAATGGCTTGTTAATTTTCCTGTGTTTCTTTCTGTTGACATTTGACTACTCAGGGGAAATGCTGCGTAAGAAACGAAGGGAGAAGGATGGTCACAAAGATCCACTCCTAGTAGAGGTGAGTCGGCTTCAGGATAACATTATGAAGGACATTGCAGATCTTCGACAAGAGGCAGAAGAGGCAGAAAAAAAGCAGTCTGAACTGGACAAAGTGGCTCAGATCTTGGGAATTAACATTTCTGATAAATCTCAGAAGTCTTCAAGCGACAGTAGAGAGCCTACAGAGAAGACTGGGAAAGCAGAAAAATCCAAGAGCCCAGAAAAAGTGTCGTCATCCTCAAACTCCTCTTCCAATTGCAAGGTAATGACTCAACTTTTCCATTTCTATTGTATCTTTTATTTCCATGGACTCCTAAAGCAGCCTTCTAACTAACCATTTTTTTAGCTTCCTTTTCCAAACTGTTCTTACTCTTGCTAGTTATTTTTGTAAAACATAGTTTAGATCGTGGTACTGTCCTTCAGAATTTTAGCAGTTCCCCATTGCCTCCAAAGTAGAATTCTGGGCCCTCCATGTTCTGGATCTAGCATTTACACCTTAACTCACTTCAGTCTAGCTTCTAGTCTTCTCACAACTTGAAATCCTTTTTGGTTCATGTTTAGCAACAAGGTCACCACCATGTTGAACAGCCTCAAATTTCAGTTCTTAAATCAGTATTTGATACAAGGAACCACTGTCTCCGAAAAACTGTTTTCTTCCTTTGGCTCCCATCACATTTCTTTTCCTTCTTATATGTTAGCTGCTGTGCTTAATTTCCTGATCTTTGAATATTTTAGTTCTTCAGGACTCAGTTCTAGCCCAGGTCTCCAGAATTCTGCTTTTTCATTTCATTCATTTCATTCAGTCCTCTGCTGAAATACCATATTGACAACTTTCAGTTTTATATTTTAGCTCAGCTGATTCTAATAAGGTTCAAGTCTGAGTGTCCAACAGACTACTCACTATTTCCACTTGATTGTCTCTAACACCTTAAAATCAATGTATTCTAAATTAAACTAAGATTGTGCTCAGCCTCCCTCTAATCTTTCTTCCTCTGCTGTTTGTTACCTGTCTCAGTGAATGACATTACTGTCCAACAGTTTTTATGCCAACAAGTGGAAAAGCATTCTTAGTGCTCCCCCTTCCTAACTGCTCCACACGATTACAGAGTCTGCCAGTTCTCCATCCAAAATAAATCTCAGTTCCGTTCATCTCATCATCTCTGTTGCCATCCAAGTTCAAGCCACCTTCAAGTTTTTTTGCTTGTACTGCTACTCTCTTAATTCTTTCTCCACATTCAGCCAGTGGTTATGATACTACTTTGCCTACCTCTTCAGCCTCATTTCAAATCTTACTTTTCCTTTGCTCTCTGTAATTTCATTACTGGCATTTTCATTCCATAAATGTTTCATCATCTTTAATGTCTTTGTGTCCTCTCCTCCTACTAATTACTACTCTTCTTACCCTGTGTTCTCACTCAAATTCATCCTCAGATTTCAGTTTAAATTATTTCCCTGACTCCCTTTCTTGATTTTCCAGGTTGTTAAATTTGCCTCATATACACTCTCATACCTTCATTTTCCTTCTTAGCATTTATGGCCTTGTAATTATATTATTACATGTGTTCCCCAATTAGATTTTAAGGTTCAAGGGATCAGGGACCATATCTGTCTCATTCTCCAGTATAGTCCCCAGTACACAGTTCAGTACCTGCCACATAGCAAATAGATAGCTCTCAGGAAATCATTAATAATCCTCTTAGCCTGGAATGATCTTTCTCCCAACTCTACTCATCCACTAAGGCCCAACTTGAATACTCCCCTCCTCGGTGCAGAATTCCTGAATTCCACTGTGATTGAGTCAGACCTTTTTTTAGCATTCCCATAATATATTACTTTGTTCCTTTATAAAATGTATTTCATTCTGTCTTACTGAAAGCGTGATTAAACTCATGCCTGTCTCTTGCACTAAATGAGAGCTTCTTGAGAATAACAGAGTATAACTTATTTTTGTGTTTTCCCATGACATCCGGTATGTCTAGTACATAGTAGATGGTCAGTTAATATTGGGGTTAGAGAAGAAGATACTCTGTATTCTCTGTCAGCCAAGCTTTAATTTTTTTATGTCTTCCTGGGAGAGTTCTCTTTCTCAACCAGGTAGGACTATTTTCTTATACCAGGACCACTGAGTTCAGGGCCTTTGATGGGAGAAGAGCTTGTAGTTGACTTATACATTATTTGGGGTTCCGCTTAGGCACCAACCCCATGATAAACTATCATCTTGACTTGAGTGAGAGAATGTTCTCTGAAGTTAACAAGAATATGTTGCAATTTGATTTTCATTTCAGCAATAAGGAATGTTCTCTCTGCAAGCTCTGTTTTCTACCTGTCTTTGGTCTTTCTTCTTTCTTTGCCTCTTTTTAAAATGTGTGGTTAGTTTGATTTTCTTTCTCTTAAATAGCTCATTTCATAAAAGTAAACACATGCACATTTCCATAGTTCCATTCACTTAGACACAGTTGTTACTAATGAGTTGGTATTATTCCAAATTACCTTCTTCTGTTCATTCATTTAATAAATATTTCTTGGTCTCCAAAAAAGTGCCAGACAGTGTTTAGATATGGGAAGTATAAAAAGGAACTATGTAGTTGGTGGTGGTGGTGGTGGTGGTTCAGTCGAAAACAGGCTAAGGAATATGGAGTAGTTAGGGAAAGTCTTTTGGATAAAGTGACATTTAACATTCTGTGCCTAGTCACATATCTGTATTGATTATTCAAATACATCTTTTAATAGATTTGTGTTGTTTGTTTTTTTTTTTTAATTGGTTGCACTGGCTCTTTGTTGTTGTGCACAGATTTTCTCTAGTTGTGGCAAGTGGGGGCTACTCTTCATTGCCAATGCATGGCCTTCCCATGATGGTGGCTTCTCTTGTGGAGCATGGTCTCCAGGGCACACTGGCTCAGTAGTTGTGGCTCATGGACCCTGGAGTGCTTGGTGCTTGGGTTTAGTTGCTCCACAGCATGTGGAATCTTCCCAGACCAGAGATTGAACTGGTGTCCCCTGTATTGGCAGGCAGATTCTTATCCACTGTACCACCAGGGAAGTCCTATTCAAATGTATTTTGTTATTTCGTTGTTCAGTTGCTAAGTCATGTTGACGCTTTGCAACCATGGACTACAGCATGCTAGGCTCTTTTGTCTTCCACTATCTCCAGAGTTAGTGGGCAATAGTTGCTCACATTCATGTCCATTGAGTTGGTGATGCTATCTAACCATCTCATCCTCTGCCGCCCACTTCTTTTGTCTTCGGTCTTTCCCAGCAATGGGGTTTTTTCCCAGTGAGTCAACTCTTTGCATCATGTGACCAGAATATTGGAACTTCATCATCAGTCCTTTCAATGAATATTCAGGGTTGATTTCCTTGAGAATTGACTGGTTTGATCTGCTTGCAGTCCAGGAAACTCTGAAGCGTCTTCTCCAACACCACAGTCTGAAAGTATTTGTTACTTACTCTTGTAGTATTTCGTGACAGTCTTTCCATGTCAATAAATAGACTTATATAATACCATTTTAGCAACCTTATTTTTATTGTTGTATGGATAACAGTTTAACCAGTTAAATCACCTGTAGTTTGACCTAATTTCCTGAGGATAAATATCATGGAATAGAATTGCTTGGTCAAAGGTATAAAGAATTTTGAGGTATATAATTTGTGTTCCTCAATTGTCTTCTGGAAAGGTGGTGTCAGTTAGTACTCACCAGCAGTGTATGCATGTGCCCATCCCTTACCTGCTGGATATGATCTGTTTAGTGACCCTTGAATAGGACTGTAAATGGGAAAGATTATTGTTGAAATCTCAGTTGTTTCCCTTTCTCTATTTAGTCTTCCTTTCCCCACCAGCCAATATTCCAGGTGCTCCCTTCCCTGATTGTGTCTACTGTGGAACCTCCTTCATACTCACCTTCTCTGTGTTCCAGGATTATCTTTTTTATGTGCCTCAGTCCCCAATATTATCCAGAATTCTTATTTCCTGAATACCTTGTTCTCAGCTTGCTGAAAAATGAATTCATATTATTTATTATTGATCACTTAATGTTGGAGAGTTGATATATTTTAAAAGAAGATTCATGTTAACTGAAAGATGTTAAATTCTAATGGTGACATTTTAGGCAGTTAGAAACATTTTACCCAGATTCCTGTAAGTTATCCTAAATAGATGACTATCCCCTTTATCTATGCCAGCCTTGTTCTCTAGTTTTCTGTACTGGATGTGTCTGTGATGAGAGAGTTCACTATCATCTGGTTTGTTTGTTTTTTTTCCCTTGCTTAATCTGTCAATTACCTTTTCCATTTCCTCTTCCCTTCCTAGTTGTCATCATGGTTGATAAACTTAACTAATGTATTTAGTTGTATAGGTAACACATTTAACGTCTACCAAAGGTGATACTATAGAAGATTCCTATCCACTCTTGTTCTCTACCTTCCTCCCCAGAGGCAGCCAATGTTTCCATAATCCTGAGTATTCTTCTAGATATTTTCAGATATATAAGTAAATATAATGTCATTATGATTTATTCTTCATAATGACATGACACTGGAATCAAATTAATTCTCTTTGAGTCTTACAGACAGATTTCTCATGGGGTTTTCCCAGTTTGTGCAGCTTTAGGCAGTTTTAGCAGAAATATGATCATACGGTCCTATTTCCGTTATTGCAGTAGCTACCTGCTTTTTCTGAGGGAAGACAGATCTAGATTGTCTTGAATTCCTCCTTAGTACAGGTTTTTCCCCCTCTAGGAATCAAAGGTAAACAGTGAGAATTCCCATACTAAGAGCCCCAAGCCTGCTGAGAGCCCCCAGCCAGCTAAGCAGTCTGATCAGCCTGTTGCTGCCTATGAGTATTATGATGCTGGCAATCACTGGTGCAAAGACTGCAACACCATCTGTGGGACCATGTTTGACTTCTTCACCCATATGCACAATAAGAAGCACACACAGGTAGGTATCTTGCCCTCTGTTATTTCCGTTCTTGCCCTCTTTCCCCTCAAACTCCTATACCCCCATCTGTATTACAAAGCTGGAAAATGCAACATTCTCATGTGGGCAGGAGCCCCAGTCTGAAGAATCAAGAGGTACCAACAAAGGAGACATCATCCCCAGGGCTCAGTCCAGGGGACCTGCCTGTAACTAAACACCATGGCAAGTGTAAGTGAGGCTGCTGCCTCTTTTGATTCCTTGAGTACCTGATTATTTGTTTCATTTTATCCATTGCTAGTACTTGCTCTAACATATGTTTACCTTTTCCACAGGTGATTTCCATTTAAACAGTTGGCAGAGTGGGTGGGGGTGGGCAGCTGGGGGCTTCTGGTCCCCCCTGGTTGTTGGGGAGAAAAAGAAAAGTGGGTCATTGAGATTTTAGTGCTGTGTGTGAGCGCCTCTGCCTCTTGCAAATAGACACTGGATCCCTACAACAGACCTTGGGCTTCAAAGACCCAGAATGAAGCCAAGCAAGATGCTGTAAAGCGCACTGACAAGATAACTGTTCCTGCAAAAGGTAAGTTTCCTCCCTGCCATTTTTGTGGTTTCCTTACATTCAGTCAGGGAAGAGGTATCCCTGAATTAAGGTGCAAGGAAGCAGCATAGAGTGAAACATAACCAATACTTTTAGCAAAGCTGGAATATTGTATTCCAGGTGCACAACTAGGTCCTAAAGAAATAAAGAGAGCTATAAGACAGGAACAATCTCTACCCATATGGCCAACAATCTTAACAGATGTTAAACACACACATACCACTCTAAAATAAAACTTTCTTTGTGCTCGCTTCGGCAGCACATGGACTAAAATATGACTTTCTTCACCACTGACTTATGTACTAAAACCTTATTTGAAATCCAGGTGAAAAAGAACAGTAAGAGGTGCAAAATAACTGCCTTTTTAGCTAAGAACTATAAAATATTTTTGAATAGTTGTTATTAGGGGCTAAGTTGAGAAATAGAAAGTTTCTTTGTCTTTAAACTTCTCAGTTTCTTACCTTTGTAAGTAGTCAGTGCTTCTACATCCTTTATATCTGTAGAAGATAAATTTCTAAGTAATTAATACCAACATGAGAGATTCTCATACAAATGGTACTGGGCTTTTGGGGAGTATAATTTTTAAATCTCCTAAGATACTTAGTGCTAGTTGGAATTTGAGGAGAATCAGCAACAGAAATGAGTCTGGCACAGAAAACTCCTGAATTAACCAGTTAGGGGATTAACCAGTTAGTGTTCCCAAAATGTAGAAGGGATGGAGGTCCTGAGTTTAGGCTTTAAGTTGGAAAAACACCATTGAGATTCTAAATGCTCCTTCTGACTTGAAAGTGAGTAAAGTCCTTTATACTGTTAATCATTTTACTGCAAAAGGGAAGTGGGATTTCCTTTGGTTGCTGTCATCTTGGGTAGAAATGACTTACTTTCTTGACTTTGTTCTACTTCTTGCAGGCTCTGAGTTTCTGATTCCCATCACTGGATATTACTGCCAGCTCTGTGAGGAATTTTTGGGGGATCCAATTTCTGGAGAGCAACATGTGAAGGGTTATCAACACAATGAGAAATATAAGGTTGGTCTTTGTAGTAGCCTATGGAGTTTTCCTACTTTCTACAGTAATCCTTTTGATGTTGTCAAGCTCAGAGCAAGAAAAAGTCCTTAACACTTCAAATTCTGTATAACCACAAGGAAGTTCTCAATCCTAGTAAGAAATGCTAACCTTAGAGGACCATTTATTTATCCTTGAGGAAGGTGACTCAGAATTTTCATTAAATGAGTTCTAATAGTGGTAGGGCCAAATTTTCTCTCTTAAAGTATTTTGCCCAGTTATTGAGCCTTTATCTTTTCTCTTCCCTAGAAATATGTGGTTGAAAACCCATTGTATGAGGAACGACGGAATCTGGACCGCCAGGCTGGCTTGGCCGTGGTCCTAGAGACAGAACGGCGGCGGCAGAGTGAGCTGAAGCGCAAGTTCAGTGAGAGACCAAAGGAAGAGAAGAAAGAAAAACAGGCAAAGATTATGAAGGAAGTAAAGGAGGACGACAGGGTGTCTGAGGAATTAGAGGACCAGCTTTCTGAGGGTAGAAACTCCCCTGAAAAGGCTGAAAATAGAAAGAGGCCTAGCATCAAACTCCAATTAAAAGAAGAAATAAAGAAAGAACCACCAATATCTTCCTCTTTTGGGAAATTCAGCTGGAAGAAGCCGGAAAAAGAGGAGGAAAAAAGTTTAGTGATCCCAAGTATTCCCAAAGAAGAGATTGTGGAAAGTGGTAAGGACAAAGAGGATGGCAAAGCTGATCCTGGGAAGACAAAGCCTATCAAAATCAAACTCTCTGGGAAAACTGTTGTTGCACATACTAGTCCTTGGATGCCTGTAGTGACAACTTCAACCCAGACTAAGATCCGACCCAACCTGCCCATCCCATCCACAGTCCTCCGCAAATCAGGTTCAGCCACAGTAAGCAAGCCAGCTCCGCTTAACACGTTTCTATCCATCAAATCTTCTGGAACCACTGCTAAGCCTCTGCCAGTGGTTAAAGAGTCTTCAGCTGATCTCCTCTTGCCTCCCGACATCATCTCTAAAGCATTTGGAGGGGAAGAGGTGATTTTGAAAGGGTCTCCAGAGGAAAAAATGGTGCTGGCTGAAAAGAATGAGCCATCACATATACCTGAACAAATGCTACCACCTCCTCCACCTCCACCTCCACCGCCACCTCCACCACCTCCAGTTATACCTCATCCAGCTTCCCCCTCTCCTGCCCAAGCAAATGCTATTTTGGCTCCAGTGAAATCAAACCCAGCTGTATCTCACACTGTCATCCCTGGCTTCCTGGGTCCTAACATTTTGAACCCAGTATTACCGGTAGCCATCATGGCCTCAGCACAGCCTACTGCCATTCCTTCTGATGAGACGGCTCCTGGGGTGAGTGAGAGTGACCGGGACCAGACCCTATTCTCTGTGTTGGTGCGTCCTCCACCTCCCCTTTCAAGTGTGTTCAGTGAACAAGCCAAAAAATTGGAAAAGCGTAATTCATGCTTAGCCACAGCCAATGCTAAGGATCTGTATGACATATTCTATAGTAGTGGTGGAAAAGGAGCCCCTGAGACTAAGCTGAGTGGTGGTCCATTAGCCAACGGGGAAAATAGAGCTGAAAATTCAGATGCCTCTTCCACTTCTACTTTGAACAGCAGTGCATCCCAAGAGGAGTTGCCTTCAGGTAGAAATTTGGTCTCTGCTCCTATGGTCAGCAGCTCTGAAAAGCCCATTTCAAAACCTCTGGTGTCCCTAGGAAGATTGTCAGCTGTAGAAAATGTAGATTCCAAAAACAGAGGCAGCAGCTATGGCTTCCTGCAGCCTCTGACAAGGTTGTGCCAAAACAGGCCTTATGAAACTATTACCCCAAAGACAGAGACTTTGGCCAAGTGGGCCTCTGGTTCCTTCCAGAGTGATGCTAATAAGGATGTAGCTCCAGTGAGGAAAATTGAACTTGACCTGGGAGACCCTGGGCCACCAGGTGTGGAGCCAGCCTCTGAGCTGTCAGATACAAAGTGTCATACCATGCAATCTCAGAAGTTGGTAGAAACCCACCTTGGGGAATCTAGTAAGCAGCAAAGCCAGGAGCTCCACCAACCTAAGGACTGTGGGAAAAGTGAAGTAGAGACAAGCACTGAACTAAAAGAAGAAGGAGTGAAACTCTCTGAAAGGACAGTGAGAGAGGGAACAGATATCAATGTTGGGCCCAATAGCATAGAGGACTCTAATTTGAACAGTGGGAACAGATGCATGTGGGAGGAAGAAGTAGAACAGCCCAACTTGCATAGGACTGACAAAAAGGCTAAACAGTCCAGGAAATTGATAACAGAAAGTAAAACTCAAGGTAAAGTAGTACCTGAATTGAAGACACAAACTGTCTCTTCCACAAAGGCAAAAATAGATTCATTTCCATCAGAAGTTAGGTCTTTACTCCAGAACCCACAAGATGTGAAAATTTCTGCCCCAGAATTGCTTCTTCAGTCCCCATACAGATCAGATATGTGCTTGAAAGACCATGAACAGAAGCAAGGAGTCCCAGCTTGTAGTGAGGAGTGGCTAGAAAATTCAGCACCAGAATCAGCTTCCAGAACTTCTAGGTACAGAAGCCTCAAACTGAAGAGAGAAAGATCAAAAGACTTGCAGGGTAAAATGACCTATAAACTGACTGACTGGGATGAGAACAAGAATCCAGAAACCTGGGAGAGCCCAGAGAAACCAAAAGCAGAAGCCCTGGAGCCTCGAGATGTCCATCCAGAACTAACAGTGACAATAGAGAGCAAGGCCTTAGAAAACTTTGAAGTTACAGATTTAAAAGTAGAAGAGCTTGCTGCCCTGGGAAGCCTGGGGGATATTGGTGTTGATTTCTGCAATACTCGGGTAGACCCAGCACATAGATCCCCAGTTGCCCTGTCTCAGAAAGTATGTGAAGAAAATTCTG
This sequence comes from Bos taurus, assembly GCF_002263795.3. Classification (NCBI taxonomy): domain Eukaryota; kingdom Metazoa; phylum Chordata; class Mammalia; order Artiodactyla; family Bovidae; genus Bos; species Bos taurus. The sequence goes on along the minus strand of NC_037350.1, from coordinate 16,929,841 downwards.
TGTCTCCTCTAGGAGGTAATCCCTCCTCTCTCACCGACTTTGAACCAATACCATCCTTTTCTGAGTTTCCCTTAGATTCTCCCAAAACCCTGGTGCTGAACTTTGGAGCAGAGGGTGAACAAAACTCATCTAATCCCAGAACTGGGAGGATCGCTCCTAACATTTTGAAAACTGGACTTCCTATAGAAAATGTTGGCCTTGGCTTGGGGAACCTAGAGGGAACACACCAGGCCCTGGACCTGTTAGCAGGAGGAATGATGCCTGAGGAAATAGAAGAAACATCTAAATTAGAGAAACAAGATTCACTCAGATTGGAATCAGAAACAATTAATCCTTTATGCCTTGGGCCATCTCCTTGCCTTCCAGACCTTGTTGATTTTGTCACACGGACATCTGGAGTTCAAAAAGAGAAGATATGTTCTCCTCTCTCTGAGCCAGGTGACCCTCCTGAGTGTAGTTCCCTGGAGATGGGACTACTGCAGCTAGAAATACCGAATGCATCCATCACGGAAGTAGCAGTTCCTCAAGTAGATGAATATAGTGACAACCCTTTGAATGTGGTAAAATCTGTGGCTTCAGGGTCCCATACAAGGGAACGGGTAGCCGGAGGCAGTACGATCCCTCAGGAAATAGCTGCACAAGAAGCTGCTGTTGATGCGCTCCAGGACCACACGGAATCCAGTGTTCACAGCTGAGAAAGCACGTTCAGAGCTACTTGTGGATGAATCCTATTGGCTTCTAGAAATCAGGTGCCCAGGTGACCCAGGACTAGTTGGATCTCATCTGGAACCTACACTAAGAGATGCAGTCAGCATCTTAGAGTAAATGTTCATGGAAGCTAAAAAATTTACCTCCGTTCCTTTTTTCCTTAAGAAACCAGACAAATCAATCATAATTTCTATACATATCTGTAAAAAACGTATTTTCTGTTAATTATTATTATTATTTTTTTTTTTGCCAATTTATTTTCTCCAACTTTGTCATTAAAATCAAATGTCTATCTGGCTCACCACCTAGTGTGCTTTGATTGTATTTTGGCTTTGACTCTGCCATTTCTGGGGGAGGAGGGAGACAGAGCTGACTTCTCCAATTGCTGTGTTGTATTCCCACCCAATTTCTTGGGCAGCTGATGGATCTCTGGGAGAAAGACAAGAAAGCCTGCTGAAATGGAAAACTACTGATGAAGGAAGGATTGTTCATCTCTTAGGCTTTCCATTTGGATGGGCCTGCCTTAACATTGTTTGAAATGCAGTGTGAGTAGCCCTTTTGTTTACTGTTTATTTCCTTGTGGCATGTCAGTCCCCACACTTCCTTCATTCTGTTGCCCTTTCTTGAGCTGGTCCTGCTAATCCACAAACCTATTTGGAAATGACCTCAGTAAACATAGAAGAAAATCTACCAGGCTCACTTTTGGAAGACAACAAATCGGTAAGGCTTATTCATGGCTTAGTGCCAGGAGCAGATATGCTTTTGGGGTCCCTTTTGTTTTTGAAATGGCCTTTGTTCATTGTACTGTGATCCACTGACACTTTGTGCAAATTATTTAGCAGCCATTTTCTGTTCTGAAGAGGTAGAGGATCTGAAGCTTGTTTTGGGATTGTACTCCTTCTCTGTTCCACACTTATATGTATTCCTCCCTCTACCTCTCCCTTTCCCATTTTTTCCTCCATAGTGTGATGTTTTGGGTTGTACATTTGTTCAAAAGATTAAAGATTTATGAGTTGACTTGGACAAGTTTAACTTTATTTTTATTGTGTTAATTACTTGGAATAAATGCATTAATCTCATGTTTCTTTCTGGATTTTTGTTTTGCAACCACACACATTTGAATTTTATAGGAAAGCTAGAACAATGAACTTCCTCTGCCCTATTGTCTGTCTCCCCCTCCCAACCTTCTTTCCCCAGTTGTTAGGGCTACTTCTGTTCTGATATTGTCTGTGCCCCAGTGCTTCCTGGATGGGTAGTGAGTAGGCAGCAGAGGTCTGGTTTTGGCATCTTTCTGTTATGCAGCTTTCTATATACTTTTATGTTGACTCTCCCAGTGCTCCTCTGGGAACTGAGCTCCCCAAAATACTCAGGTTCTTGCTGAGGGTGTTCTTGGGCAACAGGGAGCTTGGTCCTTAGATTTTCTAATATCTGTCCCAGTTTCCTCTTGACACTGTAACCTGGCTCAATAGAGGCTTTGATGTCTTATTTTCCCACATGCCTCAAAAATAATGCAAAGTTGCCGATCTTTTTTCCTAAGAATTCTTGTTTTTCCTGTTCCTTGTGTGCAGAGCTGCAGAATCCCTGAGTTAAGTTTATGAAGGCTATTTTTCTTCACTGATTTAGAAATTTAGAAGTTGTCCTGGCCTCCCTTCTTCATCTTGTGGAAGGGGCACAGATTTGGAGTAGTTAGGTCCTTGGATGATCCTGGGCCATTTGCCTTACTGTGGTTTCAGACGAGTTACTTTGCCACCCTGTGCCATAGGGATTTTTTTCTTTAATACGGAGGATCATTATCTCCATCTCACACCAGATGTGTACAAGGTCAGCCATCCTGAACTGTCTTCCAAAGTCTGCTTTTTAGGCTGAAACCTGAGTTCAGTGCATCTTTTTGGCCTGGAAACCATAAGCAGATTCAGAAGGTTCCCTTTAACAAAACATAAACCAAGGTAAGCTTCGGAGATAGATTTGTTTCTCCAAAGAACTGCTGCTCCCTCTCCATTCTAGGAGTTTATTTACAGGAATTTGGAGAACATAAGAGTTTAAAATGCCAGTTGTTACTGATTTTCAGGACTGTTCACTTAGTAAGTTCCACCTCCCTTTGGGGAGAGATGGGTGAGTTTAGGGTAAGCATGGAGAGGGGTTAATGCCATACAGATCCCAGTGCTAAACTCTTGGAGTCAAAATCTTACTCTCTGGTTAGAAGCAGGCCAATTGAGAAGGATGGGGAAGGGAAAAGACAAAATTTAGGAAGGGCAGAACTAATTTAGGGTCAGGAAGGTCCCCTGGAGAAGGGCATGGCAACCCACTCCAGTATTCTTGTCTGGAGAATCCCATGGACAGAGGAGCCTTGTGGGCTACAGTCCTTGGGGCCCAAAGAGTCGGACACGACTGAAGCGATTTAGCATGCATGCGTGAACTAATTTAAGTAACTGGGGCTGGAGTACTTTGCGAAACTCCTCTTGATAAAGGGCCCCTACCAATCTTAGGCTTTTTCTAGAATAATGCCCACTTTTAAGAGCTGAAGCAATGTGTTCTTCATATCTGCTTTAAACCAGCAGAAGGAGAGCTTTTAGGATTCTGTAGTTTGGGTGGAAAGTGTTGGTAACTTCCTCTTTGATCAGTGGGGTAAGGTTTTGGAGCTTATCTAGAGAAGCCATTTGAAAGGAAGGGCAGAACTTGAATCCAGTTGCTAGCACCTAGAGTCAGGGCCTGTTTCTTTTTATTCAGTACTATCACAGTACTGAGTAAATTTTCATCTTAGGAGACAGGCACATGAAAAGAGTGGACCCTAATCTTTACATGTGGCTTATGGTGTCACATAACTTTTAAATATCAAACATCAGAGACAGTTTTTATTTGACTCCCTCAATTATGAGAACAGATGATCAGCAGTTGGGTTTTAAATTTTGGCAAAAACCAAATTTTACCTAGGTTGTGTAAATAACCCCCTAAAACTTCCCCTTGGCTTTGTGAATGGAGGCCTTTGCTTTGTAAACCTCTTTCTTTGCAGCTAGCTTCAGGGCACATAATATTCTTAATAACCCTTCTGCTAAGTATACCTGTTTGACGCTATGCCACTCCATCTCTGAAAAATGTCAACATGTTAGCTAATGTTTTGGTAGTAAACACACTAGAGTGTATACCCATTTATCAGACTGCCAGGTTAAGAGACTGAGGAAGAATGGGGAGGTGGGGCTGGGGAGTTTGGACATATAGAATGCAGGTGTCCAGTAGGGACATTAAGTGTTTTATTTTAAAAAAACAAAAATGGCAGGGGATCGAGGAGGAGACAGTAAGGTGGGATTTTGTAAAAATACATATTCCCAAGCCCTGGTTTTAATTTCCACAAAGCTTACCTTTGTTCTAACCTACAAAGAACCTAAGCAAGTTCTTCATTAACAATTCTGTGAGAAGATGGACAAATAAAAATAACTTGAGATTGTGAGCACATTTCTTCTTTATTTACCCTTAATTTTACAATAATGTCTGTAATTTTTAACCAAAGATTACCTATATAATAACAGTATTCATTGATATGCTGAGCACCTGAATTTACAATGAAAACCTACCCTTGAAAAATATCATCACCCAGATTTGCCCTCAACCCTTAACACTTTGCAAGACCATGTGCATTTACATTGTAGCACTTATTGTGGTTGTACTTTTATATTTATGTGTTTCTTTGATTAATATGTGCCTCTTTCCCACTCCCTTCCCCCAACTAGACTATAAATTCTTGAGAGCAGGAAGTCTGTCTTTGCTTACTGTTTTTTATCTTTGTATTCACAGTACACAGTTGCCTGGCACATATAAGAGTGCTTGATAAAAATTCAGTAGAAGAATTAATTTGGTAGTAGTAGCTATTTTTTTTTAATTAACTGAATACTTCGCAATTTATAAGTGAGTAAAAGCTGTAAATTGCTGATTGTATTTGCTGGGTGCTTAATACTTCAGAAGCTGACTGTCCTCTTGCTTCTGTCCTGGATCTTTATCTACAAGGTACTGCCTTTAGCAGTGAGTGAATATCAAGGCTGCCATCATTTCAACAGCATTCCAGAATAAGGATTGGGACACTGCCCCTGAAGCTCCTGCAAGAAAAACAGGATGGGAAGGGGGCAGTGCATTGACTGGAGTTCACAATAAAAGACTCTGGAACTCTGATTTTCAGATGGCTCCCTTTCTCCTTTCAGCCAGATTTTATAGGCATGTTGAAGTAAATTAAGCCCCAAATCCTTCTGATTTAGCCAAAGGAATAATTCAACCTTTCACAGCCCAGCATCCTGTTGTCACTTCGTCAAAATTATAAAACAAGCTGTCAATTTTATTTCTGGAAGGAGACAACCAAAAGAGTTGCCTTTGGAAAAGGAAGGAGTGGTGCTTTCACTTTTTATTTTGTATATTTTTAGTTTGAACATTCTGACCATGAAAATGCATTTTATATAAAATACAAATATTTTATACCCATATAAAATATGTACCCATATAAAATATGTACACACACACGGAATTTTTATGTCAGTGAGACTTATCTGGTGCTGAGAATTGTAGACCAAATTTTTTTTCCCCTTCTGTATATTTTTATGTATGAAAAAAAATTAATTTTTAAAAAAAGTTATCACTCAGGGCATTCCTGTCTTCACGGTCATCAGTTTTCCGTTATTACAAATAGGTCTTGGTGCTTTTCCCTTAAGACTTCTAAATTCCTCTATTTCCGTCAAGGTGGGGCAATATACATTGAAGAATACCACTCTTCTCTTCCTCTAACCTAGCTGTAGTTCCTACCTCTGTGGAACAGGTTATGCATTTCCATTCATGCTGTATGGGCACTTAGACATTAAATTATATAAATCAAGATACCTGTCTTCACAAAGCTTACTTTAATGCAGGTATACAAAAGATACCACAAAGTCTTTGTTGCATTCAAAGGGACACAAGATAACATATCTAGATGTGTTGATTAAAAGCTTTACAGGCTTTTGTTCCTTCCACTCATAAAGGATCAGGCAAGAAAAGTGTTTTGTAGTAAACAAGGGAAATTAGCATGTTTAAGAGAAGCGAATGAGCAGAGTAAAAATAGAGACAGAGGGACTTCCCTGGGTATTCAGTGGTTAGGACTCTGTGCTTCCACTGCCTGGGGCACAGGTTCAATCCCTAGTTGGAGAACTAGGATCCTGAGTGCTGCACAGTGTGGGCCGCCCCCACTCCCAACCCATCAAAAAAAAGACAGTTACATTATGGTAGAGGAAGGTAGCAAAAAAATCGACCATGTTGAGGTACTGTTTTCTTTCGTCTTCTCTCCGATACTTTGCCCCTGCTAAAGTTCTATCCAACCCTCCATAGCCTGCCTACATAAGGATGATTATGATGACATTTACCGACTCTAACCCACTTATCTTCCTTTTTTTTCAGGAGCAATTGCAGAAGTCTAAAGATTTCTAGAAGGAAGGACTGCAGAAGACATTTTTGTTCAAGGGAGGCAGGGACAGAAGCCACAGGAACAATGAGTACCCCTGGGGCCAGTGGGCAGCGTCACCTCTAGGTCTGACTTCCAGAAGGTGCGTATGATTGCTGGAGCAGGAATGGGTTGTGGAGAAGGTCCTGTTATTTTCGCTGCCAGGAAATGGTGAGTTGGGTGAGCAAAATGTTATTTATGTCTGTATCTTTGTACCAGTAGAGGAGGAGCAAGATGAGGATAGGAACAGAAAGCATATATTTTAAACTTACCACTCCTCATCTCGAATTATCTCCTAACTTCTCTCTCTCATTTTGAGATTTTTTTTAATTTATTTATGGCTGCGCTGGGTGTTCGTTGCTGCATGCAGGCTTTGTCTAGTTGTGTCAAGCCGAGGCTACTCTTTAGTAGTGTGTGGGCTTCTTATTGTGGTGTCTGCTCCTGTGGAGCATGGACTCGAGCGTGAGTGGGCTTCAGTAGTTGTGGTACACAAGCTTAGATGCCCCATGACATGTGAAATCTTCCCAGACCAGGGATCAAACCCGTGTCCCCTGCATTGGCAGACAGATTCTTTTCCACTGAGCCAGCAGGGAAACCCTCGTTTATGTCTCATTTTATGCCCTGATACTTATGTTACAGCTGTGGGTTCAGACCTTCTTATCCATCCTAGGCCCTGGGCCCAATGTTCCTAGCTAATAGAACATCTCCCATCTCAGTTTTAGCCTTCGTTACTGGTCCATACAAAAATCCTTGGAGGATTGGAAAGTGTTAGTCACTCAGTCGTGTCTGACTCTTTGAGACCCATGAACTGTAGCCCGCCAGGCTCCTCTATCCTTGGAATTTTCCAGGCAAGAATACTGGAGTGGGTTGCCATTTCCTTCTCCAGGGGACCTTCCTGACCCAGGAATTGAACTCAGGTCTCCCTCATTGCAGGCTGGCTGAGCCACCAAGGAAGCCCGTCCTTGGAGGAGTGGGATATAAATAGACAAAGGAGTCTTAAGAAAGGGGGAACGATCACAGAGGATATGTTTGAAAAATCCTGGGATTTCGGACTTCAAGACTACTATTAGCAGTTTCCATTCAGTCTTACTTGTCTTCTACACACAGTGAAACTTTTGGTATACAAAAAGAAGCAAGCATTTCAAAATACCAAGGAAACACCTTGTTCTCTGTGCATCTAAAATGCCTGTAGGTGCTTCTTTTACTCCCTTCTGTGCTTTGAAACTGGACTCAGGAACACAGGATGAGAACTTGACTTTTAGGTCCTTCAAACTCTTAAGATTTATTTAAATCTGAGCTGCCCCAACTCCAGATTTACCTTTAAAACTGTTAGCCTAGTTTTGTTTATGATTTGTAAACCTGGTACTTTTAGAGCCATTGAGGTCCACTGCCCAAATAAATCTGTAGTTTGGATAACTTTGAGGACTACTCATAACACTATAAAGAACTTCATAATGTACAACCAAAGCCATCAATAGAAGAAGAAAGAAGTAAGGAGTGAAAAAAATCTCACAGGGCCTCTTTTTGCTGAACTTATATTCATTAAGGACTACTCATTCCTCAGGCGTGATCCTGTGGATGAAGCAGTGGAAAGCAGCCTGGTGCCAGGGCTGCCAACACTTTGTCACCACTACTTTCTATCCCTTGCTCCAGCTCAAAATGTGTTTTTCATCAGCTACCACATTCCTCTGCTCAGGGACAATCAGTGGTATGGGTCACAGCTTTCATTCTAAAATGTGACTCACCTACCTACCAGCCTCTGCTTTGCTGCTTAGACCTCCCTTTGTCAGTGATGCCTGGGGGTCCGCCTTTGAGGTATGCTGATCTGGGGCATGGGCAAGGGAAAGCAAACATTTTTTAGAATAGTATTTTTCCATTTGGAAAAAGATTTTCCCTTTTAAAATTTGATATGCTAGAGTTCACATGTTATTAATGAGTAATAATTATTAATTATTGATTAATAATAAACCTTTTTAATTGAAATATTTCTATAACATTAAATTTCACATAACATGATTCATCATTTTAAAGTGTACGGTCCAGTGGTTTTTAGTATCTTGAAGGTTGTGCAGTAACCCCCATTGTCTAATTCCAGAATATTTCCATCACTCTCTTAAAAACACATCCCAATTAGCAGACATTCCCAATTATCCCCTGCCCCAAAGCCACCAGCAATCATCAATCTGCTTTGTGTCTTTATGAATTTACCTATTCTGGACAATTCATTATAAATAGAGTCATATAATATGTGGTCTTTTGTATTTGATTTGTTTCACTTAACATTTTCAAGGTTCATCCATGTTGTGCTATGTATCAGTAATTCATTAGTATTTTATAAGTGTAAGTGTTAGCTTCTCAGTCATGTCTGACTCCTTGCAACTCCATGAACTGCAGCCCGACAGTCTCCTCTGTCCATGGCATTCTCCAGGCAAGAATACTGGAGTGGGTTGCTGTTGAATAATATTCCCCTGTATAGATATGCCACATTTTGTTTGTCCATTAGTTGGTAGACATTTGGATTACTTCCACTTTTTGGCTATTATGCTTCTGTGAACATTTGTGTACAGGTATTTGTGTGGATGTATTTTTCAGTTCTCTTGGATATGTACTGGCAACTGCTTTTAAAAAATACAATTTTTATTAAAGTATAAAGTGCATACAAAAAACAAGCACACACATCACAAGTGTTAAGCTCAGTACTTTTCACAAAGTGTAACACTTTGTGTAATGCTTTGGGTGACCAACACCCAAATCAAAAAATGGAATGTGACCAGCACCCCTGAAGTCTCTCTCATGTTCTCTTGGCAGTCACTACTTTCCTGAATGTAACTGCTATCTCAAGTGGGTTTTGTTTTTGTTTTATGGAGGTGAAATTCACATAACATAAAGTTAGCCACTTTAAAGTGAGCAAGTCAGTGGCGTTTAGTACATTCCCAATGTTGTACATCCAAAACCTCTGTCCAGTTCTAAAACATTTTCACTACCACAGAATAAAACCATTATACAGTTAGTTCCCATTCCTGCCTCCCCTGGCAATCACCAGTTTTCTTTCTGTCTTTCTGGATTTACATATTCTGGATATTTCATATACATGGAGTCACACAGTGATTTTTCTGTTTTCTTTCACTTGTAATAGTGTTTCTGAGGTTCATGGATATACCATGTATCAATGTTCCATTACTTTTTTATGACTGAACAATATTCCATTGTCCGTGTATACCACAATTTATTGATACATTCATCCGTTGAAAGACATTTAGGTTGTTTCCACCTTTTGGCTACTGTGCATATTACTGTTATGAACATTTATGCATAAGTACTTGTTTTGAGTACCTGTTTTCAGTTATTTTCAGTATGTACTCAGAAGTGGAATTGCTGGGTCATATGTTATATATTTAGCCTTTTTAGGAACCACCAAACTGTTTTCCCAGCACCTGAATCATTTTACGTCCCTTCCAACAATCCAGTTTCTCCATATTCATGTGTGCATGCATGCTTAATCACTCAGGTGTGTCCAACTCTTTGTGACCCCATGGTCTGTAGTCCCCAAGTCTCCGTCCATGGGATTATCCCAGCGCAAGAATACTGGAGTGGGTTGCCATTTCCTCCTACAGGGATCTTCCTGACCTAGGAGTCAAACTGGTGTCTCCTTTGGCTCCGGCACTAGCAGGCAGATTCTTTACCACCGTGCCACCTGGGAAGTCCCTCCATATTCATAGCACTGGTTAAATTCCTTTTTCATGTATTATAACCATCCCAATATTTTATTGTGGTTTTGCTTTGTATTTCTTGATGACTAATGATATTGATCGTCTCTTTGTGCTTTTTGGCCATTTATATATCTTTTTTGGAGAAATGTCTAATAAAGTTCTTTTCCATTTTTAAATAGTATTATTTGCTTTTTATTGTAGAATTCTGAGAATTTTTAATATATTCTGGATACTAGACCTTTATCAGATACATAATTTGAATATATTTTCTCCCAATCTGTAAGTTGTCTTTTCACTTGGTTTTGTTGGCTCTTTTTTTCCTAGTCCCTCTAGGTGTAAGAGTGAGGTTGTTGATTTGAAATCTTCTTTTTAAAAATGTTTACTGGACTTGGGTGGCAGTCCAAGACTTTACCTTCCAGTGCAGGGGGTGTGGGTTTGATTCCTCATTAGGGAGCTAAGATCCCACATGCCTGTGGCAGAAATCCCAAAACATAAACCAGAAGCAATATTGTAACAAGTTCAATAAAGACTTAAAAAAAATATTCACAGCTATAGTTTCCCTTTGAGCACTGTTTTCACTGTACTCCATACATTTTGATATGTTGTGCTTTTATTTTCACTCATCTCAAAGTATTTTATAATTTCTCTTGTGAGTCCTTCTTTGAACTGTTGCTTCTTTAAGAGTGTGCTGTGTAATTTCCACATTTTGTGAGTTTTCCTCCTATTACTGATTTTTAGCTTTATTCCATTGTGGTTGGAGAAGACACTTTGTATAATTTTAATCTTTTTAAATGTACTGAGACTTGTTTTGTGACCTAACATATAATCTATCCTGGAAAATGTTTTATGTGAGCTTGAGAAGATTGTGTATTCTGCTGTTTTTGGGTATTCTGTGTATTCTGTGTGTATCTGTAAGATCTAGTTAATTTAGTATTGTTCAAGTCCTCTATTTCCTTAGTGAACTTCTGTCTAGATGTTCTGTTCATTATTAGAGTATTGGAATCTCCCAGTCTCCCACTATTGTTGTAGAACTGTTTCTCCCTTCAATTGTGTCAATATTTGATTCATATATTTTGGGTTTCTGTTTGACACGTACGCATTTATAGTTTCTATATCATTTTAATGAGCTGACTCTGTCAATGTATGATGACTTTCTTTGCCCTTTAACAGTTTTTAATTTTTTTATTTAAAGTCTACTTTTTATTTTTATTTAAAGTTTTAATTTTAACATGGCTACCTCAGCTCTCTTTTGGTTACTATTTGCATGGAATATCTTCTTCCATCCTTTCAACTTATATGTGTGTTAGGATCTAAAGTGAGTTTAAAGTGAGTCTCTTGTAGACAGCATGTAGTTGGATTTTTTTTCATCCATCTGCCAGTTCCTGTCTTTTAATTGACGGGTTTAATTTCTTTATATTTAAGGTGATTATTGGTAAGAAAGTACTTAATGATATCTTGCTATTTATTTTCTTCTGTCTTATGTCTTATCTTGTCTCTTTTTTGTTTCTCAGTTCCTTCAATACTGCATTTTGTTTAATTTATTCCCAATGTATTGTTTTGATCCTCTCATTATTTCCTTTCCTATATATATTTTAGATTTCCTCAGTGGTTACCATAAGGATTATAATTAACATCTTAAATTTTATAACAGTCTCATTTGAATTGATACCAACTTAGCTTCAATACTGTACAAAAAATTCTTATTCTGCTCCTATATAGCTCCATCTCTCTCCTTATGTTTTGTCACAGATTACATCTTTATATATTATGTGTTGATTAACTAGTTTCATAATTATTGTTTTGTGTGTTTGTCTTTTTTTGTTTGTTTGTCTTTTTTAAATTAATTAATTTATTTTAATTGGAGGCTATTTACTTTACAATATTGTAGTGGTTTTTGCCATACATTGACATGAATCAGCCTGTGTCTTTTAAATCATATAGGAAACAAGGAGAGTGGTCACAAACCAAATAATACTGGCTTTTATATTTACCTATGTTACCTTTCCCAGATTTCTTTCTCTCTTTGTATGGCTTTGAGTTATTGAGTTACTGTCTGTTGTCCTTTGATTTCAACCTAAAGACTTCCCTTTAGCATTTCTTGTAGCCTGGCATTGTCTAGTGGTGATAAACTCCCTCAGCTTTCACTCTCTAGGACGGCTTAAGGTTTTAATTTCCTCTTTGTTGTGAAGGATAGTTTTGTTGAATACAGATTCTTGGTTGAGAGTTTCTTCTTTTAGCATTTTATGCCACCCCAGTCTTCTGACCTCCATGACTTTTGACGAGAAATCAGCTGTTAATCTTATTGGAGATCCCTTGTACATGATGAGTCACTTATCTTGTGCTGCTTTCAGTATTCTCTCTTTGTCTTTTGCCACTTTGATTGTAAAGTGACTTGGTCTGGATCTCTTTGAGTTTGGTCTGTTTGGAATTTGTCCTACTTCTTGGATATGTAGATTCATGTCTTTTGATGAATTTGGAGAGTTTTCAACCATTATTTTTTGCCTCTTTTCACTCTCTTCTCTTTCTGTAACTCCCATAATGCATATGTTGGTCTGTTTGTTGGTGTTCTATGCATTCTTTAGGCTCTGTATCACCAGATGGTCAACACCAAAATCAGATTGATTATATTCTTTGCAGCCAAAGATGGAGAAGCTCTATACAGTCAACAAAAACAAGACCAGGAGCTGACTGTGGCTCAGATCATGAACTCCTTATTACCAAATTCAGACTTAAATTGAAGAAAGTAGGGAAAACCACTAGACCATTCAGGTATGACCTAAATCAAATCCCTTATGATTATACAGTGGAAGTGAGAAATAGATTTAAGGGCCTAGATCTGTTAGATAGAGTACCTGGTGAACTATGGAATGAGGTTCGTGACATTGTGCAGGAGACAGGGATCAAGACCATCCCCATGGAAAAGAAATGCAAAAAAGCAAAATGGCTGTCTGGGGAGGCCTTACAAGTAGCTGTGAAAAGAAGAGAAGCGAAAAGCAAAGGAGAAAAGGAAAGATATAAGCATCTGAATGCAGAGTTCCAAAGAATAGCAAGAAGAGATAAGAAAGCCTTCCTCAGCGATCAATGCAAAGAAATAGAGGAAAACAACAGAATGGGGAAGACTAGAGATCTCTTCAAGAAAATTAGAGATACCAAGGGAACATTTCATGCAAAGATGGGCTCAATAAAGGACAGAAATGGTATGGACCTAACAGAAGCAGAAGATATCAAGAAGAGGTGGCAAGAATACACAGAAGAACTGTACAAAAAAGATCTTCACATCCTAGATAATCACGATGGTGTGATCACTGACCTAGAGCCAGACATCCTGGAATGTGAAGTCAAGTGGGCCTTAGAAAGCATCACTACGAACAAAGCTAGTGGAGGTGATGGAATTCCAGTTGAGCTATTTCAAATCCTGAAAGATGATGCTGTGAAAGTGCTGCACTCAATATGCCAGCAAATTTGGAAAACTCAGCAGTGGCCACAGGACTAGAAAAGGTCAGTTTTCACTCCAATCCCAAAGAAAGGCAATGCCAAAGAATGCTCAAACTACGGCACAATTGCACTCATCTCACATGCTAGTAAAATAATGCTCAAAATTCTCCAAGTCAGGCTTCAGCAATATGTGAACTGTGAACTTCCAGATGTTCAAGCTGGTTTTAGAAAAGGCAGAGGAACCAGAGATCAAATTGCCAACATCTGCTGGATCATGGAAAAAGCAAGAGAGTTCCAGAAAAACATCTATTTCTGCTTTATTGACTATGCCAAAGCCTTTGACTGTGTGGATCACAATAAACTGTGGAAAATTCTTCAAGAGATGGGGATACCAGACCACCTGACCTGCCTCTTGAGAAATCTGTATGTAGGTCAGGAAGCAATAGTTAGAACTGGATATGGAACAACAGACTAGTTCCAAAAAAGAAAAGGAGTACGTCAAGGCTGTATATTGTCACCCTGCTTATTTAACTTATATGCAGAGTGCATCATGAGAAACGCTGGACTGGAAGAAACACAAGCTGGAATCAAGATTGCCAGGAGAAAAATCAATAACCTCAGATATGCAGATGATACCACCCTTATGGCAGAAAGTGAAGAGGAACTCAAAAGCCTCTTGATGAAAGTGAAAGAGGAGAGTGAAAAAGTTAGCTTAAAGCTCAACATTCAGAAAACGAAGATCATGGCATCCGGTCCCTTCACTTCGTGAGAAATAGATGGGGAAACAGTGTCAGACTTTATTTTTCTGGGCTCCAAAATCACTGCAGATGGTGACTGCAGCCATGAAATTAAAAGACGCTTACTCCTTGGAAGGAAAGTTATGTCTAACCTAGATAGCATATTCAAAAACAGAGACATTACTTTGCCAACAAAGGTCCATCTAGTCAAGGCTATGGTTTTTCCTGTGGTCATGTATGGATGTGAGAGTTGGACTGTAAAGAAGGCTGAGCGCTGAAGAACTGATGCTTTTGAACTGTGGTGTTAGAGAAGACTCTTGAGAGTCCCTTGGACTGCAAGGAGATCCAACCAGTCCATTCTGAAGGAGATCAGCCCTGGGATTTCTTTGGAAGGAATGATGCTAAAGCTGAAACTCCAGTACTTTGGCCACCTCATGCGAAGAGTTGACTCATTGGAAAAGACTCTGATGCTGGGAGGGATTGGGGGCAGGAGGAGAAGGGGACAACAGAGGATGGGATGGCTGGATGGCATCACTGACTCAATGGATGTGAGTCTGAGTGAACTCCGGGAGTTGGTGATAGACAGGGAGGCCTGGCGTGCTGCGATTCATGGGGTCTCAAAGAGTCGGACACGACTGAGCAACTGAACTGAACCCTTTTTCCTTTCTGATACTCACATAATTTCAGTAGTTCTCTCTCCCAGTTTACTCATTTCTCTCCTGCCAACTTGAATCTAAAGCTGTTGAACCCCCATAGTGAGTTTTTCATTTCAGCCACTGTACTTTTCAGTTCTAGAGTTTTATTTGGTTCTTTTTATATCCTTATATTGATATTTGTTCATTCTCCTGGGGTTTTTTTGTCCATTAATTTCTTTAGCTCTTTGAGCATATCCAAGACAGTTGATTGAAAATATTTGCCTAGTAAGTCCAGTGTCTGGGTTTCCTTGGTGATGGTTTCTATAAATTTCTTTTTTCCCTATGAATGAACCATATTTTCTTTATTCTTTTTATACCTTGTGATTTTTTGGTTTAAAACTGGACGTTTTGACTATTATAACTTGTCACCCTGGGAATCAGATCCCCTTACCAGGGTTTGCTGTTGATTATTGAAGTCTGTAGCCATCATTTGTTTATTGAATTTTCCAAACTGTTTTTGTTAAGACTGTATGTTTGTGTGTGATCCTTAAATCTCTGTTCCATTATCACAGCAGTCAGTGACCTGATGGAGATTTCTTTAAATGCCTGGAGTGGAAAATCAGATAAAAACAGACTAAAACCCCACCTCTCCTGGTCTTTGCAGACACTGACCTGGGGGGCAATACTTCAGTGCTAAGCCAATTTTCCTAGAACTCTGCCTTAACCTTCACCTTCTGGCTGCATGAAGCCCAAAGTTTAGCTGAACATGCAAGCCTAAGGTCCTCTCAGGTCTTTTCTGAACCTTTATCTGTCCTTGGGCATGTATTTTTCATGCTGAATTTCCCCATACACCTGGTAGCCATCTAGAGTTCTTATTTCCCTGTGTGTCTTCCTCCTCAGTCTTCTCCTTTCCAGACTTTTAGATTTGCCTCCTGGTTGTTCGATTCATTGTTTCTTTATCTAGGCAGCCGCTGGTAATATATGTCTTTAAATGGTTTCAGTGAATGTTTTGAAAGCTGCTCCAGCTTGAGGGAAGCACAACAGGGTCAGCCTTAGCACAGATCCTTCAGGGAACCACCAAACAAGGCAGAATTCACAGCTACGATCTTTTGAGAACAAGGTGCATATTGCCATATTGCTTTCTCCTGGCACTAGCAAGCTATACCAGAAATGTGGACTGCTATCCCAATAGCCACCTCCAGGCTGTGGAATGAGACATGTTAGATAGGTAAGCAAAAATGCTGCAATGCTTTTTTTTTTTTTTGCAATGCTTTTTTACTGAAATTTTGCAGCTACTTTTTTCATTAAGCACACCACTGGTTGGACTCCATTGTAAAATTTTTATTAGATTCCAAAGTTCTCAAGAAGTTGATTCTGTCAGTTTTTGCCAGCTTAATGATAACTTCAGTGGAGGAGCTGATTCTTGGAGCTCTCTGCTCTGCCATTTCTGTGAAGTTACAGTATATTACTTTTTGAGAAACTGTCAATCTGTTTTCCACAGCAGCTGTACCACTTTACATTCCTACCAGAAATGTGAGGTTTAATTTTTTTTCCACATCTTTCCAACACTTTTAAAATATATATATATATTAAAAATTTTTTTTAATCTCTTTATTTTTGGCTGTGCTGGGCCTTCATTGCTGTGCATGGGCTTTCTCTAGTTGTGACAAGTGGGAGCTATTCTCTAGTCATGATGTGTGGGCTTCTCATTGCAGTAGCTTCTCTTTTACAGAGCGTTGGCTGTAAGGCACACAGGCTTCATTAGTTGTGGCACATGGGCTTAGTTACCTCATGGCACGTGGAATCTTCCCAGACCAGGGATCAAACCCTTGTTCCTTGCATTGGCAGGAGGATTCTTAACCATTGGACCTCCAACACTTGTTACTTTCTGTTTTTCTTTTTTAATTATAGCCATTCTAGTGAGTATGAAGTGGTATCCTTATTGTTTAGATTTGCATTTCTTTAATGACTAATGATGCCAAGCATCTCTTTATGTGCTTATCAGCCATTTGTGTATCTTCTTTGAAGAACTGTCCAAATCCTTAATTAGGACTGTTTTGCTTGTAACAGAAACTGAACTCACACCGCTTAAGAGAGAAAAAAAAAAAAAAAATGAATAGGTGGTAATTTGTGGTTTGGTAACTGGGAAACCAAGTCAGAGTTAGATCCAGGATGTCAGAGGTGTCATTGGGCCTCTTTGTTCCCCATTTCCTCCCCTCTGCTTAACTTCTCATTTTCTCTTCACTAAGGGGCAAGTTAAGCCCTGCAGTCTCAAGTTGCAATTGTTTTTACAGGCTTCTAAGTAGGAAATGAGACTGTATCTTTCCTTATAGCTCCAAAAAAAAAATCTCAGGGAGGATGTTGATTCATGTGAATTGGGCTACATTTCTATCTTTAAACAACTACTGTGGCCAAGTGGATGAAGTATCCAGACCAAGCCCCGGTCATTAGCTCACCCTGGGAAGGCAGGGTCTACCTTACTGAGGAGTCTAGACTAAGTTGAATTAATGTGCACTAAGGAAAATGAGATTCTCCAAAAGAAATGCTTCTAAGTAGAAAATAAAACGTTCATTTAGTACCTTCTTTGTTTGTAGCCTTCTTCTTTGTGGCTTTTTATCAAAAGATGGGTGCTCAGGTTTTTATCTCCACTAAGATACTAGTAATTGCTGCCGTTTTTTTGGTGGTGAGGTGTGGGGTATAAGAGATTAGACATAAAGACCTTATAGCTCTACATGTTCCAAAAGCTCAGGAGAAGAGGAGAAAGAACCCAATCATTTTGGAGTTGGGAAGAGGGTAGAACTTGGCTCCTGATTCTGTGAACTTGAACTTCATAGAGGAACTGAAAGACTTCTCTATAAAAAGGTAAGCATTTGCATTTATTGAAATTCATAAGATTAAACTGTTTTAGTCTTATCACAAAGTCTCATGACCTGAAAAGACTATTCTTGTGTATTATATATATAAAAAAAAATTTACCCCCAGACCTTAGCGAGAAGATGAGGAAGTTGCAGATAGTTTCCACCAAGGAGCACTGTCACCATCTATCAGATTTGTAAGTAAGCTGACCACCAAGTTTTACTCCTCTTCTCTGTTTCCAGCATATGGATACATTTTTCATGCTGCTGATTATTTGGAGGTCATTTTTAAATATACACTTTCAGATGAAATGCACATTCCCAAGTAATACTTGAGAAGCCAAATCCATCTTTGCATGGAAAACCATCATTTAAAGCTGTTATTGATTTCTTCACAAGCGTATGTTTTGGGCTTCCCTGGTGGCCCAGTGGTAAAGAATCCACCTGTGATGCAGGAGATGCAGGAGACATGAGTTCGATCCCTGGGTTGGGAAGACCCCCTAGAGGAGGGTATGGCAACCCACTCCAGTATTCTTGCCTGGGAATTCCCTTGGGCAGAGGAGCCTGGTGGGTTACAGTCCACAAGCATATGTTTGAAGGCAGCCATGGTGAAGGGTCAGGAAGTCCTTTCTGACAGTCTTGATTCTGAATTAGTCCAACTGATGCCACTGAGTCACAAAATGTAGTTCTCTCAGTTGCCCTAAGCAGCTAACCACAAGTAGCTAATACACAGTGCTCTCAACAGGTTCATCTGATGGCAAGTTGATGCTGGGAAACAAAGGAAAAATTGGACAGACTCTTGACAGCTTCATAAATAATGTTGATTATGCAGCAGCAATTATCTACAAGTGGGAGGATTAGTGTATTGTAAGAAAGTATTTCAGTTTTGTGTGTATGTTTCTATTTTTGTGGGGTTTTTTTGTTTGTTTTCACTTTTTGTTTATAAAAAGTACAGCTTTCTAGTTGGGAGGGGATATTCAAAACATGGAGTGAGAAAGCACAAGGGTTATGGGTAATAAAGGTTGAAAAACACAATGATAAAGAGATAAGACTGATTTTTCAATAATATACAGAACTGAGTGAAACCTTTTAAAGGAGTCATTGTAGATACAAATTTTGATAATGCCTTAAAAGTCACAAGCATATGACCATGTACTTGAACAAGTCTACAATAGTATAAAATGAGTGATTTATAGTTGTAATTAAAACTCATTGCAGCACTAACCTGACACATGATAACAACCATATCAGTAAGGTGCTTTACAGTTTATATAACACTTTACTGCAGTCTCTCTTTTGCCATATATTTAATGATGGCATAATTGTGCTACCTGCTAATTTGACTTAATTAGTAAGTTCTTGTGAATAACTGTAATTAGAGGGACTGATTTACTGCCCAAGCAAATTTTCAGTTCTCTTTTTACTTTATTAGTTACCTAATATTTATAATTAGGATCAGTTTAAATCGTATTCCATTTTGCATCATACATGCTGATCCTTATGTATATTAAGAAACAACTACTGATTCTCACTCCTTGACAGCTGAACTCCTCTTGCTCCAGGGCTTTTGTTATAACAAAACTTTCAACCCCTACCAGTCCACTGATAACTGTACATATCTCCCAGTGGTCCTCATCTACTCACACTAGAGGGATACTTGTGTGCAACATTTAACATTCATTCACCAAAAAATATTTATTGAGCACCATGTGCCAGAAATTGAGCAAGACACTGGAAGCATACATAGTCCTGGGTCCTGCCTTCCGAGGGTCACAGACTACTGGGGTAGACAGAGCCTAGATTGTGGCAGGAGAGGTGGGCAGGAAGTTGGCAGACCTATTTTTCCTCATTTGATTCAGCACTTAGGAAGGGAAAACATAGCTATCATAGGTTGCACTCCCTCTACCCCCAGCACAGGATGCTGTAGGAGGGGGTGCCTGGGGTGAATAGCCTGGTACTAAATAGGTGAGAGGGAGAGCTGAGGTTAGGCAGGAATTAGTGAGGTGAAGATATTGGAGAAGCAAGTTCCCAGAAAAGAGGTAGCATCTGCAAAGGCCCTAATGCAGGAAAGAACTTGGCAGATTAAGAAGCTCATTTAGTATAATTACAGAAATTGAGGCAACAGGAGAAATGGCTTAGAAGACTGGAAAGGTGGAGAATCCTAGAACCAAGTTGAAAATTTTATCTTGAGG
The DNA here is from genome assembly GCF_002263795.3 of Bos taurus. Taxonomy (NCBI): domain Eukaryota; kingdom Metazoa; phylum Chordata; class Mammalia; order Artiodactyla; family Bovidae; genus Bos; species Bos taurus. The sequence continues at coordinate 16,910,117 of NC_037350.1, read as the reverse complement.
GACTTCCCAGGTGGTCCAGTGGTTGAGAATCTGCCTGTCAGTGCAGGGGATACAAGTTTGATCCCTGGTCTAGGAAGATCCCACGTACTGCAGGGCAGCTGAGCCCACGCACCACAACTACTGAAGCCAGCATGCCTAGAGCCTGTGCTGTGCAACAGGAGAAGCCACCACAATGAAAAGCCTGTGCACCACAATGAAGATTCTCTCCCAACGCCACAACTACAGAAGCCCTGCACATAGCAACAGAGACCCAATACTGCCAAAACATACATTAATTAAAACAATACTTTATCTTGAAGGTGCTAAGAAGCCATGGAAAAGTTTTAATGACATTTCCCTGCCTCTTGTATCTCAACCCATTAGTTACCTGGATAATCCCTCTTATCTTCAGGTACAGAGATGCTGTGCAGACAAGTGTAGTATCCTTTCAGACTGAAACACATGGATAGCTTGGCAGAAACCATACTTAGGAGCATCAGGTAGGAAAAGTATGAACTCAAGAGTCAGAATGCTTGAAGGTCTGTAATGTATAATGTTGAACACATTTCTTAACCTCTCCAAGCCACTTTCCTTTTCTGTACAGTTGGTAATGTAACATTGAAATCCATCACCACATTGTTAGATCAGAAATAACAAATACAGTGCCTGTGATTGCCATTCCATAGGTGTTAGCTGCCACTATTTTAGCAATGCTCCCTTGCTAACACAAATTTGAAACCCTCTTGGGGAATGGAATCACAAAATAATATATCATCAAATTGTGAAGAAACCTTAAAGATATCTGTATATGATGCTTGGATTCTTTCTGCAACATTGATGAACAGTTGGTTTGTTCTCCAGCATTACTTGTAACATCCAAAGACAGGAAGCTCACTACTGTCTGAAGCAGCCACTCCATGTTTGGCTCTATTAGCAGATTCTTTTCTTGGACTGAATCCACATCTGCTTCCCTATGACTTCTGTTCAGGGGCCTCAGTAGCAGTTACACCTCTCCCCTGTGACAGTCCTCCAGGTGCTAGAGGTCATTATCTCCATTTACCACTCACCTAGAGTTGAAAAGCTTGTTTCTTCACCTAACAACAACAATAAAAGGGTCAATTAATCAAGAAAACAACAATTATACAACATATATATACCTAACATGGAGAAGGCAATGGGACCCCAATCCAGTACTCTTGCCTGGAAAATCCCATGGATGGAGGAGCCTGGTGGGCTGCAGTCCATGTGGTCGCTAAGAGTCGGACACGACTGAGCGACTTCACTTTCCCTTTTCACTTTCATGCATTGGAGAAGGAAATGGCAACCCACTCCAGTGTTCTTGCCTGGAGAATCCCAGGGATGGGGGAGCCTGTTGGGCTGCCGTCTCTGGGGTCGCACAGAGTCGGACATGACTGAAGCGACTTAGCAGCAGCAGCATATACCTAACAATACAACACAAAATGTTAATGGGAGATTTTAATCTTAGCTTGCTCCTTGGAAGGAAAGTTATGACCAATCTGGATAGCATATTAAAAAGCAGAGACATTACTTTGATAACAAAGGTCCATCTAGTCAAGGTTATGGTTTTTCCAGTGGTCATGTATGGATGTGAGAGTTGGACTGTGAAGAAAGCTGAGCACTGAAGAATTGATGCTTTTGAACTGTGCTATTGGAGAAGACTCTTGAGAGTCCCTTGGACTGCAAGGAGATCCAACCAGTCCATCCTAAAGGAGATCAGTCCTGGGTGTTCTTTGGAAGGAATGATGCTGAGGCTGAAACTCCAGTACTTTGGCCACCTCATGCGAAGAGTTGACTCATTGGAAAAGACCCTGATGCTGGGAGGGATTGGGGGCAGGAGGAGAAGGGGATGACAGAGGATGAGATGGCTGGATGGCATCACCAACTCGATGGACATGAGTTTGAGTAAACTCCCGGAGTTGGTAATGGACATGGAGTCCTGGTGTGCTGCAATTCATGGGGTCGCAAAGAGTCAGACATGACTGAGCGACTGAACTGACTGACTGACTGAGTAGTTGTTCAGTTGCTTAGTCATGTCCGACACTCTGTGATCCCATGGACTGCAGCATGCTAGGCTTCCCTGTCCTTCACTATTTCCTGGAGTTTGCTCAAACTGATGTTCCATTGAGTCAGTGATGCCATCCAACCATCTCATCCTCTGTCGTCCCCTTCTCTTGCCTTCAATCTTTCCCAGCATCAAGGTCTTTTCCAGTGAGTCGGCCCTTCCCATCAGGTGGCCAAAGTATTGGACTTTCAGCTTCAGCATCAGTCCTTCCAATGAATATGCAAGATTGATTTCCTTTAGGATTGACTGGTTTGAGCGCCTTGCAGTCCAAGGGACTCTCAAGAGTTTTATCCAGTGCCACAGTTCAAAAGCATCAGTTCTTCAGCACTCAGCCTTCTTTGTGTTCCAACTCTCACATCTATACATGACTACTGGAAAAACCATAGCTTTGACTGTATGGACCTTTGTTGGCAAAGTAATGTCTCTGCTTTTTAATATGCTGTCTAGGTTGGTCATAGCTTTTCTTCCAAGGAGCAAGTGTCTTTTAATTTCATGGCGGCAGTCACCGTCCACAGTGATTTTGGAGCCTAAGAAAGTCTGTCACTGTTTCCATTGTTTCCTCATCTATGCCATGAAGTGATAGGACCAGATGCCATGATCTTTGTTTTTTAAACGTTGAGTTTTAAGCTAGCGTTTTCACTCTCCTAGTAGTAGTGTACTAGTAATAATAACTATCATTTGCTGAACACCCCCACTAAACTTGGTACTATAGATACTCATAAGTAAGTCTCAACCTGTCAACTGAAGAAAGTTAGAAAAGTAAACAAGTATAAAACAATATTACAGATACTATGACAGGAATGTGCAGGAAAAAGCAGGGGGCAATTAGGGAAATAGTCATCTTGATAAAACCTGCCCTTAGATGGTATAAACTATACCCTCTCAGTTGAGTAGGTAATACTTAAACACTCAACTGGACTTATTTGTGGTATTTGTTAAAATATTTTAGAGGCTTTAGTCACACAAAGTATTCAAAACAACCACCGTCAGTAACTGCAAATGCATTCTTACAAGAGATGTTAATTTTCCCTGTTAATATTCTTTACAAAGACTCTTGGGTTAGAGTCAGAATAATGGAAGCCAGGCAAGGAAGAAGAGTGGAATACTGTGATTTGCTGTACCTGTACATGGATGGCAAATACTTGGAAAGGAATATTTGAAAGTATTTGAAAGACTAGACTTGGCTAGTCTTTCATAAGCACTGAAATAGAAAAGATGAGGCATATTATGTTTGTTGTGGCCATTCAGTATAGGAAGGCCACAGAAGATGGGGAGCAGTAAAGGACCTGCCCACTGACTCCTTGCAAGTTGTGTGAAAGCAGCATGGTAGTCACAGTTCAATGCTTGTTTCTTTGTGTGGAGCCCTATACTGGATGCCAGGATAAAGAAAACCCAACCAGGAGCCTGAGGCATGGGCACAAGGTGACCCAATGCAGGAAGAGGTAGGGAACCTTAGAAAAGGATTATTTGATGTGCCCTGGAAATTCTGAGGACAGATCCTTGGACTGATGAAGTTAGCCTTCCTAAAGGAGGCAGCATCTCCAGGAATAAAACAATGAAGTCCTCCCAAACTCCTAATGTGGGACTTTCTTCAGAGAGCCATAGAGTGCAAAAGGCAGTGAACCTCAAACTGCCTTTTTGAAGAAGAAACACATGAAAGAGGCAGAAACATGACAGTAAAATATCAGTGGAGAGTAATTTTTCAAGTTTATTGAAGAATCCTTTCAAGAAACATTTACAAAACTAAGGATCTTGACTATTCCCCCAAACAAGAAATGATGAGAAAGCATAGAAAAGTTTATTTCACATTGTGTAAGCCTTCCACCTTTAGAAGTCATTAAGGAGGATAAAACAAGTGTTGTTAGAAGCGGAAAATACTCACAGAGACAAGTGAGGAAATAGGAGTGTTGAATAGAAGTTGAGACACCAGTCGTATCCCCATTGCCCAGATGAGGGGACTGAAGTTCAGAGACATTCTCCAACTCCTAAGACACAAATAGGACTCCTTTTCCCCCAACAGGGCAGTTGCAGCCCAGTGATGGGTTTAGCACACATGCCCCCTTCAGCCTTTTCTGAACTGACTTGACAAAACAGAAGCATTTACTCCCCAAAACTCTAAATGATATTTCATTAGACTGTCTCCTCAGCTGGGGCCCTGGTGCAAAGTAATCTCTCTTCTGCCCCTCATTTGCTGAACTAATATTTTTTTAAAGTAGTTCCCTTCAGGCATTATTATTATTAAGGCATTATCCACATACCATAAATGTCACCCTTTTAAAGTGTACAAACCTATGATCTTTAGTATATTCACAAGATATCACCACTGTCTAATGCCAGATCATTTTCATTTCCCTGTAAGTGAGGACCTGGTTCCTCACTAATAGATACTTCCAACTGTCCCTCCCCTAAACCCCTGGGAACAACTAATCTATTTTCTGTCTTTATGGATTTTCCTATTCTGGATGTTTCATATAAATGAAATCATACAATACATGGTGTTATGTGTCCAGCTTCTTAACAGTGTTTTTATGGTTCACTCATGTTGTAGCTTGAATTAGTACTTCATTTCTTTTTATGGCCAAAGAATAGTCTATCACAGATAGTCTATCATAGAGTGTATTTTGTTTATCCATTCATCAGTTGATGGACTTTGGGTTTTTCTATCTTTTGGCTATTGTGAACAGCAGTTAGTCTAGTACTATGAATATTCATGTTCAAGTTTTTGTGTGGACAAATGCTTTTTGCGTTTGTGTAGTCAGTTGCCCCTAGGGCTGCAATTGCTGGGTCATATGGTAACTCTGAGTTTAACTTTTTGAAGAATTGCCTATTTTTCAAAGGGCTACACATTTTACATTCCCATCAACATTGTATGAGAAGTCCAATTTTTGCCACATCCTCACTAACACTCATTTTTTTTAATGATAGCCATTTAGTAGGTCTAAAATAATATCTCCTTGTGGTACTGATTTTCATTTCCCTAATGACAAACGCTGTAGAGTGTCATTTCATATGTTGTTAACCTTTGTATATCTTCTTTGGAAAAAATGTCTATGCAAATTCTTTTCCCAGTTTTTAATTGGGTTGTCTTTTTATTGTTAGGTCATCAGTTCAGTTCAGTCGCTCAGTCATGTCCCACTCTTTGCGGCCCCGTGAATTGCAGCACTCCAGGCCTCCCTGTCCATCACAAACTCCCGGAGTTCACTCAGACTCACGTCTATTGAGTCAGTGATGCCATCCAGCCATCTCATCCTCTGTCATCCTCCCACCCCCAATCCCTCCCAGCATCAGAGTCTTTTCCAGTGAGTCAACTCTTCCCATAAGGTGGCCAAAGTACTGGAGTGTCAGCTTTAGCATCATTCCTTCCAAAGAAATCCCAGGGCTGATCTTCAGAATGGACTGGTTGGAGTCCAAGGGACTCTCAAGAGTCTTCTCTAACACCACAGTTCAAAAGCATCAATTCTTCGGTGCTCAGCTTTCTTCACAGTCCAACTCTCACATCCATACATGACCACTGGAAAAACCATAGCCTTGACTAGATGGACCTTTGTTGGCAAAGTAATGTCTCTGCTTTTGAATATGCTGTCTAGGTTGGTCATAACTTTCCTTCCAAGGAGTAAGTGTCTTTTAATTTCATGACTGCAATCAACATCTGCAGTGATTTTGGAGCCCCCCAAAATAAAGTCTGCCACTATTTCCACTGTTTCCCCATCTATAAAAACCATGAAGTGATGGGACCAGATGCCATGATCTTCGTTTTCTGAATGTTGAGCTTTAAGCCAACTTTTTCACTCTCCTCTTTCACTTTCATCAAGAGGCTTTTTAGTTCTCTTCACTTTCTGCCATAAGGGTGGTATCATCTGCATAGCTGAGGTTATTGATATTTCTCCTGGCAATCTTGACTCCAGTGTGTGCTTCTTCCAGCCCAGTATTTCTCATGATGCACTCTGCATATAAGTTAAATAAGCAGGGTGACAATATACAGCCTTTACGTACTCCTTTTCCTATTTGGAACCAGTCTGTTAGGTCATAAAAGTCCTTTTTTTCTGATTACAAGATCCTTATCAGATATATGTTTGCAAATACTTTCTCTCATTTTATGGGTTTATATTTTTTTGAAATGTCCTTTGAAGCATTGCTGGACTACTTTTAACAAATATTAAAACATGTTAAAGTAAATTAGGAATATGTAATTGTTGTTTGAAATATACTTTTAAATTTAATAAGCATTATAATTTTCTGAGCAAACCATGTCTTGGGGCTTCCAAACTAAGAGTTTTGAATTCATTATGGGATCTATCATAATGATAGTTATCACTTAATAGCATTTAGGTGCCAGGTGCTGTTTGAGGACTTTGCACGTATTAACTTATGTAATTCTCACCACAATCCTATGAGGGAGAAATTTATTTCACTACTCATTGTACAGATAAGAATGGAGGCAGGTGCTCACTTTGGCAGCACAAACACTAAAATTGGAACGATACAGAGAAGATTAGTATGGCCCCTGTGCAAGGATGACACGCAAATTGGAGAACCATTCCATATTTTTACAAATTGAAAGAGTAGCATTGAAACATTTATATTACTGTATGTAAACTTAGATAGCCAGTGGAAATTTGCTGGATGAGGCAGGGATTCAGATCCGGTGCTCCGTGATAGCTCAGAGGTATGGGATGGGGGTGGGAGGTTGTGGGGGGAGGTTCAAGAGGGAGGGGGCATGTGTATACCTACCCTACGGCTGATTCATAGTGATTTATGGCAGCAACCAACACAATATTGTATAGCAATTATCTTCCAGTTAAAAAAAAAAAAAAAAAGAATGGAGGCAGAGGAAAGTTAAGTAATTTGCCTGAAGGAAAGTTAAGTAAGTTGAGTAATTTGCTCAACAGAGATGAGCTCCGGATTCCGTTCTCAACCATCTGCTACTAGAGAGGCGAAATTAAACCATTTCAAAGAATGCCTAACTTCGGGGCAA